>NC_044920.1:16165014-16269450 GCF_003576645.1 Ipomoea triloba | reverse complement strand
CCCTTGTCCCAAGTGAGTGAATCTGCTCTAGAAGACCAGGTAGCTTCGAGAGGTGAATCCGAGACCTCTGAAGCACATGAGGTGGCACCTAACTCTGTCTTACTACTGCCACCACCTGAGTCCACACCCTCGAATGCAACAGATGAAGCTCAGACAGTTCGAGAGGGTGAAATTTTGTTGCTCCAACTCCCAGGCTTTCCCATCGATATGGTTAATAGGGAAAGGTGGAGTGCACCAGTTGCTCCTGAGATAATAGATATTCCAGATTCACCAGAGCATACTGAAGTGCAAACAAGTGAGCAACAAGAGCAGAATGAGGAGAACCCTGCTGGTTCGAGAGTTGAGGTTCAAGAAGGTGGAAACCGGGAAGCACCTGCCGATGAATCAACTCCTCCAGTAGATGATCACGTTCCCAGCACTGGTTCGAGAGGTAGTGTTGAGGGGGAACCTCAATCAGATGGAAACCGGGAAGCATCTGATACCGAAGAACCCTCCCCGGCTGATCCAATCTCAACAGTTGTTGAAGCTGAGGCTCCAGGTTCGAGAGGTGAAGAGCAAGAAGTGATCCATCCCTCAGGTGGAAACCAGGAAGCGCCTGACATGGAGCTACCTTCGAGCTCTGAACCCGGTGTCCCTGTGGCTCCTCAGACACTTAATCGAGAGGTGGACTCGCAACTGCAAGTTATGGGTGGAAATATGGAAGCACCCAAGTCCCCTCCGACAAAAGGTACTTCTCACTTCCCTTCTCCTACTTCTGACTATGATCAACAGGCCGAAGAAGTCTTCATTGGCGAAGTGCGTCAATTCATGGCTGATCAATCTCAGAAGATGGCTCAGCTCGAAAGAATACTCGCTGTGGTCCGCAATGCTGCAATGCCTGCTGATGGCACAAGTGAATCCCAAGGCCGTCATGCCGAACTTCTCGAACAGGCGATATGGGCTGAGGATGCAGCACGGAAAGCCACTGATGAAGCTGCTGTAGCTCGAGCAGAGGCTGCAAGTGCGAGGGCTGAATTAGCCGAGATGCGAGCAGAGCTTCGAGCCTTCCAACATTCCAGTGAACTTCGACAAGATGTGATGAAGGCCATACTCGATGACCTGTCGAACCAAGTGCCTGCCCAACTTCAAGCAATCTTCGAAGGTATGTCCATCCTCCTTTCCCGTGCTGATGATGCCACCAAGGGGGAAAATAAAGGGAAAAAGAAGGGGGAAAATACAACAGGCAAGAAAAGGGCAGCAAGTGAACCAGCTGGACCTCCTCCGAAAATACCAAGAATCATGAGCAAAGCAGTGGAGGATGCTAAACAGGCAGAAAACCTAAGGGTCCAGCGTACACTGGAAATGGAGAGAAGGAGAGAAGAGGACAGAGAAAGAAGAAGAAAAAGACAAGAACGACAGTCAGAAGAAGAAAGGAAGATAGATCTTCTCATGACAAACTTTAAGTTTGGGAACAGAGAAGACACTGAACAAATTCTGACTCTGGAGATATTCAAGCTTCTGAAAATCACTGGGATATCTACACACAGCAATATGTCTCCAGAAGAATGCATTGCCTGGTGGAAAGATGGAGTAATTGATGGTGAGTTCGTGGGGGAAGCCTACAGGAACTACAGGCATCTAGATGTCACAGAAGAATACTTAAGCCTGGTAAATCCGAAAGACCCCATCAAGACACGAGAAGCCATTAACAAGAAAAGGAAAGCCAACAAGAAGTAAGCTCTCGTGGTCCAAACTCCATCTCATTTCAATGTATTGATATCTATGTTGTTCTTGGTCTTATTTCTTTCAATCTTGTCTACTAAACTCTACTTTGTAAACATTCCCTTTTTATAATCATATATATCTTTTGCTGGGGGTGTTGCGTGAGTTATATTATTCATGGTTTAGTAGAGTATTTTGTCAAACTTACCATATGCGCTGAAAAATAAAATCCTTGTTAATTCTTTCTATCAAATCAGCCATATAGAGTAAGTATAAGTGTTGGCATCATCAAAAAGGGGGAAATTGTTAGGAACATCATGTAATAGGTTTTGATGATACCAACTGTTAAGTAGAAATCCCCAAGTCTCGATACATAGGCAAAACACTGTAAGTTCGACAAGTAAACCAAGAGCGAAAATACAACCGGGTAACTTTGAGCTCAACTCGGAAAATATTTAAGCTTGAGGTAAATTTGTTTGAACATCTTAGAAGTCTCGTGTGTTGTAATCATATAGACAGATCAGAAGAAAGCATGGGACAACACTGGAGGAATAAGGGTCTGCGAGACATCAACTAAGTCTCGAGACATAAGCAGAGTTCGAGAGATAGGATCTCTTGTTACAGCAATCCAGTTCGAGACATAAGCAGAGTTCGAGAGGTAGACCTCTCGATGCTTGGGTTCGAGACATCAAACAATCGAGACATCAACCTTGGTCTCGATAAACTGACACTTCTCCAGTAATGCTGAATGACGGTCAGGAAGCATACTTAAAGTTTGGAGAAGAAGAATATCATGGAGATAGAATAATGAAGAGGTGCCGAACGTGAGTTTTCAAAATGGACGGAAATGGATGACACATCAGATTTCCACCACAAACGGTCAAAAGGTACACCAATGCTGAAGTGGTCTGATTCCCCACAAACAAGGAATGATGGGAATATAAAAAGAGTAACTTTTACCAAAAGACGAAAGTGGAGCATGGACTCAAGAAAGTGAAATATAGAATATTCACTACCAGACAAAAGGTTCAAGTTACAAGACCACCACTCCATGAAGAATGCTGAAAATACGCAAGACCCATGATCGGCATGGGAGACAGATTTCAAACGGAATAATTTTCCCTCCAATGGAATTATTCCTCAAACTCTCATATATAAGGACGTGAAGACACAGTGATAAAAGACGTTGGTTAATTCGAAATTCTAAAGAGGTGTCTGATTCAAACGTTCAAGTGCAAGCATTCAACTTGGAATATCATCCAGATATTCAATACAGCGAGAAAAACACATCTTAGTGTTTGAGAGAGTTACATAGCTTAAACTGCCACATATCTAGAAGGTGACCGAAGCTGCTCTACATCGAAATTGATTCAACGATAGCTTTTGGTCAGATTGGAGTTTGTTACACTCAACTGTGACAACCAAAGGTCCTTGCTTTGGATTAAGCAAGAAGAGGCGGAGTAACCTGGCAGCTGTCTAGTGAAGATCCTGAGGCTTGAGGCGGGCTTGGTGATCAAAGCTCAAGTGCTCGAGAGGTGGAGTAACTGGAAGCGGGGAGAAAAACCTGAGGAGAGGCGGAGTAACCTGGGAGCTGTCTTGTGAAGATCCTGAGGCTTGAGGCGGGCTTGGTGATCAAAGCTCAAGTGCTCGATAGGTGGAGTAACAAGAAGCGGGGCGAAAAACCTGAGGCTTGAGGCGGGCTTCGTGATCAAAGCTCAAGCGCTCGATATTGTACTAAAAAGGGAAGTTTTTAGTGCAATCCTTCCAGGGAGTTTCTGGAAGAAGAGTGGACGTAGGCGGGTTGGCCGAACCACTTAAAAATCTCTCTTGCATTTACTTACTGCTTTTATCTCTCGCTAACCTCTCGATTGCACTGCATATAAACACACCTCTCGAACTAACTCAAACTCGTGCTAACTAAAAGGGGATAACTTTTCCGCTGCGCATAAAACTTTGTCTTCACCTCGTGAGGTATCAAACCTAAACATCCTGAGTTCAATACACACGAGAGGTCGAAAAGATTTGCAAAATCTTATACAAGTCTATTCACCCCCCCCCTCTAGACTTGTACCCCATCCCCTTGGGACCAACAGAAGTTATTGATGACGATAGTGAGAAGAACAACTATCTATTATTAGTTAATGGTGGAACCATGATTATGGATCACCGATGATGATTGGATTGTAAGATGAACTGAGATTCATGATAAGGAATAAGTATTGGGAATGGATATATGTAGTGTTAGTAGAAAATATATAAGTATCCGATGAGTGACCAGCTTGTGTTCGGTATTTTCTCAACTGTGTTTCTTCCAAATTTTGCTCGTACTTGAGCTATGCTTGAAAAGCCCTTGGCTACTAAAAATGTTTATGAAAACTTACGTTGAAAAACGTATGCTATTTTGGTACGCAGGTTGTCAAAACCTTATTTTAAAAAGTATTTTAAAAAGGAAAATACCATTTTTAGTGGGTGTGTACCTTATTGGAATGATGAGAAAATGACGTTAAAATGAATAAAACCTTAGTTTCAAGGAGTTACGAGGACCTTGTTGTCTTTTACCTCGGGCTATAATTACCGAAGGTTGTCATTGAAATATGTACGGTTGTATTCTTACTTAGGCGAAGTCTATTCGCCGAGTCTCTACGTCACTCATGTATGGCTAGACTGTGGGGGTGTGCACACTTAAGCGTATTGACTCCGTCGTCTCCGGGTTGGTGTCATTTTAATGGACCTAGGCGGGGCCACACTAGGGGCCATTCTAATGAACCATCGTCCAAGGGACCGAGAAGAGAACTTGGGTAATGACCGCAAGCCCATGTTCCAGGTTCAATCGGTCAACGACAAGGAATATTCAACATTTCCTATAAGGCCTCATACTTTGAAATGAAACTAAGTCGAGTTTTCACAAGTAATGGTTGAATCAATGACTATGATGAGATATGTGATACTAGTTCCAAGAAACTAGTCGAGTGATGTCTGAGAAATGGGATATTGTGAAGATGTCAAGTATGGTTGTGAAAATTCACGCGTGTATACGCTACTATACTATCTGTGTATCATTTGGTTGCAGGTAGATTTTCAAATCATGGGAAAAAACTTTACGAACTTCCAAAGTATTTATGTTTTCAAACCTTTGTCTACTTTTAAGTGACAATGGATTTCCTTACTTAGCCGTCGCGCTAACTACACTTCAATGTGTTTTCTGTTAACAGATATTGTCTAGTGTGGGCTCCAGTAACCCGATGAGCTCTGAATAGGATGGAAGTGGATGTCGATGTTGTAAGTTTAGCCTTAACGTTTGGGTATAGGAGATATACCTATGTGTGGCGGTAACACCCAGTTTTCTGCTGGTTAGATGTAAGCTTCCGCGATGTATTATTAGGGATTTTGTAATAAATGTAAGAGTTGAAAATTGGGGTGTTACAATCCTTGTTTCCAAAAAACACAGAATTGAAAGTCGTAGCAGTCCTTGTCTAATATCTTTTCCGAATAGGTGTCTTCTGGTGCTTTGGTTTCTTGCCCTTTTCATTTGATGGTGGCCTTGTAGTACTAACTCTAGGGTGGTTGTTGTTGCCCTTGCTCTTACACTGTTTCTTCTTTGGTGGTTGTCCATGGCAGATACTAACTCCATGCTTAGTTTGATGGATGCCTTTACCAGATGGTGGGATAGGCAGCTCTTCAGATTGTGGAACAGGTTAATCTTTTTTAGGAACATGTTGGTCTTCAAATGGAAGAAGTTGGTCTTCAAATGGTGTAGAGAAATCAAATTCATTAAAAAAAATAAAGATCTTCTTAAGTCATTATCTCTTGCTCATGAACGATAATTGTCTATTGTAACTTGAACATCAAATGGACCATCATCAGCAACATCAACTAGACCATCAACAGCAACATCCACAAGACCATCAACTGGACCATTAACAGTAACATCAATTGGAACACCAGGCTTGATCACTCTTTTACTTGGCTTCATCTAAAAAAAAGTTAGTTTACAAAATAGACTTGAATACAAGTTTAATGTAAATACAATTACCTGTTTAGGAATGTTCCTTGTCCTATATGGACAACTCCTGTAATTATGACCAACCTTCCTACATATGCTACAATGTAACTAGATGTGATTCCTAGCCACAAATACCCCATCCTTGGTGAGCTCATCAGTTGCTTCTTTCCATAACCACAGATACACCATCCTTGGTGAGCTCATCAGTTAATCTTTTCCTCAACTTCTTTGGTCTACATGGTCTGGCAGTGTATAGTGGGGGAAGAGGAGGTTTTTTGTCACTAAATGGCCATTGTGCAACCTCTGCCATTGGATGTATGGAATCTTCATAGTTATGAACTACCCCTTTCTTTAGCCAAATAGCATAGACAACATGCTTTATTGAATACCAGTTTCAAAGTAGAAATGGTCCTCACATTTGCAGATATTGGTCCCCATATATACCCTAATATATACAGACATGGGTCCCAACTAAACCCCAATATATACTAAAGTCTTTTAGTTTATCAATATGTTTCCCCAACTGCATACAAACATCCTCAACATTCCAATAAAGTAAAGAATTAAACTATTTATCTGTGTACTTACCGTGTGTTGCCCAATCGATGAAGAACACCTTCGCTGAGAAGACATATCCGCCACGTTCTTTTGATGAAGAACTTTGATGGATTTCGGTGCTTCGTCGTGAATAGGTAGAAGTCAACTAGAGTGTTTTTGCTTTAAGTCAAAAAAGGGTGATGAACAGTGGATTCCAACGTCTGACCAGAGATAAAGGGTGTTTTTTACTTTCTTTGTGTTGATGGCTATATGAAAAGGTTAAGTAGAGAAAAAGAAAATTGAATAACAAATGACTAGTTTACAATTAACAAACAAGGCTTTTGTATTTTTCTAATGGGTTGGCCGGTTTATTGGTCAGACAGGACCAAATCTGGAAAAATATTGAAGTTAGGCACTAATTATATCTAAAATAAAAGTCATGAATCCCATTTGACAACACATGTAAAGTCGAAGGACCAAAAGTGGGAAAAACTCTTACTGGTTTTTATGTACTTTTTGATGTGTTCGAGCTTGAACCTTTCTGGTTTTGAAACTTACCATTTTGAGAGTTGTTCTTCTGTTTAACAAATTATAATTGTCACAAAGCTTCAATCTCTACTCTAATCAAAGACATGATAGAGTCAATATCTCAATCTCTCATCTAGATTGGCCAGATCCAAACAAGATCTCATCAAAACAACAATCAATAGACAAGAATAGAAATTCCAACAATCCAAGCAACTTAATCCAAAATAAGACATAAGATCATCACACTAGCAACATAGCTTCACACAATCCAAACCCTAGAGTAAACTAGCCACACATATTCAAGAATTCAAGAACAATAGCTAATTTAATCCAAGAACAAGATAATAGAAATAGATTAAAATGTAATAGAGATCACCTAGTAATGAAGTGTTTCTCCAATCCAAGCTTCAAGTCTCTCTTTACAAGGTGAAATTGCAAAGCTAAGCTATTCTAAAAACTAAGAAATGAAAAGGGAACTTTCTAAAATTGCAAGAAGGGAGGTACTCCCCTGAAATTCTATCAAGGTGCCTTAAATAGTCTCCGAAATTTCGCCCTAGAAATGTTTCCGCGCAGTGCTCCATCCACGCCATCATCACACGTGGTTGCCGGCGTAGATGGTTACTGGAATGCTGCCACGCCATCCACACGCGTGGTTGTGTGCGTGGATGGCTACTGGAATGTTGCCACACCTCCTACACGCGTGGTTGCATCATCCTGGGTCCTTCGGGGCTCCTAACTTGCTTGGTTTGCTTGTTACTTGTTCCTAATAGCTACCGGGACCTCTGTAATGTCTCAATTTATGTCAAAGGTAGCTTTGTGTGCGGTTAACGAATTTAAAGCACAAATTCTCACAAAATTATCACTTAAGAATACTGAAAACGCTATAAAGCACCCTAGTTTATACTCAAATAATAGGTGTCTTGGGAGCTTATCACTTTTGTTGAGATAAAGGTTCACCAAACACGGCAGCTCTATTTGCAAGCTCTTGAACACGTTCATTAAAACTTACAATGGTCTTTTCTTCATTCATTCGAAGTTCCTCAAAGCCAGATTGAACCAGTTGAAGCTTTGATTGTCTAACAGAGTCTGTGCCCTCATAGGTGGTTTCTAGAATTTTCCATGCAATCTTTACTGAGTCACAACCTGTCACCAAAGTAAACTGACTTTCATAGGTATCCTAGTCTAAAGTCACTTTCGACTAGAATGCACAAAGGTATCTTAGCCTAAAGTCACTTTCAACTAGAATGCAAAAAAGTATCCTAGTCTAAAGTCACTTCCGTGAGCAAATATACATGGATTTGAACAATGGATTGCCCCACTCTCATGGTGTATGAATTCCAAGTCCATCAAGCATAAAGAGCATCTTAAACCCCCAATTTCCCTCATTTTCATAGGAAAAATCAGGTTTATTCAAGGGGTAGCTTGAATTCATCACCCAACTCTCGTTGAGGCAAGAAATCCTCCAAATACACGTCAATGAATGTGTATAGTAAACATTAGAAAGATTCAAACACAAAACCTTCACAAACACATGAACTCTAGGTTAGTGTTCTTCCCCTTTTTGCAATAATCACAAATTAAGTAATAAGATAGATAATACAACCCTAACTCAAGTCCAAAAGATAACTACTTATGATTAAATAGCACAAAGAACAAAAACACAAATAATAAACATAAATCTTGCAAAAGAAAGAGATAAAGGAAAGAAAGCTTCTCTATTCAAATGGATGGTAGAATCTTGAAATCCAAGTGTTGAATCCTTGATTACAAGCTTCAAATACGTTTAGAAACCTAAATCTAAACCTAAAATATCAAAAGGAATGAGTAGAAAATGGCTAGGGCTCAACCATGGGTCAAAGCCATGTAAAAATGAGTGAAAACGATCTTAAATAAGTGGCAGAGCACACAGGGACAACCTCTGGGACGGGCGTACGCCACCTGCTTCATTTTTTAGATCTTAGACGGGCTTAGGGGCGGGCATACGCAATGGGGTATGGACTCTTTAGTTTCTGCTTTGTTTTGATTTGCACAGCCTGGTTATTCTCCGTTCGTTTTGACCTTCTCCTTAGCTCTCAATGACTCTAAATGCATTCAAAATGCTTCCTTTGACTCCAATGACCACCAAAATGCATGAAATACTTATCTTTTCTTCCAAAGCTTTCTAAACGAAACTCCTTCAAAATAACACATTTTAGTCCTAATCTCATGAAATTTGAAATGATCTAAAAGCAAAGTGGCTTAGTGAAAGGGGACAAATATAGATAAATAAGCACTTATCAAATCAACAAACAACTTATTTTCAAGACCCCCACACTTAGACAAAATTATCAAGAGGATTGCTAACAAAACAAGCTCCAATAATGATCTCTTCCATGAAAAAGAACAAATGTTCTATTTTCTCAAGGGTGGAGGGAAACATTTTGGCTAAGTTTAAGGGTTAAATGACAGCGGTTAATACAATAAAAACAAACACAATGAAGGTTTTTAAGTGCTTAGCACTTATTGAACAAACACAAATGGCTCAACGGGGACAACTAGGGGTAAAAATATATGTAAGGGGTAAGTTTGAAATGCTCGGGCTAAACAAAAATGGCCTAAATCATTTCAAAACATGCAAATCTTAGACTTAACTTGGAGAGTAATGAGGCAAATTCTAGCAAAACAACCATGACCGGAATCTCACATAAGCCTTCACTAGTAATGCATAACACACCAGATCAAAAATTGATTCAATTATTAAGTGGTTAACCAAGCTATTGGCAAGAGTATAAATCAATCACGTATTACCCCTTGGCTCATAAATCACAAGTTGAATTGCAACAAGTTTCACCAAATTTCAAACCACAAACCAACAAAGAGGGAGTGATCACAACTTCAAGCAAGGAAATGCAATTTACCAAACATTATGCAAAATGAGTCATCCAAGCAAAGTTTCAAAAATATTTAAAAATTTCCCAATTTTTGTCCACCCCCCACCCTTAGAAATTACATCGTCCTTGATGTGAAAGAAAAAAAAAACACAAGGGGGAAAGGGTAACATAATAAGCACAAGGAGCACAATCTCTACTATCTACACCAAGTAAAACACTATACACAATTAAAGAGAGTAGAGAAGGTATATGAGACTCCCCTAATCAATCCCTTATGCGCAAATGGTTATCATGAAGCGTTCTTGGAATTGAGTATACTCCTTAGTGTCATTCCTAGAGTCAAGAGAATATATACATTAAAGCACAAGTGAAAGCATGATATATCAAAAATAAAAGTGTAAAGAAAAAAAATAAAGAAGAAAATAAAATTCAATAAAGTGAAAGATAACATGGGATACCTCACATGATGTGCTGAGTTTAACGTCGCTAGCTCGACTCAACTTCTCAAGGTCAACCATCAATGTATTGGAGAAAGAACATCTCATCCTTCCTAGCAAATTTTTGTTCTAAATACTTTTTCAAGTGGTGGACATCAATATACTCCCTTAAGCTCAAGTTCACCACTCCAATTGCTAGGATCCTATCATTCTTCATTACAAGCTTCATGCCTCTTTCCTTAAATCCATTATTGATCTACAAGTCAAATAAAGATTTATTCCTAAATAATCCCTCTTGGTAATAGAGATAAGATTGATCAATCCCAAAGTCTCCATTCTCATTCTCCTCTTGAATTCATTTTCTTGGGCAAGTAAAGAAAACCTTAGGTCTTCTTTATGCACTAATATGAAAGAAGAATCCTTGGATATGAAGATTGGCCAATGGAGGCTTCCACCTTCAAAAACATTGGCACATCCCGGTTTCCAAGTTAGTCTAAAGTTCTCACCCAAGGGAGTATCATCCATTGAAGGGAATTACTCATTTGTGTCACAAATTTCATCAATATCACTATTCTTGAGCATTTATTCACTTGGACCCACTTCAAGTTCCTCCTTAACCCCATTTCCTTGCAACTCTACATTTTCTCTCCAATTTGGTGTTTCCATCTCAATGCACTCATCATTAACCTCATCATCTTCATCTTCAAGGTCCTCACCCTCCCTTTCATTTCCATCAACCACATGACCTTTATTTGGCAAAAACAATTCTTGTAGAACTTCTCCATTGGAAGACAATTCTTGAGTGTGTTCTTAAGTTGTCAAACCTTGTCTTTGAGCCATCATGTTGTCTAATTGAACCAGCTGCTCATTCATTTGCATAAGCATGTTGGCAATCATAAACTTCATCTTGGGCTCTTGATCTTATGGTTGGCATTCTTGTTGAGGTCTTGGTAAGGGATTTCTTGAAATTGGTCTTGATATTGTTATTGAGGTTCTTGAACTTGGCCTTGATATTGGAAATTAGGATCAAAGATGCAGCATCTTTCGGCTTCATGTCGTCCTCCACATACGGCGCACCAAAGAGGTTGTGGCATGAATATTGGTGGTGCACCTCCTTGAAAAGCTTCTTGATTGAAATTGACATTATATTCAAAAGCTTGTTGTTGATTATCTTGATAAGACATTTGGTAAGTAGGAGTCAACATGTGGAAACTTTTCAAAGCATGAGAACCGCAACATATAGCACATCATGGAGATTGTGGCTCAAAGCTTGAAAAGTGTCTTCTTGAGGAACTCATTGACTCATATTGGCTCCACATTCCTGATGGAAATGTTGATAATCTTGAGGTAGTGGTGCTTGATTTATGGAATTTAAGTTGTAGCAATTCTCCAATGCATGAGCTTCACCACAATAGGAACACCACTTAGAATAAGAAAGGAATGGTTGAAGTGGACCACCTTGAAAGGTCTTTATACTCATTTTGATGAAATCGGACAATGACATTCTTTGCTCTTGAAAATCATAACCCTTAATGATTGAAAGTTTTGATTGAGTGGTGAAAACTCTTCCTTTTCAATTGAGAGTGAATGCACAAAGTAAAGATCCTTCAACCAAAACTCAATCAAGGTAAGAAAATTAGCTCCTTGGACAAACAAACAAAACAATTTAGCAAGGTAAGAAAATTAGCTCCTTGGACCCTAAAACAAACAAAAAGAAAGAAAAAGTTTAATCTCCTAAGATTCCTTAAACTCTAATGCTAGTAAAACAAGCAATCACATAAAACCACCAAATTGCGAATCCCCAGCAACAGTGCCAATATTTGATTTAGCAAACATGAGTGATGGTGAGTGTACGTGTGTGAAATGTCATCCTCAGGGGATTAGGGGTTATGGCACGTAATATGCAATCACAAGCAACTAGGCACTAGCATAACTGGGATGTCAAATGGGCCAACCCACTAGGTTTTGGACTAGCCCTGCAGGGTTGTTGGACTTATTGGTTTGGGCTAAATGGTTTTGTTTTGTTTTACTTTTGAGTTGGGTTGGCCCTAACCCTAAACTATACACTATTGGGCTTATCCAATGGGCTAAATCAATGAACTAAAATTAAAAAGTATAAGTGAATATCCACTTATTCACAAATTTAATTCAAAATAAATTATTTATTTCATCTAAAATAAGTTAAATTTAATAATTAATTCCAATTCAAGTCATTATGTTTAAATTTAACAATAATCTGGTACACAGGCAGTTCAGCCCACAAAAAATTTCAACTAAACAAATTCCTACATAAATAAATCTATTGCTGCAGAATCAAATAAACCAAATATTTATATTCCTAAATTAAATAAATTCTTAAAATTCCTAAAATAAAAATAAAAGAAATTACTTGCACTTGTTGTAATTGGCGATCGAATTGTTGGCCATGGTTATGTTCTCGCGGTTATGGGTATTACCGAAAAACTGATAAAATCGATAGCCGATAACCGAACCGACCGATAA
Organism: Ipomoea triloba; assembly: GCF_003576645.1. Lineage (NCBI taxonomy): Eukaryota > Viridiplantae > Streptophyta > Magnoliopsida > Solanales > Convolvulaceae > Ipomoea > Ipomoea triloba. The sequence continues at coordinate 16,256,872 of NC_044920.1, read as the reverse complement.
TTTCAATATAAGACTATAAAAAAATCGTTTATTCGGTTTATCCTACTATTTATATATTATATATAAATATATAGATATTAGTAATTACTGTATATATTAGTTACTGTATATATATTAGTTGTACAGTATATATTAGTTACTGTATATATATAGAAATTGTGGCGGTCGACGATTGGGAGGAATAGGCCACAGTTTAGAAATTGTGGATTCCAAATTGAAATTCCAGAGACTAGAGATTTGAAATTGAAATTCTGGAAATTAGAGATTTGAAACTGCGGATTTTGGACTTTGGAAAATTGTTAATATTTGACTTTGGACCCATTAAAATTAAAATTTTGATATTAAACAGTCTGGCCCAAGAATCTGGTGGGTTAGCCCAACTCAACCCAATAACCCATAGGGCCAGCCCAATCATCTTACTTTTTTATTGGGTTGATATTTTTAGGTTTTAGCCCTATAACTTTTAGGGCTTATTGGGCCAACCCATTGGTTTAGGATTAAATTGACATCCATCGTCTGCATAAGGAAATACACAAGAAGCTAAGCAAATCATAACGAGGTTGACGCTACGGTAACTAAGCAAAATAACACAAACACATATTAACAAGAGATAAACACGAAATAAAGAAATATGACTCAAGCTAGGGAGCACTATCATCTAGATGATTTAACAACCTATGGGGATTAGGAAAAACAAGTAACCAGAGTCAATAGGGAATGCACAAAGGTATCCAAGTCTAAAGTCACTTCCGTGAGCAAATAATAAACAAGGATTTGAACAAGGAATTGCCCCACTCTCATGGTGTATCAATTCCAAGCCCATCAAGCACACAAAACATCTTAAACCCCCAATTTCCCTCATTTTCATAGGAAAAATTGGGTTTATGCAAAGGGTGGCTCGAATTCATCACCTAAATCTCGTTGAGGCAAGGAATCCTCCAAATACATGTCAATGAATGTGTACATCAAACATTAGCAAGACTCAAACACAAAACCTTCACAAACACATGAACTCTAGGTTAGAGTTCTTCCCCTTTTTGCAACAATCATAAATTAAGCATCAAGATAGATAATACAACCCTAACTCAAGTCCAAAAACTAATTACTCATGATTAAATTGCATAAAGAACACAAATACAGAAATAATAAACATAAATCTTGCAAAAGAAAGAGATAAAGGAAAGAAAGTTACTCTACTGAAATGGATGGTAGAATCTTGAAATCCAAGTGTTTAATACTTTATTAAAACCTTCAGATATGTTTAAAAACCTAAATTTAAGCCTAATCTAAGCCTAAAATATGAAAGGAATGAGGAAAAAATGGCTAGGGCTCAACAATGGGTCAAAACCATGTAAAAGTGAGTGAAAATGAGCTTAAATAAGTGGTAGAGCACTCAGGGACGGGCATACGCCAGGGGGTACGTCACCTGATTCATTTTTTAGATCTTGGATGGGCTAAGGGACGGGCGTACGTTATTTGAACCGCAAGAAACAAATTTTTCAGATTGTTTTGTTATCTTAACTACCCTCTTGTTAGGGCAATCACGAGCCAAGTGACCTCTTCCATTACACCTATAACAAATCAATTCTCTATCACGCAGAGGTCTCATTGCCTCACTTACCTTTTCTTTACCTTTGTCTCGTGAATCATCTCTTAGGGGAGGACGTTCATCATGCCTTTGAGGGGTAGAACGAGTGTTGTTCCATCTTGATGTACCATTGTTGGGTTTGTAAATCTTTATCTCATTGATTTTTGCTTCAGATTCACGTGCAGCATACAAGGCATCATCAAGGGTGTCATATCTCTGAGTACTCATTCCCCACCGGATGTCTTTATTCAATCCATGTAAGAAGCGAGCAACAGTTCTTGCCTCTTCCTCATGTATGCCCCCTTGTTCAAGTAAAATATTGATAGTTCGGTGGTACTCATCAACTGACATGGATCCTTGCACAGTTCCCTGCAATTTTTTTTCAAGATCATAAAAAAAAAGATTTAAGGCGAAAGGTTAGGCGCATATCGTCCCTTAATTGAACCCAAGATTCATAGGGAATAAGATCAGCAACTCTCTCTCTATTTCTTTTTCGCCACCAAGATACTGCATACCCCTTAAAGGATGTAGCAACTAGTCTAATTTTTGTGAGATCAGAATAGTGCTTTAAATCAAAAAGTGTTTCAACAGCATTCTCCCGTTCTATATACTCAGTAGGTCTTTTCTCACCAGAGAAGTCAGGAATTTCAAGTTTAATGTTTCCTAACTCCTCATTAGGTTGTTGGATCCTTTGACATCTAGGATCCACTCTCCCTGTTGGTGGCAATTGTCGCTCATCATTGTGTGGTCGTTGCACTTGCTGTGAGCGTTGCTCCAAATTAGTTATTCGTGTGAGTAACCCGTCCATGGTGAAGGTTAGAGTATCTATTTTTTGTTCTAATGTCAGGGGTGGGTTTGGAACTTGTTCAGCCATCTGCAAGGGAAAACAAATCTAAAAACAATAAGATATGTGAGTAGTATTTCTAAAAAGGAAATTTTCTAGTCCTAAACTCAAGTTGATATGGATTCAACCTCAAAGGTCAAGAAACGTACCTTGGAAAACTTCACAAGCCTTTGAGAGTAAGGGTGTATCGAGAGGTAGGTAATAAAATTGAGAGCAAGAAGCAAAGAAAAAGGACAATACAAGCAAAGAAACTAAGCAAGATTTGAAAGAAAAATGAGAGTAAAGAAAGAAGTATGGCAGAAAGGTATGCAAGACCAATATCAGAAAGTATACACAAATAGAATGTAGCAGGGTTCAAGTGTACCACAACCAAATAGGAATCAAGAACTCCTTCCAGCCTTATACTTTTCCCCTTCCTTTTCCCTCCAAGATTCTCCTACCAACCAGATTCTTTCCCCAACCTTATTCTTTCTCTTTTGTTTGTCTGTTTGTTTGTTTTTTTTAACTTTCTTGTTTTTTTTTAATATTATCCTCCAAATAAGTAATGAAAATTTCACAAAAAAATTTGGCCCAAGAGGATCAACACAAGTTCTTCAAACAATTTTGGGATGTGTGGGATTTTGTTGATATTGGGTGTGGAAAAATTGAAAAACTATTTTGGGATAATTTTTCAAGAAACTCAAGAACAAATATCAAGATTCAAGAACACAATCAAGAATGCAAGAATTTTTTATTTTTTTTTTTGGGTTTTGTGATGTATATAAGACAAGAAAAGTAAGATAGAAATGATGTGTTTTTTTTTCTTTTTTGATAAAACCTAGGAAACCTAGGGAACCAAATTTGAAATGATTATGAGATAAACCTAGGCTCTGAATACCAAATTGATATGAACCTTGTCCAAGGTTCAAATAAAGATGGAGTATTGTCCTAAGATAGCTTCCAAAGTAAGGATAGAGATGGATCGAAATACCTTACACCTCACAAGAAACCCTTAGTCTCGAATCCTCAAAGACTTAGAAGAATCCCATTGTAGCTTCAAGTACCTCGATGATGCAATCTTCAATCAACTAGAGTCAGATCTAGTTTCCTTCGATTTAAGAACGAGTCCACGAACCTAAATCTAAGGTTGAAGAAAGGAAGATTGATTCGAGTCCACGAATCAATTTGCTAGTTGAGTGCACGACTAGCCACTAATTGAGTCCACAATTAGCTATAAGGTTTCTTACACAAGTGTAAAGAAAAACTTAAGAATTTTATTGAATGAAAGCGTGTCTTAGACTGATATGATTGTTCCCTATTTATAGGTATAGGGACATCATTATAATCCTAAATATAATGGGAAAAAAAAATCATAAACCTAATCTAGAAAGCAAGTAAAGATACCAAAAATAATAGTGCTGATTTGGGCCTAAATTAATCCCCAAAATCAGCACTTAAACAATTATAAAAAGCCTTGAGTTCTTCTACATCTTTTGCAATTGGGCTTGAATTGGATTTCCACCATCTTTGAACATAACCAATGAAGAGTTGTCTTAATTGTTTGGACTTAGACCTTGTGATTTGCCCATCTGGTACTCTTAATGGATCTTCAGTAGTTTGGGATACATTAGTACGCAAGGGGGTACAAACATTCCAGTGAGCATTGTAAAATGGTTGGAATTTGTGCCCATGGGGACGGGCGTACGCAATGGGGTACGAACTCTTCAGTTTCTGCTTTGTTTTGATTTGCACAACCTCTTCATTCTCCATTCGTTTTGACCTTCTCCTTGGCTCCCAATGACTCTAAATGCATTCAAAATGCTTTCTTTGACTCTTATGCCCACCAAATTGCATGAAAATACTCATCTTTTCTTCTAAAGCTTTCCAAACCAAACTCCTTGCAAAGTTACACATATTAGTCCTAATCTCATGAAATTTGGAATGATCTATAAGCAAAATATAGACAAATAAGCACGTATCAACAACTTTTTTAGATTTAGATTGGGGAAGCAGTAGATATTATGGTCGCTCCACTACTGGTTTTGTTATTTATCTTCGTCCTAAATCCTAATGTCATCTCATGGAGATCTGATCATTAAAAGATATGTCTAGATGTTTGATAAGCGCTAAAAACAGTCAAGTTTCGGGTTATATTTGGATAACATGTTACAGTTTCAGCACCCAATTGTGATCATCTTTCATAGATACAACCCCTAATTAACACCTAATTGACAAATCCAACTCAAAGGATGTGCTTTGAGTCGTTTTCGCAGGATATAGCAAAGTCTTGGACCAAAAAGAAGCAACAAACGAAGAATCAACCAGCAGGAGGCCGCCACGCACTATCACACGCGTGGTGGTAGGCGTGGAATAATTCCAGAACGCAACCACGCGGAGCCACACGAGTGGTGACGGGCGTGGACGCGTCCAGTAGGGCAACAACGGAATTTTGACTTTTTGGACAGCTATTTAAACCCTTCTTTCTCATTTTGAGAGGGGGGACTTTTCCAACTTTCAGATCTGATTTCTCTTTCCAGTCCTTCCCCTTTGGGGAGGAAAAGCACACTCATTCCCACTAGATTAGAGTAGATCCTTAGATTAATGAAGATGGATTAAAGATGTAGAACTCATCATTCCTTAGGTAAAATACTCTTTTCATTTAGATTGCTTCTTTAGAATTATTGCATAGTGTAATTTTGCTTTGTTGTTTGAATGTTCATCATGTCCGAGTAGAATAGTTTGGGGTGTGAGTGCCCTTGTTAAACAATTGATTGATGATTAAATCTTGCCTTATGATTATGAGAATTGTGGAAGTAGGATTGAAGTTTTGTGTGGATGATGTTGTTCAAACTTTGCTTCTATTTCGGCCGGAATAGTTAGTGAACCGAATGGAAGTGAGAGTGTGCGCGATAGCGGCCTTTTATGAGCCCAACTCATCTACATCCTTGCCCTTAGTTCGAAAGGACAAGGTCCGAGAGGAGTGGTAGGCAAGGTGTTCGATAAAATGCCTCAACCGAATGAGGATTGAGAGTCTGAGTGTGACGCCACTCGGTATCAATACCGTGACTCCCTTATTCAATCGCGAAACTCATTTTCAAATCCCCTTAGGACAATCAATCGGTTTGTCTAACCTTGGTGCACATCCCCTTCATTTCCTTTTACATTGTTTAGCCTACTCTTGTTCCTACAACCTTAACTTACTTATAGAAACAACCATCAGTAATACTTGCAACTCTTACCTCTTAACACCTTTAATGTCAACACTAATTCGCTCCAAATTGTCATCCTTGAGAGACGCGACACTCGGGGAGTCTTGACTCTTCATTTAACACCTTCCGTACAACATTCACCTCACCCTAGACGAACAACCTTGTCAAAATGGCGCCGTTGCCGGGGATGGCAAACGGCTTTGAATTGTGTTGTCATTTTTGGAGTTGATTCTTAAGAGTTCTTGCATTGCTTTTTCTTTTGCCTAATTTGTTTTCTTATTTTTGTGGATTGATTGAGGAAGTGAGCTTTATTACCTTGAATATCTTTTTGCTCACTTGCAACTACTTTTAGTTGCAAAGATTTGTTGTTGGTTAAGATTTGTGCAGGAAATTTTATTGAAAATCAATTGAAAGCTTGCCAATGATAGCTCAAATGTATCCCCATGGTTACCCACACCATGAGGGAATTCCTTTGAAATATGTTCCACCCCAACCATATCCCTATTACCCACATTCCACCTACGCTTACGCTTCACCAACATATCATTACCCACCTCCAAATCCTTACCCATTTCCATATCACTACTTACCGCATCCAACTCCTTATCCATCTTATATACATGACCAACACCCACCACCATACACACACCCTATCCCACCGTCTCAAAATGAATTCCCCCCACAATACTCCATTTATCAAAATGACTCGTTAAGCTCTAAAGAAATATCCCAAAATATAGAGAGTAAGCTTGCACAAATGATGAGAACAATCGACCCAAGCTATACTCCCGAGCCATTTTCGTTCCCTAATTCCCAACTAAACGCCTATTACCCATCTCCATCACAAGTTCTTAAAGGAAACAATCCTACACATTTCTTTGAAACACCACCTTCTAGTCCATATTTTACCACACCCGATCCTTGTGATTATATCCCACCGGCCAAGGACGAAATCGAAATTCTTAAAGAGAAAATAGAAGTGTTCACAAGAATGGCCAAGGAGGATACAGCTAACTTGAAAGCCGAAATCAAGAGCGAATTAAAAGATTATCTCGCTACTCTCCGGGAAGAAGGACTTCCATTGGAAGAAATCGAAACAAAAATGCTAGCCATGATGGAGGAGTTCATGAGGACAAGTTCATCATGGGTAGGTTATCCACTTGAAGAAAATCTCCCAATTTTGGAAGCCAATCCAAGGATGGATGCACGAAGCACTGGAAAAGGGGAAGGTAGTGAAGGGATGGTAGATTGTTATGCTCCGGTGCTAGAAGAAGTTCCAATTTTCGAATTGGAAGATCTAAAGGAGGTAGAGATGGAGAGTGAAGATGAAGGAATTGAAGTAGTGTGGGAAGACGAAGCGCCTACATATGGTAACAAATCTAATTCTCCTTGCATTAATGCCTTTGAAAATCCATGTGGTCTTGATAAAACTACTTTTGACACTTGTGTGGATGACTCCCTTTCAAAATGCAACAATGATTTATATTCTTATGATACTGAATATTTTTATTTCCGGGAGGATGATTCCATAGGCTTTGATGACAATGTTATCAACGAGTGCGAAAGCCTTAATCAAGATACTTATAGCCCTTGTAAAGACAACTCCCTACGCACTGATATCTCTATTATTTGTGACTACGATTGTTTTAATTTTTGGGAGGATGATTCTATAGTAAGTCGCGATATATTGATGGGAAGTCATAGGGACTCTAGTTTATTTGAAGATGAATATGATAGTTTTAACTTTTTGGAAGAGGAATCCTATGATTTAGAGAAGAATGAGTTGATAAGTGAGGGGGATATTAGTTTGTTTTACTCATGTAAGAATTATGGTGATTCCCTTAACCAAACAGAGTGGGGAGATGAGAAGGAAGAGTGTGACAAAGAGATGGTGGATAGGGAGGGGATTTTCACGTTTAACTTGTTTGAGGAAATTGAGGGGGGTGATATGACTTCTAGTGAAGGGATATGGCATCAACCTTATGTTAAAATTAATGAGAACATTAGGGGTGGAAGAACGAATAACAAAGTAAAAGGACAAGACACTACCTTAGAGGAATCTAGGGGAGTGTTTGAGATCAAAAGCCTTACTATTACATACCGGGCTCTTCTTTTATTTAGTTTCGAATTCAAGGATGTCCTACACCTTGGGGCATTTCTTGAAGCAAAAGTGCATGGGACGCTCGGAAGGGTCCCAAAATCAGTGTGCTTAGCCGAATAGACCACTCCACATCTAGCCAAAGACACTAAACAAAGGCGCACTTGGGAGGCATTCCCAACGTTATCCTTAGGATTTAGATCTTACATTATTAATTTTTACTTCTTTTCTTTTTGATAATTTTTGTCTTTTATCTAGTTTTCTTTGACTGACCACGCAGATTCTCCATTCCAAAATGATCTTTCATGAAGATTTATCCGTCAAAGTCGTTGACTAGATCCGAAAAGGTAAGGAAATTCGAAGAAGGCAATTGGGCACATCCACGCCCACTCATACGCGTGTGAGCAGGCGTGGGAACATTCCAGTAAGCTGCCACGCCCACTCACACGCGTGTGAGCAGGCGTGGGTACATTCCAGTAAGCTGCCACGCCCCTCCACACGCGTGTGAATGGCGTGGACGGGCACCAGATAAGCTGCGTAAATATGGCGCGAAAGTGTTCTAATCTTTGCCCCTTTTCTCATTTCATCACATCCAAAAGCTAGAACTTCATCTAAGGTAAGAATAACCCACTCCAAGGCACTCCTTTGCACAAATCTCTTGAGTTTCCTTCATAAGCTATCTAAGAGGTAACACCCTTTCTCTCCATCTTTCTTTACCTATATTAAGAACTTACTTTCTTTGAGAAGCATATTTCTATGGGTCTTTGTGGCTTGAGGTTTTCCTTGAATAATTAGCTTAGAAATGGATTCTAGGACTTGATTGAAGCTTACATTGCTATTAGATGATGGACTTTCATATTTTTAGAGATATATTGCTATCTAGATCTCAAACCCTAAGTGATTTGAGTGAATCTTTATGTATGGAATTCAAGATGAAATTGGGAGCATAAGTTATAAAATTTGGAAATTTCTTGCTTTTTAGGCTTTACAATGATGTTTCCCACATTTTACTTGGAAAAATTTGAGTTTCTTTGTCTTCTCGTTTTTCAACCTCCACCTAGTTTGAAGAAAGAAGATGAAGTTGACCTCTATGTTGACTCTTTTGAATTCTATATGATATTGTCCATATACCATCTTATTTGTTTTCTTGGAATGAGCATAATGGATAGGAAATGCAAAAATTTTGTGCTACTTCCTAGGATACATAATGCTTACACATTATTTCCATATGCTTAAACATTATTGATTATATCCTTTAGGCAATGTCTTCCCAATCGTCCACCGCCAATCAAGAAGAAATGAGGGCCAAGAAGGGAAAAGCCCCAATGATAGAGACTGAACTACCAGAACCTAAGGAAGAAAGGAATGAAGGAAATTCTGAACGAAGAATACTCTTAACCGAGAAGCAACGAAAATGTTTTGAATATCTGCTCGATCTGCCAGTCACCGGATGGAATTTCATCAACTTGGCATTGCTGAATCCCTTTCAATGTCGACACTCGGTAGCCTGCCTCATCCATCAACCCTACTGGAGTAGAATCTTTGGATGGCGCTACCCGACTTACGCACCCACAATTTTCGAATTTGTGGCAACTCTTGAGGTTACAGGGAAAACTGGCGATCTGAAAAGCCCGACAATCAAGTTTACTCTTTTCAATGAGTCTCATCATATTTCGGTTAACACTTTAGGAGTCTTGCTTGGATTTTACACTAAAGAAGATCAAGAGAGCTTGTGGTACAAAGAACTTCCTTTGGACTTCGGCGACTCCGAGACTCCAAGGAGATATTGGAAACAGATTGCAAAACCAAGAATTGAATGGAGCGGATCAAGAGTGCTGCAATCTCATCTCAAAAGAGACGATATCCGGGTGATTAGGTGAGTGGTGGCTCATTCATGGGAAGGACGCACAGGAAATTTCGCAAAGATCTACCGGACTGACTTATTTGCACTCTGGAGTATGGACACAAACACACCCGTGAACATGGGGGTTGTATGCAAGAGATGGTTGAAGGCACAACAGCATGCGAAAGTTACTTCCGTGTTTGTGGGGCCATTGGTTAAACAACTATGCATTGCTTTGGGGTATCAGGCGAGAATGGAGTGGACGGAGGAAGTCATGAAAAAGGCTGCGATGACTCCTTTATCGATTAAAGACTTATCCAAGCTGAACATTGGTCGAACTCGACAAATGAGGAAAAGGGAAAGAGCGACTAAGAAGAAACTACCTAAGTTACCAAAGGTGGAAGTAGAACTACCACCTCCTCCTTCGTCCTCGACATCTCCACAACCCAACGCACCTAGGAAGCGAATTCACACATCTTCAGAAGATCCACGTGATTCTCCCCCAGTCTTATCCCCTAGTAATTCAATCTTCAATGATTCAGTGGCACCATCCTCAAAGAACCCAACTCTTGTTCCGTCATCCTCGCTACCAGCATCTCCCTCACGATTCACAAAAGTCACCGATTGGAAGACGATGCAAAGGTTCCAGTATGAACTGCATCTGGAACAGGAAGCACTCCTGGAGCAGAGGGACGCGAGACATTATGAACTCATCGAGGGATTGAGCATGCAAATTGCATTTCTCCGGGAAGAACTTGCAAGGAGATGACCCAGTACAGGGCAATGAATGGAAACAATTGGAATCTTGCCGTTACAAGGAAATTGGATGTTTTGAGTAACTATTGATTGAACTCTGAGAATTTGCTTGGGAACACTATTTTATTTTTGTCCGTTTTATTACTTGTGTTCTTTTGTCTTGTTTTTATCACGATTCGTCCAGACAAGGACGTTAAACATGGCGCTCTTGAGAGGCACCCCAAGCCCAATAAGGAAGAGATTGAACCAGGGAACTAGATGGTCAAAATGAGGTACATTTCTTACTATCCATCTTTCGTTGATGAATTCTATTGTGGGATACTTTGATTAGGAAAAGGGAAAGTCAATGCTTAAATGAAGAATTGCTACGCAAGGTATATCTTTCATTCCCTTTTGAAAAAGAAATAGTTTGTTCAATAATTGAGACGATACTCTTGTTCTTTGATTGATGATTTTGATTAATGAAAGACCTTTTTGGGTGATAACTTTGAGTAGAATTGTCCAAGCCCAGGAAACACTCTTAAGTGTGGAAAGGTGCTTCTTGTTAATTGATTCTGTTGACCTAGCTCCTTTGTCCACGGCTCCTCATGGAAACATCGAGTACGATGTAATCTTTTAAGTGTGGAAAGGATGCTCTGCATATGTTGGGTAATCAGTTGAGTTTTAAGGTATTAGGTTAGAGCGTGTGTTGTTGTCAGCACTATCTAGGAAGACTCTTAATTTGATGCCAAACAAATTTTTGAAATATGCTCTGGAAGCTACCTGTGACACACACTGCACCACCAAAATTTGAAATTTCTGAATGATTGCATGTTTTTCGTCTTCTATTCTGTCGGGACCTTAGTCAAGAATCTCTCGAAGTGGGAGTGTGTACCCCCTAAGCTTTAGAAAGATAAAATTGGCGAAGCCCGGGAAATGAACTTAATCTGGCAGGACACGGGGCAAAAGGAGAGCCTATAGTGAGCTTAAGAGTGAAAAATCCCCTAAACCCCAAGTAAAAGGCATGAGAGGAAGATATGGTGAAAGTTTGATTTAAGGCCTCAACATGGCCACTCCCTGAGGAAAAACAAGAGGTTAGCCGTCTTGCTAGGATATGGGGCAACCATTGCACTATCTTCGAAAAAGCATGGAGATCCATGTGAAGTCGGTTGTCCTAAAGAGATCCTAGAAGACGAGAAAAATGAGAGGAGGTGAGCCACCCCGCTTGGATTCGGGCACCCATTGCACTGACCTTCGAAAAGCATGGAGATCCATGTGAAGTCGGGTCGCCCAAAAATGAGATCCGAGGGGGTTGAGAAGAAAGAGAGATCGCCCAAAGCCACGGCGATGAGCGGTCCATGTCCCTGCCCTCACTTAATTTTCAGTATAGGGGCTTTGGCGTACGGTTGGAAATTTAGCTAGGGTGTGCGCATCGTTCCCACTAGTGGGATCCGCTTTTAGGCCCCAACAAAATGAAACACGAATTTCCAATGTTTGCATGATTGAAAAAGTGTGATTGTCGTTTTTGAAACCTACCCTTGAAGACCTTTGCTTCCTCGGCATATTCCTTACATTTGGTTGACCTAAGCTTAATAGTCTTGGTAGATAGTGGAGGGAATTTCTCTCGCTCTATTCCAACACACCTGAACACAAAGCTTTTGATTAACCCTCTTTCACTTAACTGTTCTTGGCACTTAGATGATTAGGATTTGATAGTATTGCTTGCTTGAGGAGAAGCAAGGTTTAAGTGTGGAAACTTTGATAAGTGCCAAAAATAGTCAAGTTTCGGGTCATATTTGGATAACATGTTACAGTTTCAGCACCCAATTTTGATCATCTTTCAAAGATAAAACCCCTAATTAACACCTAATTGACAAATCCAACTCAAAGGATGTGCTTTGAGTCGTTTCCGCAGGATATAGCAAAATCTTGGACCAAAAAGAAGCAACAAACGAATAATCAACCAGCAGGAGGCCGTCACGCACCATCACACACATGGTGGTAGGCATGGAATAATTCCAGAACGCAACCACGCGGAGCCACACGCGTGGTGACGGGCGTGGACGCGTCCAGTAGGGTAACAGCGGAATTTCGACTTTTTGGACAGCTATTTAAACCCTTCTTTCTCATTTTGAGAGGGGGGACTTTTCCAACTTTCAGATCTGATTTCTCTTTCCATTCCTTCCCCTTTGGGGAGGAAAAGCACACTCATTCCCACTAGATTAGAGTAGATCCTTAGATTAATGAAGAAGGATTGAAGATGTAGAACTCATCATTCCTTAGGTAAAATACTCTTTTCATTTAGATTGCTTCTTTAGAATTATTGCATAGTGTAATTTTGCTTTGTTGTTTGAATGTTCATCATGTCCGAGTAGAATAGTTTGGGGTGTGTGTGCCCTTGTTAAACAATTGATTGATGATTAAATCTTGCCTTATGATTATGAGAATTGTGGAAGTAGGATTGAAGTTTTGTATGGATGATGTTGTTCAAACTTTGCTTCTATTTCGGCCAGAATAGTTAGTGAACCGAGTGGAAGTGAGAGTGTGCACGATAGCGGCCTCTTATGAGCCCAACTCATCTACATCCTTGCCCTTAGTTCGAAAGGACAAAGTCCGAGAGGAGTGGTAGGCAAGGTGTTCGATAAAATGCCTCAACCGAATGAGGATTGAGAGTCTGAGTGTGACGCCACTCGGTATCAATACCGTGACTCCCTTATTCAATCGTGAAACTCGTTTTCAAATCCCCTTAGGACGATCAATCAGTTTGTCTAACCTTGGTGCACATCCCCTTCATTTCCTTTTACATTGTTTAGCCTACTCTTGTTCCTACAACCTTAACTTACTTATAGAAACAACCCTCAGTAAGACTTGCAACTCTTACCTCTTAACACCTTTAATGTCAACACTAATTCACTCCAATTTGTCATCCTTGAGAGACACGACACTCGGGGAGTCTTGACTCTTCATTTTAACACCTTCCGTACCACATTCACCTCACCCTAGACGAACAACCTTGTCAGTGTTCAACTGAGGCATAGTATCGTGCCTTGGCGAGTTCGACTGCTGAGACAATTTGGGTGAGAAATCTTTTGTATTAGCTTGGTATTGTTTTGTCCTGGTCCCCACTATTGTATTACTATAATATGGGAGCAACGTATGTCACGAAGAACCCAATGTTTCATTCTATGATGAAGCATCTAGCTCTGGATTACTTTTTGTACGTGAGCGTATCATGGATGGCTCTTTGGGTGTTCATCATATTAGCTCGAAGGACCAGGTTGTGAATCTTCTTACAAAACCACTTGGTCGTGATTTCTTTCTGTAGTTTCGTTCCAAGATTGGAGTTTTTGACAACACCTTTATCATGTGGGGGCGCATTGATGATTAATCATTTATATTAATTTTGACTTAGTGTTTATTGGTTATTTTTCTATCCTGTAGAATAGGTCTGCACTGTTACTTTTGATAGCCTATTTTATCTCATTGTATAGTTATCAATAGTTTACAAACTTCTTATTAATAATACATTGTTTTACACAACATCTATATTCCTAAGGTCAACCAACACTGGGGTGGCTATGAATTGTCATCTTTAAGAGGCGGTAATGTGATAGGAACTTGGGAAACGAAGAATATTCTTCACCTCCGACCTAGAGATGAAGAATGTTCTTCATCTATGGCATAGAGACGAAGAAGCTCTTTCTCTCCATGTCAGAGACGAAGATGGGGAGTAGGTGTATTCTTAAAAATTTTATTTTATTTAAAATTAATAAAATAAATTTAAAAAAATAATTTTGTAATAGGATGCCCATTACGTCATCGATGACCTAAATATGTCAAATTTGATTGAATTGCATAATTTAAACAGTTCAAGAACCTAATTCCACTCTGCAATTAAACTTTTGCTTGTAATTTGGTGCCTAATTTCAACCTATCTCCTATAAAGAATAAAATGTCCAAAATAATGTGATCTTACAAAACTCTCCAATTACACGTTTGCTTGTAATTTGGTGGCTAATTTCAACCTATTTCCTATAAAGAATAAAATGTCCAAAATAATGTGCTCTTACAAAAACTTGTGTTGTGAACAAGACTTTTATTTTCTTCTATCTTTTATACTTTTGCATTGTTTTTTTTTTTTTGTTTTGAAAATTACTTTTGCATTGTTTAAGTTTGTATATAAGAAGAATTTGTTAAGTAGAAATTATTCTATCCACACCTCTAAGTATAAAATAATAGGCTAAGAGTGTGTTTGGTTCAACAATTGGAATCAGAATGGTAATGAGAATCAAATATTTGGTAATGATAATGGGTTTAAGTAGAATGGGTCATTTTGTTTGGTAGTAAAACAAAATTGGAATGAAAATGAATAAATAAATAAATAAATAAATAAAATTAAAATAAGTAAATATTTAAATTAAAAGAGAAAATTTTACTTTTGATCTTATGACTATTGGGCTTAACTATTTAATTTTTCTTAGTCCACAAGTTTTAAAACTGTCAATTTAGTGTCTTCAAAAAAAAACTGTCAATTTAGTACCTTAACTATTCAATTTTTCTTAATTTCAGCCACTCTGGTCAAATTGCCAGCTAAAACTCACCAAAAAAATTTAATTGATCATATTATGTTTAATCACAATCAAGAGCAATTTCGTTTTTCCATCTTCTTCTTCTTCTTCATTCTTCCTCCTCATCCTCCTTCTTCTTCTTCTACAATCCATAATTCACTTCATCCCAGCAACACCTGAAGAAAATTTCTTCTTTTTCCTCTTCGAATCCCCATGGACGCCAACCCAAAACCAAATCATCATCTCCCCCAACTCCACTTTCGCCACCAACTTTCTCCCCTTCGACAATTACCCCAATCGCTTCGTTTTCTCATTCTGGTACTACAACCTCTCCTTGGGCTCCCCCGACACCGTCGTCTGGTCCGCTAACGACAAGAACCCGGTTGACTCCTCCGGAATACTCTTCATAACCCCCGTAAGAGAGCTCAACCTCTCCACCCCATCCGGTTTCGGAACAGGCCAAAAGCAAAAGCGACAACAATGCTATTTGCATGTACGACGTCGCCATTGCTAAAACTTCATGTTTATGCCACCTAGATTCAGGAAAACATCATCGAATTCCCGCGAAAGAAAAATCATCATGTCCGACAAGAACAAGTTTTGGTCTCTAGATTTCATGAATTTCACCGACGAGGACATTCAAACGGATCTTAAGACGGATATAACTTCATGGATTACCGGAAAAAATGTTTAGAGAAGAAGTATTGTTTTGGGGTAATGATGGAAAGACAAAATTGTTCATGTGATTAAACATAATGTGGTCAATTAAAATTTGTCGGTGAGTTTTAGCCCTTAATTTAACTAGAGTGACTGAAATTGTGAAAAATTGAATAGTAGTTAAGGTACTAAATTAATAATTTTGAAACTCATGGACTGCAATTAACAAGACCCCCAATAGTCATAGAACCAAAATGCATAGATAGTGACTTTTTTATTTTTTCTCCCTTATTTTTGATTCCATTGTTCAAAAGTAGAGGAGTGGAAGGGTAATGGATTTTGTAATTACTAAGGGTGCGTTTGGTTCGCACATGGGAATCGGAATCGGAATGGGTATCAAATACTTGGTAATGGTAATGGGTTTTGGTGAAAGTATTTAACATGTTTGGTAATTGGGTGGAATGGGAATGATTATTAATAGTTAAGGAAGAAAAGAGGAAGAGAGATGAAACCCTTATTTAATAAGGGTATGGGTTTTGTCATTAATGAGTTATTCCAAACCCATAGTAGCATTCACAAAACCTATCAACCAAACACAAACAATCACTTTCATACACATTCCTTATGCCTAAACCCACCAACCAAACACACCCTAAATGATTTGATTTCAATTGTAGAATAACAAAAGTAGGAAACAAACCAAGGGTGCGTTTGGTTCGCACATGGGAATCGGAATCAGAATGGGTATCAAATACTTGGTAAAGGTAATGGGTTTTGGTGAAATTATTTAGCATGTTTGGTAGTTGGGTGGAATGGGAATGATTATTAATAGTTGGGGAAGAAATGATGAAGGGAGATGAAACCCTTATCTAATAAGGGTATGGGTTTTGCCATTAATGGGGTATTCCAAACACATAGTAGCATTCACAAAACCTATAAACCAAACACTAACAATCACTTTGATACCCATACCTTATGCCTAAACCCCCAACCAAACACACCGCAAGTAATAATTATCAAACCCCATAATAGGATACAAAATTCACCAACCAACCACCACCTAAATTTCTACTTAAATAATCTCAATTTTTTGAATCAATTTTTATATTTCAGTACGATTATATTAATTCTTAATATGTGGGGTATTTAATCTTTAAATAAAGTTGTATTTTTTGTATGATGAGTTATGCATTATTAGTTATTTTGATCTATTATTTTTAATTTTTAAATAAAGCAAATTCCACTTTTAGTCCTCGACAATTGTTACATTGTCACATTTAGTCCTAATCTTTTAATTTTGTCATATTACACCCTAACTTTGAACAACTTTCACTTTTAGTCCTCGACTATTGTGGCATTGTCACATTTAGCCATATTCTTTTAATTTTGTCATATTACATCCATGACTTTCATTTGATTGCCACCACTAATCTTCCTTTAAAAATTCCATTATTTTAAAGTTAGAAATATGAGTTACGATATTGAAATACAATAATATCCTTAAATTGACATATAACAAATGAAAAAAAAACACTCCTTATACCTATCATAACTCATATTTCTATAAGTTACGCTATTACATCCTTTGATATTTACGATATTTCTAATATGTTTGAAATATAAGTTACGATATGTGTAAGGATTTTTTTCTTTGTTATTTGTTAATTCTAACGGTAAAAATAATGAAATTTTTAATAAATCGAAAGTCATGGATGTAATACGACAAAATTAAAAGAATATGACTAAATATGAAAATGTCATAATAGTCGATGACTAAAAGTGGAAGTTGTTCAAAGTCATGAATGTAATATGGCAAAATTTAAAGAGTAGGACTAAATGTGACAATGTCACAATAGTCGATGACTAAAAGTAGAAATTGTTCAAAGTCAGGGATGTAATATGACAAAATTAAAAGAATATGACTAAATGTGGCAATGGCACTATAGTCAAGGACTAAAAGTGGAATTTACTCTTTTCAAATATATAGTGTTAAAGTATTGTGTTTTTAGTTTGTGATTTTAATCATTTGCCATAAGATTTTCCGTCTACTATTCCCTATAATCATATATTAGTCTATGTTAAATACGAAGTATAATTTTGTAAACCTCAACCTCTTTTTTTCTTTTGTTTTTCGAGTACTACTCAACTGAAACACAAAGAGTCAATATCGCATTCACTGAAACTCAAACCTAGGACTGTCAAAATGGATCGAAGCCCACGGGTTGGCCCGCACCCGCCCCGCGGTGGGACGCGTTAGGGTCATGAAAAAAATATGCCCGCAAAAATACGGGCCTAATGGGGCGGGCCGGAATTGACCTGCGACCCGCGGGCCAAGTAAAAAAAATAATATATATATATATATATATATATATATATATATATATATTAAATACTCCTAATCCTAAACTTAATCCACCACCATATTTAATATTTTCAAATGCAATACTGTTTAGTTTTGTGATTTGTACCAAATTAAAAAAAAATAGTATAGCATTAAAATGTATCTATTAATTGAAATGATTTAATTAGAAAATAATATCAAATGAAATCATAGATATTAATTTGCTTTGTGGCTATAGTTAAAAGAAAAACATTATGTTAGTAAAAAGTATTTAACTATGTTATGCATCGTAAATTTGTAATACACCTATTGTAGACCACTATATTTTACTTCATTTTTAAAAATATGAAGCAAAAAAAAAAAAAAAGCCAGTGGGCATGCCCGCAGGCTTTTTTTTTTTTTTTTTTTTTTGCTTCAGAATTTTAACCAGGTTAGGGTCACAAAAATTCTAGTTCGCGGGCCTAACGGGCCAGCCCGCAAAAGCCCGCCAGAAATGTGGCCCGCGGTGAGGCGGGCTTAATGGGACGGACCGGCTCACTTTGACAGTACTACTCAAACCCACCCATTTTCATATAAGGGTGCAACCGAGTACCACTAGACCACAAGATCCTGCCTTAAACCTCAACCTCTACTAAAAGGGAATACGAGATATTGAGATGGGAGGAAATTATTGGCAAAACAGTGACATTCATTAGAGCAAATAACTAAATACACAATATTAAAGCTAAAAATGTTACATTATGATACAACTAATAACTGCACTTAGAGTCAACTACTATAATACTATATAGTGTGATCATACCTCTGTTATCATTTTAAATGGGTACGTGGTCACAGGATCACCGAACTTCAGTGGTGAGTTATTGATATTTTTACTGAAAAAGATTGATAAAGTTAGAACATATACTACCTTGTAAAAAATCATGAATGTTTTAAAAAAAAAAAAAAAAGACTATGCATTATTTTAATTTTTTTTAAATACTCATGATTCTTTATAAATTAGAAAATAATTAATAACCCACCACTAGAGTTTGATCATTTGACCACTCATTTGGAATGATAATAGAAGTGTCATCACAGTGCATAATCCGTAGTTAGCAAATTTTATTTATTTAAAAGCAATGTGTTATTGTTAATTATTACATGCTTATTAAGTAATTGCAATACAATGTGAATTTATTATTAAAAAGAATTAATTCCAGCAAAGGTCCTATGAATATAGTGATTTTCAATATTTGGTCCTCGTTAACACTTTATCAAAATATCTTCACCATTAGTCATTTTGTTACATCAGCTTTATTTATACGCCAATTTTAAGGGTAAAATCGTCCTTTCATTGACTAGGCTGTCTTCTCAGGTCCGTCGATCCACACTCCTGAAACATGTCATTCTGGCAAACATAGGCATGAACAATCGGCTCACCATCTTCGTGGAACCCAAAATACCTTCACAGGCAGAATGCAAAATGCAAGTCCCATGTCTGTTTCGAATTGCAGAACGCAGAATTCAGATCTATCTTCTTCCTATTCCCATCCTTGATTGTCCTCCACACCCTTGACTACTTGAAATTTCTTCGAAATAGCATGTAGTTTCTCTTCTGCTCCAAAGTGAAGGCAACCCGACCAATCACAGATGTAAAGGCAATCCTCTCATAATCTGCTCCTCAGAAGCTTAATCCCCTGCTCCCCGGCTCAAATTCCACGGCCCAGTCGCCAAATGAGAACAAGATTTGACGGCTTTTCTTATCTTAGATCTCGTCGTTTTTCTTCTCTTAAGGCCACAAGAACCGTCGCGCCAAGTTTGCTGTGCCTCGCTAACATGCGCTGCCCCGTCTTGGGACAATTCAGAAACATTGCACACTGTATCGAACATCAGATCGTCAACACAAAGACCATCCACAATCATATTGCTTCTTGATCAAATTTCTACTGTTGAAAACACTTTAAGTTGAGAGCGTATTACTTTGTTTCTTTATTATAACCATTTGTTTCTTTGTTTCGAACCCCCAATTTTACTCCCTCCCCCATGAAAATCTTTTCTGCTAGTGCCGAGGCATCTCATCTCAGTATCATATTTGCATGCATGTCTGTTGAAACTCTCCATTCACATCATCGCCATGTTGATCACCGGCAAGTCCAACGGATTGTACACCACTACGCAGCCTGATGAGGAGTCTATGCAACTTTCTTCAAGTATTAGCATGTTGTTCTGACTTGTATGGTAAGGAAGAAGACACCCATATAGTGAAAGGAAGATTTTACCCTTACGTCTAAATAAGGCTTAGATGAAGAAAGGACTAATAGTGGAAGTGTCAAATTTATCTAAATTAAAAGAGGAAGGCTCTGTTTGGCAAAACTTATTTAGAAGCTTATAACTTATTTTAAGTTACTAATAAGCTATAAGCTTTGTTTGATAATGTTCTCAAAATAAGTTAATAGCATAAAATAAGAGCTTGTTTTGAAAAGCTATTTTAGATAACTTTTCAAAAATAAGTTAGTAGCTTCTTAACTTTTTTACATTTTTGTCCTTATTATTTTAAATAAATGACATCCTTTACCCCTCTCAATATGTTTGGTTCTAATTTCAATTTGACAATTGTGTTTAAACATTATTTTTCGTATGAACTAACTTTATGAATTATAAACATTTTTTTTTACTTTATATATTTTCAAATATATGTTCTTACTTTAAATTTTATTAAAATATATTGATTTCATTATTTTATATTTTAATATGTAAACGAACCTATTTAAATTTATAACTATTTAAATTTTATGAAGATGTCCTTTTTAGTCTTTTTACATTTATCAGTTTATCAAAAAGTTAATTTTACCGAACACTTTTAAGCATAATAGCTAGCTTAATAGGTTTTCAAATTTGCCAAAGACCTTGTGTCTAGTGGTATCCGGTGTCCCAATTTACACTCTCACATGAATAATAGGAGTGGGTTTAAGCCTCAATAGAGTCAACTGTTGACTCCTTGGGATGGTAGAGTGAGTGCAGGAAACAGAGGGTTGGGGAGTCAACTGTTGACTCCTTGGGATGGTAGAGTGAATGCAGGAAACAAAGGGTTGGTGAATCCCTACTGCCACCCAAATAAGTCTTTAATGAGTATATATTAATTAATAATATTAATTTTTTTAAAGAGAATTAATAATATTAATAAAATGGGAATGAAGCCCATATAGTGTCGTGTATAAGTAGGCAAGTAACACCTGTGACCTTTATAGCACACCACTTGTCCACTCCTTTATCTTTTATTTAAAAAGAAAATAGTAAAATCCTCTTAAATAAGAGCTTATTTTACTTTATTTTCAATGCCAATTCAAAACTTTATACCTACCTTGGATATGTATCCTTTTCAATCAACTATTTGAATGACCAATTTAAGTTCATATTAATAACTCTTTGCAATATGTTTCGTTTAGAAATTAAATGTCTAAAATAAGAGATATAATAAGTAAACCAAAATTAGGTATTTTTAAAATTAAGTTATTTTTAAAAACTCACGAATAAGCAAATCTAATTTCAAGAACCAAAATTAGGTATTTTTAAAATTAAGTTATTTTTAAAATCTGCGCCGAGGAACACGCTCGCAATATATCTGCACCGAGGAACACGCCCGCAGTATATCTATGCTGAGGAATAAATATGGAAAATTGATAAATAATTTAATTATAATAAAAATCTAACAACTCATGTTTGCGCAATTATAATGGTTTAATTATTCTCAAAATTTGGTAAATAAAATTTTGTTACCAATTAAACTTTATTAATTTTTTTATCAATTAATTAATAATATTATTTTGTGCGGGGAAGTTGAAGTAGAGGATTTTACTTTTATTAATAGTATTGATTGATACGTGAATATAGAAACAATATTACAAATTAATAGATATTAATTAATTTCAATTTTACATTTTCTTACCAAATAAGTTTTATTAATTATTTGACCAATAAAATATTTAATAAATTGACGACAAAAGTTTGGGCGGGAAAATGAAATAGGTGGATTTTATTTTTATATATAGTATAGATTATAATTAAATTATTTCTCATTTTTTCCATATTTATTTTAGTAATAATATAATTAATAAATCATATTACATATCGATATTTTAAAGATAGTTATAGACAAAGAAGTCATATATTATTCAATTAATTGAGTAATATTTTTGCACTAATCTTATAATCAAATAAATGTACATGTTCAATCCATGTAATTATTATAAAAAATCTAACAACCCATGTTTAACTAACTTTTTTAAAGTTTAATTAATTTAAAGTTTTCAAGATGAAAGTGTAATTAATTCTTTTTATCTATTTATGTAGACATATATTATATTTATAGTATTTTGTACGATATGAAAATATATACAATATTTTTTTTTATAGAATTGTGATTATTGGCGTAATTATACACGTTAATCACTATAATGATTACTTATTAAAAAATTATTTTAAAATATATCTAAACTCATACTCTTAATTAAAAATTCAAAAATATTTAAAAATTTGTCTAAATATGTAATATAGTTAGGGACTATATTTAAAAATTTGTCTAAATATGTAATATAGTTAGGGACTACATTTAAAAATTTGTCTAAATATGTAATATAGTTAGGGACTACATTAATCCATATAAATTTAAAAATAATATAGTTAGGGACTACATTAATCCATATAAATTTAAAAACTAAATTATTTCAATTTGTAAATGTAATTTTCTTAATTATTATTAACAAAATGTAAAATATAATTAAAAATAAAATTATAAAATTAACAAAATATGTATTCATAAATATTTATATTTTAAAAAATTCATACATACATATAGTTATGCAATATATTAATCATACAAAATTAAAATGCTATTTTTTAATTTCCAAATTTAATTATTTTAACGATAATATATCAATATAAATTATAATTACATAAATTATATTATAGAATTTGCATATATACATATTAATAAATATTATTTGTATATACACTGTATTACAAAATCATATAAAAAAAATGCGTCGTATTAGAGTTTAAAAAATCACATATACAAAATTTAAAATTAACATTTTTTTAATTTTAAGTATAATTTTCTTAGTTATTATTCATATTGTTAGAATTATAATATATATGAAATACGATTAGGAATAATTCAATTTAATTATGTAAATTTTTCTCTATAAATTTATATAAATATGTACATGATTAGAGATTATATTAATCATACAAAATTTTAATTTTGTATGCTATGATAATAGATACTTGACCAAATATATGAAAATTCAACTATATTATTATATTGTACGGAGTACATTTTAATATATTTATATTTAAAAAAATTTTTATTTAAATTCATAATAGCAAAATTTTTCCGTGCACCGCACGGGTAAAACACTAGTATTTAATAAATTGACTACAAAAGTTTGGGCGGGAAAATGAAATAGGTGGATTTTATTTATATATATAGTATAGATTATAATTAAATTATTTCTCATTTTTCCCATATTTATTTTAGTAATAATATAATTAATAAGTCATATTACATATCGATATTTTAAAGATAGTTATAGACAAAGAATTCATATATTATTCAATTAATTGAGTAATATTTTTGCACTAATCTTATAATCAAATAAATGTACATGTTCAATCCATGTAATTATTATAAAATATCTAACAACCCATGTTTAACTAATTTTTTTAAAGTTTAAATAATTTAAAGTTTTCAAGATGAAAGTGTAATTAATTCTTTTTAAAGTTTTAAAATAATTTTCAGTCAATTGGTAATATCCTTTTACTTTTAAATTTTGCCTAATTTCCGTTTCATTTTCCATTAGAATCTTTATATATTTTCAATATAGAAATCATATTACCAATTAATAGATATTAGTTAATTTTCATTTTATATTTTCTTACCAAATAAGCTTTATTAATTATTTGACTAATAAAATATTTAATTAATTGACTACCAAAGTTTGGGCGGAAAAATGAAATAGGAGGATTTTACTTTTATATAGTATAGATTAGGATCTTTTTATATTTTCAATCAATTGATAATATCAGTTTTTCTTTTTCATTTTATCTTTACTATAGTTTGGGCGAGAATTTCACAAAAGATAATTTATTTTTATTAATAGTAGTATAAATATAGAAGTATAGATAAGTATTCGAATTATTATTATTGATGTAAATAATAATTAATAAATTATTTTTCTTATAAAATTACGTAGAATTTTCAAATAATTTTCTTATATATTTATTACGCAGAATTTGTTTCCATTATTCTCACAATTATAATGGTTTAATTATTCTCAAAATTTGGTAAATAAAATTTTGTTACCAATTAAACTTTATTAATTTTTTTACCAATTAATTAATAATATTAGTTTGTGCGGGGAAGTTGGGGGGGGGGGGGGGGGGGGGGGAGTGATTTTACTTTTATTAATAGTATTAATTGATATGTGAATATAGAAACAATATTACAAATTAATAGATATTAGTTAATTTCAATTTTACATTTTCTTACCAAATAAGCTTTATTAATTATTTGACCAATAAAATATTTAATAAATTGATTACAAAAGTTTGGGCAGGAAAATGAAATAAGAGAATATTATAGTATAGATTGTTGTGATTTTAATCATTTGCCATAAGATTTTCTGTCTACTATTCCCTATAATCATATATTAGTCTAGATTAAAGACGGAGTATAATTTTGTAGACCTTAAAAGGGAATATGAGATTTTGATATGTGAGGAAATTATTGGCAAAACAGTGACAGCCATTAGAGCAGAAATGTTACATTTTGATACAACTAATAACTATGCAGAGAGCCAACTATTATACAATGTGATAACACCTCTGTTATCATTCTAAATGAGTACGTGGTCATAGTATTAAACCCAAATGATGAGGTATTGATTCTTTAGGCTGAAAAAGATTAAGAAAGTTAGAAGTTAGAACATATACTAGTATACTACCTTGTAAAGAATCATAAATGTTTTAAAAAAAATTATACGTTATTTTTTTTTTGAAATACTCTTTATAAGGTTAAAAAAAAATCAATGTCCACCACCTGAGTTCAATTCTTTGACCACCCATTTGAAATTGCAATAGAAGTATCATCACACTAAATAATACTTCGTGGTTAGCAAATTTTATTTATTTAAAAGCAATGTGTTATTGCTAATTATTATATGCTTATATTAAGTAATTGCAATACAATGTGAATTTATTATTAAAAAATATGGAATTTGTTGGGATGGTAAAGAGCGGAGGCAGGAAACAGAGGGTTGGTGAATCCCTACCACCCAATAAGTCTTTAAGGAGTATATATTAATTACTATTTATAAAATGTTTGAAAAAAAAAATAATATTAATAAAATGGGAATGAAGCCCATATAGTGTCGTGTATAAGTAGGCAAGTAACACATGTGACCTGTTTAGCACACCACTTGTCCACTCCTTTATCTTTTATTTAAAAAGAAAATAATAAAATCCTTTTAAATAATAGTTTATTTTAATTTAGAGTGTATTTGGAAACCCGGAAAATGACTTCTGAAAAATGTTTTCTGAAAAATAAGTCATTTTTCAGAATATATTTTTCTTTCTGGTGTTTGGATGCACAAAGAAAAACTGTCTTTTTGTGTTTGGTTCAATTTTCGAAAAATGAGCAGGAAAATAAGTAGAATTGTATACTTTATTTTTCAACTCAAAAGGGTTTATTTTGATAATCAATTTTTCATTCACTCATTATCCATTTTGAACGTATTATATATTATAAATTTTGTAAGTTATAACCACAAAAAAAAAAAAAAAAGACTCGCGAAATAGCGGGCCTAACGGGCCGACCCTATATATATATAAAAAAAACAATGTGTACTGTGTACACATTATATATTCACGTATATTGTGTACACATGAATTCTTTCATGTGTACACAGTAAACATATATTTAAAAAAAAAAAAAAAAAAAACCTCGCGGGGCCTGCCAATCCGCGTGGGCGGGCTAGGGTTGCATGAATCCTAGCCTGTGGGCCTAATGGGCTGGCCCGTAAAAGTCCGTCAAAAATTAAGCCCAAGGTAGGGCGGGCCGGCTCACTTTGACAAAGCTAATGTTAATATTTGTAGACTTTACTTATATTTTTTTAACTTTGAATTCAAAAAAAAGAAAAAAACAGCCCATGGGGCAGGCTAGAGTCCCATGGACTAGTGTTGTAAAAAGTAAAAACTAAAATCACACTATTTTGACAAATTTTGCATGTTCATATCCCTTGGAAAATGACTTCTCCCAAAAAAATGGGAAGTTATTTTCCCTCAAAGCATACCTATTTTCCTTTGACTAATGCATCATTTTTCATTGATCTCATTTTCCCCTCTCTTTTCAAACACGAAAAACTCAAAAAACATTTTCAAAAATCATTTTTCGAATTTTCAAACACACCCTTATTTTAAATGCCAATTCAAAATTTTATACCTACGTTGGATATGTATCCTTTTCAATCAACTATTGGAATGACCAATTTGAGTTCATATTAATAACTCTTTGCACTATGTTTCGTTTAGAAATTAAATCCGTCTAAAATAAGAGATATAATAACTCACAAATAACTTAATATCAATCTAGTTATTTTTCTATAAAGGAAATGCCTTTATAACTTATTCTCACGATTAAAATAACTTAGTAAACAAGTCTAATTTCAAGAACTCTATTTCATTCTCAACCTATTTCGATGTTCAACTAAAGAATAGAAATGAAATCAATGGAATCTAGTGATCTAGTTGGCTCAAAATGGTCTAGCTTTGCAAACTAAATAAGGAAAATTATAGTATGGACTAGGATTTATCTTGCATTGTGCATCATGGTCCAAATTGACATTCAGATAAAATATTATGTACTTGTAGTAAACATATTATGCCTATGTAAATAAATTGAAGGCACATAATATGTTAACTATAAGGACATAATTTGTTAACTGGAGGCACATAATATGCAGTTAAGACATTATGTACCTGCAGTTAACCTATTATATATGTGTAGTTAACATATTATGTGTTTGTAAATAACAAATTATGTACACTTAGGGTGCGTTCAATCACAATTTTTGTAGACTTTTAAAATGACAAATTTTAATAAATTTTAAATAACTTTTATAGAATCTCTTCGAAAATTTGTAAACTTTGTAGTAGAGTTATTCAAATAGGTCAATCCGTATATCACAAGTTGGGTAGGAAACAGATTGGACTCAACTCGACTTGTTTTGAAAGAGGGTTGGGATTTTCAACCCAACTTGGGTGCGCATGGACTGACAGGCTAAACATGCTAGCAAGACAACCCGTCAACTCTAACATTTGAATTAACAATTATCACCTCTACCAACTAAACACATTAAACTTTTTTAAACAAACTAGTATTTTTACCCGTGCGTTGCACATAATGAATTTGTTATAATATTTTAAGATTATATTTGGATCGATATACAATTATATAAATTATAACATCGAATGTTATATAGTGCAATTGATGAAATTGGTTGGATCGATTATGTTTTCTAATGTTTTTCTTACTTGAATTAAAGACAAATAATTGTCAATTACCCGTGCGATGCACGGATAATTCTTATATATATATATATATTTAGATAATAAAATTATTAAAAAAATCTAATATTGAACGTGTACATTTATTAGATTATAAATTTATAAGATTAGTGAAAAAGTATCAATCAATATATTAAATAATATATAACTTGTTTCTCTACAATTATCTTAAAAAGATTTATATGTAATACTGAGTATGACTTATATAATTATATTATTACTAAAATAAATATGAAAAAATGAGAAATAGTTTAATTTTAATTATTATAAAAATAAATCAAACGACGAATGTTTAACTTAATTACCATAATAATTATTAGGCAATTACACAAATATATGTGTAATTATTCTTTTATAACTTAAGTATATTCATTTTCACCATATCGTATTTAAAATTTTCTTCCTCCTCCATATCTGAATGAATTAATTGTAATTATAACAAAAAAAAACAACCAAATTTTAATTGTAATTATACTAATATATGTGTAATTAGCTTAATTAACGTAATAATTATTATTCAATTATACTAATATATGTGTAATTAATTTCTTAATTATCATAACAATTATTAAGTAATTATACTGGTTGAAAATATTGTAATATATGCGTATTGAATAATGACTAAAAATATAATAAGCATCCAAATACTCTTGATTTCTATTCCTGTTTTATACCATATATACGGAAACAAAAATGGTAAACAAAATATGTACGCTCTATGGAAGTTGGTCAAAATAGAAAACCAATTATACCATACATAATATTACCAATTATGTTATTGTGTTACTACCTAATTAATATGTCTTTTCTACACGTCATTATGCTATTACGTTAATACGCAAATTTAAAAAATAATATTACTAATTAATAGATATTAGTTAATTTCAATTTTACATTTTCTTACCAAATAAGTTTTATTAATTATTTGACCAATAAAATAATTAATTAATTAACTGCAAAAGTTTGGGAGAGAAAATGAAATATGAGGATTTTACTTTTATATATAGCATAGATATAGATTAATATGTCTTTTCTACAAGGCATTATGCTATTACGTTAATACGTTACTATAAAAATAATATTACCAATTAATAGATATTAGTTAATTTCCATTTTAAATTTTCTTACCAAATAAGTTTTATTAATTATTTGACCAATAAAATATTTAATTAATTGATACAAAAAGTATGGGCGGGAAAATGAAATAAGAGTATTTTACTTTTATATATAGTATAGATTAATATGTCTTTTCTACACGATATTATGTTATTACGTTAATACGTGAATGTAAAAACAATATCACCAATTAATATATATTAGTTAATTTCAATTTTACATTTCTTACCAAATAAGTTTTATTAATTATTTTACCAATAAAATATTTAATTGATTGACTACAAAATTTTTGGCGGGAAAATAAAGTAGGAGGATTTTACTTTTATATATAGTATAGATATAGATTTTATCTCTGCTTATATATAATGTATGTTTAGATAATTAGATTTTAATTTATATTTTGTAATATAATTATAATTTATTTAACTTATATTTAACACCAAAGATGTTACGTTGTGGTAAAGTGGCACTTGGTGTCCCAATTAACACTTTCGCATGGATGATGGGAGTGGATTTGAGCCTTAGTGGAGGCAACTGTTGACTCGTTATGCTTCAGTAGGAGTACTTAATAAAAATAATAATTATAAAATTTATAAAATATATACTTTAGGTAATAAATAAACTTTATATGAACTATATACTTATATTAGTACTCAACAAAAAAATACTTATATTAATATTTATATAAAGTTAGAATTAATCATATTAATTAATACTTTTAATAAATATAATATGTGTATCATATAATTATATAACTATATAATGTTTTTGAATGATTTAAATAAATATATAGTTATACAAAAATGTTCAGCAAATACTTTTAGCATAGTTGGACTTATTAGGTTAAAATTAATTGAAGATTAAGAGTTCAATTTTTGTTATAAATAATACTTTTAAATTTATTACAACCACAATTAAACTAAAGAAAATATTTTTTAAAAAAACTTGGGGTGGACAGGAGAGTGGCAGGTTACATGGGCAAATTCGTATAACTTGGAATAAACCCATTTTTATGGCTCTACTTTGTAAGAATTTATAGAAATCTTATATTATAAACATATATGAAATTGTATTGACCTTTTTCATTTTAAAAAGTTTATAAAAATCATTAAAATTTTAAATTGAATAACACTTACAAAATTTCACCAGCTTTATCAATTATTTATAATTTTTTTTACAAAAACTTTTATGATATATCATTTTTTTTATAGATCTTAAATAAATTTATATGTTAACAATTGAAAAAATGTCTAATTTACTTTTGAACCCGGCCTTCAACTGGGGTTGCTAAACTACTACTACTTCTTCTTCTTCTCTTTTTTTTTTTTTTTTTTTTTTTTTGGATGAAAATAATGAAAACCAAAGAATATGTATATATCTACAAAAGTCATAAGATGTATGACGAAAATAAATAAAAAAAAAGTTTGTTTGGTTCATACATATAAGAAAAGTTTGTAAAGAAAGTTAAGAAGTTTGAAAGTTGAATAATGAATTTCAATTATTTATATTGAAATGAAAAAAGTCGACAAAAGTTTTAATTTGATATAGACTACAAAAGTTATTAACTTTTCAGTACCATTAGTCATTAGACAATACCAATGGACAAATTCTAAATTGAATACTAATGATACGTAGGAATTTAAATTACATTCCAACTTAATTTCCACCTAATTCTGAAGGTAAATAAATTCCTTCGTTTGGTTGGAGGGAATTGCAATTCCCTCATTTTCATGGAATTAGAATCCCATGTCCCCCCTTAGGATTTCAATTCCATGGATTTTAGGAATAAAAAATGATATCCCTGAGACAAAATTACCCTTCTCTTTTTTAACTTAAAATTGATGTATGGCATTCTCTTTTAGTTAATACCATTGTATTATCTTGTTTTCTCATAACTCTTAAATATTTAAATTTGATATGTGTATATAACGTATTTATCTAAATTTTGAAAAGCAAAATTTTCTGTTTGTGCGCCGATCTGTTCAAAATATATATGCAGAATTGTTCAAAATAGTGATGGAATGGCGTGAGTTGTGTAAATCTCTATATGTAGAAATTTTGAAAGCAAATTTTGAGTTGCCTAAACTTTGAAAAGCACATTATATACATCTTGGTTCCTGGATTAATTTTGAAGTATGTTGAACTTATGAAGCTTAACATACATTTGATGAAGTATTTGCATGAAAATTAATTACAATATATCTAGTTCAAGAGATACGGTAGATGTGTGATATTTGAATTTAATATGTTATATTTTTGTGTATTTGTCATTTAATAATAATAATAATAATAATAATAATAATAATAATAATAATAATAATAAGAACAACAACAACAACAACAACAACAACAACATGGGCATTTTGGACTTTCCCATGTATACCAAATATTGGAATTGAAATTCCTAGTAATTTTATTCCCTCCGACCAAACACGGTAATTTAAACTCCCATTTTATTCCCACATTATTCTTTTCCCATGAAATTGCAATTCCTTTCCCACCTAATTCCTTCCCTCCAACCAAACGCCCTGTTAAGGAATCTTTACAAATTTAAACCGAATACCACCAGAGAGTTTAAAGTTTTAAAAAATTTATAAAATTTATGCATGATTGAAAACACTCCTCTGTACTCCAAAAGAGTGAATTTAAACTATTATCAATGCATGAAAATACTCTTTTCATTCTTATTGCTTTAATTTATTTGTTATCATATGCTTATTAAATTTATTGTAAATAGAAATCGGACTACAACTATAAGTCTAGCACTTTTGTTTAGATAAATAGCATTCTTATGTGACAACTTGCAAATCATATAATATAGGTAAATTGTCACATTAGGAATGATTACAACCTGCTCAACTAATAAAGTGTTGATCATAAGAATTAATGGTCGATTTGGAAATTCAGAAAATGACTTTTGGGAGTTATTTTTCAAATTTTCCTGTGTTTTAGTATTCAAGACAAATAAAGTCAAATGAAAATATTCATTTTGGTCAAACACTCAAACATAAAAATGACCAATTTGATAGAAAAAGTCATCATAGTTTTTTTTTTTTTTTTTTTTTTTTTTTTTTTTTTTTTTTTTTGCGGAAGACATTTTCTGAATTCTTTATTTTTTCATCTCTTTACTCTTTAATTTTTTTTTTTAAGTTATTACTTTCTGGATTATTATTACTACAACCACAACCACGCACAAGCACACCATCATACCACCACCAACACCAATACCACCACCCCCACAAACCACACAAATATCACCGTCAAAAAGAAAAAAAATAGTTTTCTTACCTTCAATCAAACACTAAAAAATTATAATACATTTAAAAAAATTAGTCATTTTATGAAAGTAAGTTTTCAAAAAATATTTTTCAAATTTCTAAACGGATACTAAGATTATAGTTTTGTGATAAAAAATTATGTTTCCTTTATTGACCATCTCCAACCCAAAATACCAAATTCTGCGCTAAATTTTACACCAAGAGGAATATTCTTAGCATATTCTTAAACCAAATTTTTTTCATCTGCAACCCATTTACACTAAATTTTGCACCAAAGTTTATTTCATCCACAATCCATTTACACCAAATTATATTCATGCACTAAAATAATTTGTATTTTATAATTTAAAACTTTAATTTTGCTTAGTTTAATTATTTTTATAAAAAATATAATTTTGATATAAATAATAATATTTTAAAATAAATTTTATGTTTTTATGTATTTTAATTTTTAATTATTTTATAGTCGATATTGATCTTGTTTTAAATGTCTTAATGCGATCTTTAAATCTTAATAATTTACTTTTAATAATATAAAATTTTAAAAGGAAACAATTAGCAAAAAGAAATTAAAAAGTTTCACACCAAAATGGTGTAAATGAATATTGTATCACCATATTTGGTGACACACTATTCACTTACACCATTTTGGTGTAAAATTTGGTGTTTCCTTGGAGCAATATTGCACCAAATTTTTACACCAAAATGGTGTTTGGTGACTTCCTTGGAGATGACCGGTCACAAATTTTGGGGAGAAGTCTAAGCAGACTAGCACTATTTGAGTAGGTGATGTGATAAGTGATAAGCAGGAATGAGCGACTAGCACCAAGCCACCAACCGAATGGTAAAATGACGATAAAGTCCCTCTCAACCACCACAGCATTTGGCAGCTTGGGCCCCACCCTATTTCCTCTTCCTTCATCAACCTCCCCTCACACACACACACACACGCACAACTACCAAAGTCAGTAGTGAAATGTTGTTATAAAATCGCTCCCTCCCCATTCTTCAACCGCATTAGCATTGTCTCCACACAGCTATACAACAACACGCTAAAAAGCTTCTCACAGGCATATCGTCGAACACGTTGGGTAACTCTCTAACAATGGCTCTTCCATCCGGCAGTGCCACCTCTCTTCTCCCCAACAAAACCCTTGCCCCCTCTACCCACCAACAACCCGCTTCACCTCTCTACAAGCATGGGTTTTCCCTCAAGCCCCCAGCCAGATCCGTCCGCCCCATCTCTGCCGTCCATTCTGCCGACCCTTCCAAGTCCTCTTCCAAGCCAACCCCGCCTGCCGCCACTTCCGCCGCCGCCACCGCCGCCGCGGCTCCGACTGCGTCGAAGTCGCGAGCTGGTGAGGGTAAATGGGCTGTGGATAGCTGGAAATCCAAGAAGGCGCTTCAGCTCCCTGAGTACCCGGATCAGGTTGAGCTTGAATCGGTGCTGAAGACTATTGAGTCTTTCCCGCCGATCGTGTTTGCTGGAGAGGCACGCAGCTTGGAGGAGAAGCTGGGAGAGGCCGCAATGGGTAGGGCGTTCTTGCTCCAAGGTGGAGATTGTGCCGAGAGTTTCAAGGAGTTCAATGCTAACAACATAAGGGACACTTTCAGAATCCTCCTTCAGATGGGAGCTGTTCTCATGTTCGGTGGTCAAATGCCCGTTATCAAGGTTAAACCATTTTTATCCTCATTTTCATCAAGTTTTTTGCTTTTATTTATTTATTTATTATTCAGCTTGTTGTTTGATTAATATAGAGAAGCAATCTCGTTTGCATTCTGGTTATCGTTTACAAACTAAAAGTTATGTTTTAATGATAATAAATTGAATTCGATTCCTAGTATTTTGATATTGTTGAGGAGGTGAGTAAGGGCCAAGTTCCCCACCACTTGGCTGGGGATTGTTGTGCAGAGTATAATAAAGGTCAATCCCAGCAACAAGCACCACGTGACCACGTGACCACGTGGTGGAAGAAATTGTTGGACGGAGTCCAATAAACGTCAAGTCTAAAGTCACGAGGCTATTGGATTGGCTAGTGGATTGTTGGGCGGAGTCCAATAAAGGTAAAGCTCAGCACCACGTGGCTAGGGATTGTTGGGCGGAGTCCAATAAAGGTCAAGTCCAAAGTCACGTGGCTATTAGATTGGCTAGTGGATTGTTGGGCGGAGTCCAATAAAGGTAAAGCTCAGCACCACGTGGCTAGGGATTGTTGGGCGGAGTCCAATAATGGTCAAGTCCAACATCACGTGGCTAGGGAACTGTTGGGCGGAGTCAATAAAGGGTCAAGTCCAACACCCTAACTAGGAAATTAAATTGTCTCTCCACTACTAGTTATAGCTGGCATCAGAGTCAGGTCATGTGTTTGTGCTGGGAGGGGATTGTTGGGTGGAGCCCGTAAAAGGGCCAAGTCCAGCACCATGGGAAATAAAGTTGCATTATAGTTTATAACTTTTGGCATAGTTGTAAGTGTTTGATTCTAACCTGTATTATACATGTAATATCTTTATAAATAGGTAGGAAGAATGGCTGGGCAATTCGCTAAGCCAAGATCAGAGTCCTTTGAGGAAAAGGATGGTGTAAAGTTGCCAAGTTACAGGGGAGACAACGTGAATGGAGATGCATTTGATGAGAAGTCGAGGATTCCTGACCCCCAGAGGTTGATCAGGGCCTATTGCCAATCTGCAGCTACATTGAATCTCTTGAGGGCTTTTGCAACTGGTGGTTATGCTGCTATGCAGAGGATAACTCAATGGAACTTGGATTTCACTGAGCATAGTGAGCAGGGGGATAGGTATTTTCTCCCATACTGTATGTATGATGTATCTATGTGCAATAGGTGTTTTATGATGTTCAGGTTCTGCATACTTTGTTTGGTTTCAGAGTATTACTTTTATTCCAAATGTAAGAAAAAAAAGAAAAGAATTTAAATCACACTTTTAAACTCAAAAAACTGGAAGCTAAGATTAGACGATGAAGTAGTTTTTTTTTTTCAACTAGCTCATAAAATATATTGTCATTTCTTCTTTTGGCTTGATCAGGTATCGTGAACTAGCTCATAGAGTTGATGAGGCCCTTGGTTTCATGAATGCTGCTGGTCTTACAATGGATCATCCTATCATGAAAACCACTGATTTTTGGACATCCCATGAGTGCTTGCACTTGCCATATGAGCAGTCACTCACCAGGCTGGATTCAACGTCTGGCCTCTACTATGACTGCTCTGCTCATTTTCTTTGGGCTGGAGAGCGAACCCGGCAACTGGATGGCGCTCATGTTGAGTTCTTGAGAGGAGTTGCTAACCCTCTGGGAATTAAGGTTAATATTCTTCCGTGTTGTTAGACTACAGTTGCTTTTATTCGTTTCGCTAACACGGCTCTGCTGTTTGCTAATTATATGAAACCCATGATAAAAATCTGTAACTAACATAGTGTTGCTCTGCAGGTGAGTGACAAGATGAATCCAGGCGATTTAGTCAAGCTCATTGAAATTTTGAATCCCCAGAACAAGCCAGGGCGGATCACAATAATTACGAGGATGGGAGCAGAGAACATGAGGGTCAAGCTTCCTCATTTGATTAGGGCAATCCGAAGGGCTGGGCAAATCGTTACTTGGGTATCTGATCCCATGCATGGAAATACTATTAAGGCTCCTTGCGGTCTAAAAACTCGACCTTTTGATTCAATCCGGGTAAATACTTCCATTTCGATTTTAAGTTCCTTCATGTTTCATATGGATATCCTTAATTTAGCATGCCTTCCACTAGAAAATCCAAAGACATATTTAAGATTAAAGTTTCAAGTAAATGAAGCCATAATTGTGTGGTTCGTACTTTGTTAACTAATATCATGGATGATATCTTTCCCTACAAATAGAACAGTCTGAGGAAACATTTATGCTGCAGTGTCCCACTCAATAATTCATCAGAAGGGCCAATAATTGAATGTTTCATGAATAATCATATGGCAGCAGATTCTAACTTTTCTAGGGATTTGCCCATAGGGCCCGCTCTCTACAATTGTTTGACAAGTTGAACAGATGACCCTACTAAATCAACATTAAATAATGAGGGAAAAAACTAGTTGTGCTTAGAAAAAAATTAATGATATTCAATTAACAAGACTATGACTAAGAATCTGAAATAGATTGTTTAGCTGTGGAAAATGCATTTTGGGTGTGAAGTAGTCAAGGTAATGTTTTGTTTTTGAGTTTTTAAACTGTGGATTCAATCATACAAAGTATGTCACTGTGATAATATGTAGTTAGGTGTGCGTCTCTATCTGTGGGTTGTATGGACCCACTAGTTTTGGTGTGGCTTTCTTTTCATCTTCTTCTCAAGTGGCTGAATCTTTTTAGAAAACTTGTATCTAAGAATGATTTCTTGTTGAAGATGTTAACGTTATAGTTTCAGTGTTCAAGAACGCACATTAAATGCTAGAATGTATTTGCTCAAAAAACTATATATCTCTCTCAAAGTGTCATTTTCTGCATTCAGGCCGAAGTGAAAGCTTTCTTTGATGTGCACGAGCAAGAGGGGAGCCACCCTGGAGGTGTGCACTTAGAAATGACGGGCCAAAACGTGACAGAGTGCATTGGTGGATCTCGAACTGTGACTTTCGATGATCTGAGCTCACGTTACCACACCCACTGTGATCCTAGATTGAACGCCTCCCAATCCCTTGAGCTTGCATTCATTATCGCCGAACGCTTGAGGAAGAGGAGAATCGGATCTCAAACCACACTACCACTGTGAGAGCAGTTAGAGGATGGATTCTGATTTCCCCCTTGGCCCTCCTCGTTCTCTTGGTGTTTGCCTTTGTCGATCCGTTTTGTTTTATACTATTTTTTATCCTGTTTAGAACTATGTTATGTCCAGTGTCCTGCAATGCATACTCAGGAAGAACATGATGGTATGATGTATGAGAGTTCGATGGCAATGAATAAATCAGAAAGTTAGTTATGCAAATCTCTTAACTGTTGTATGAAGAGTTTGGAATTTGGAATAGGTGATGTAGATCCTATTGCCCATTGTTAATACAGAAAGTTTCAAGTGAATTGTATCAATATTTAAAATTTGGTACTTTACACGAACAAATTTGATTTTAACAAATATGATTTGGACGCATCGAGTTTGGATCTGAACAAACTTGAATTTAATTGTTGAAGTTTAAGCTTGAAAATTTATAACAAATTGCATTAGAATCTCTGTTGAGAATATTTTCGCTACGTCCTTTTCACTACTTGAGAGTTTAGATATAGTGAATAACGCACTATTCATGCTTGACACTTGACCTTCAAATCCTTTGTCAGAGGTTTATATATGGTTAGGATCAATCCTACAATATGAATTATATTAGGATATATGGTTAGGATCAATCCTACAATATGAATTATATTAGGATAGAATTAAAAGAAAAAGGATAGAGTTTGAATTATATTAGGATAGAATTAAAAGAAAAAGGATAGAGTTAATAACGCACTATTCATGCTTGACACTTGACCTTCAAATCCTTTGTCAGAGGTTTATATATGGTTAGGATCAATCCTACAATATGAATTATATTAGGATATATGGTTAGGATCAATCCTACAATATGAATTATATTAGGATAGAATTAAAAGAAAAAGGATAGAGTTTGAATTATATTAGGATAGAATTAAAAGAAAAAGGATAGAGTTGTAATTTGATTAGAATCTATAATAAAGGAAATTAATGGAACATAATAATTACCATATATTAAGGAATTCTAATCATGGTAACCCAGTACAAATTATGTTGGGATCTTTTGTCTAATTTTAATGCACAAACCGTAAGAAAAGGAGAAGAATTATTGACAGATGTACAAGAGTCCTACATGGCACACAATAGTATGTACACGTACATATGAATTCATATTAATTTTTCTAGATTTTTATTGGTTGGATCGGTGTGTGCGTCCGTGGTTGCGAGCGTGTGCAAAACTCTGGGGAAAGTTTGATCGGGCGTCGATATACATATGCAAATTAGTGAATGCAATTTTGCGTACGTTCATGGAGTTCATCAGGGGTGATTTTGAGATTTGGTTGGTTGGTCTGTGCAATAATGGGTTAGTGTTAGGGTGTGCGCAACTCCGGCTATGACTGTGTGCGCGGGCGTGAGTGTTAGCGTGTGCGCGAGGGTTGATAAAAATATCCAAAATACTAATTGCAATTTGTTGTGCGTTCATGGAGTTAAGCATAAGTGATTTTGAAGTTAGGTTTGTAGGTGAGTGTGTTATTGGGTTAAGTGTGGGCAAAAACCCTTATTATGCCACTGTAGTAGTGTGCGTGTGCACGTTACTGATAGTGTACTTACGTGTTTCTGGCATGCAAATTGCCCATGCACTAGAAAGCCTTGAAAACACAATATTCGGAGACAAAAAAGATGGGGAGACTAGTCTTGGAAAACGCGCAACAATGAAAACATATTGTGGGGTCCCGGCTCCGGAAACAATCATAGTGCACCCACCTAAAGTTTTGAAGAACAAAGGATCTGGCAGGCGAATAAAATCAAGAAGGGAGATTGCTATCAAGGGATGAGAAAAAAAGGACACACGTGTAAGACATGTGGATTGGCAAACGGATATGATAGCCGGAACTGCGTAAAGAAAAAGAAACGGAAATTGAGAGTTGCCCGTGCACAAGCCAAGAACGTGTAATTTTAATAATGCATAGATAGTGACCTTTGTCTCTTTCAATTAAACAGTTGTCTTTATATTATTATCATTTTGGTTGAATCGTTACAGATTTTGATGAATGATTTTGGACAATTCTACTTGTTTATATAGTTACTTGCCACCTATGAAAAGCGTGTGCAGACGCTAGTTGAGCTATGTGTGTTTCACTGGACGTAGAGTATAGTGTGTGCATTGACAATTATCAGAGTGTGCATTTTACTGACACAGAGCTTGATTTAATGCAATGGGTGGGTGCATTTGACGTTTGTAACATGAGAAACTAAGGTAATAAATAAATATAGAAGATAGAGTATGTAGTATTATGCTTGTATAACGAGTGTATAACCACCGTAAGAACTCACAGTGAGTAGTTAGTATTTAATGGGTATTACATGATAATGTGTGCATGGGAAGGATTCCAATGCGTGCGTTCAAACACTAAATCAGGTGCAAGTTCCTGTACTGTGTGCGCATTTAGTATGTTAGGTTGGTGCATAATACTGAACATAATTAAACCCTGTTAAAAAATTAATATTTTTCTCCCCACATGCGTGTGTAGACACTACTAAAGATGGGTGCGTTTCGCTGAAAAGCGTGTGCACACGCTTGTTGAGCTATGTGCGTTTCACTGAAGTAGATTATAGTGTGTGCATTGATGGTTATCGGAGTGTGCATTGTACTGACACATGGCTTGATTTAATGCAATGTGTGTGTGCGTATGACGTTTGTTACATGAGAAATTACGGTAATAAATAAATATAGAAGATCGAGTATGTAGTATTATGCTTGAATAAAGAGTGTATAACCTACTTAAGAACCCACAGTCAATAGTTAGTATTTAATGGTTATAACATAATAGTGTGTGCATGGGAAGTATTCCAGTGCGTGCGTTCAAACACTACACCGTGTGCAAGTTCCTGTACTGTGTGTGCATTTAGTATGTCAGGTTGGTGCATAATACTGATCATAATTAAACCCTGTTAAAGTAGTAACATTTATCTCCCCACATGCACAACAATAATTAAGTATCCAACAAATGAAATAGTGCAACAATAGGCCTGATTTATTTGAAAACGTAAAAGTCAACATCAACCGAAAACAAAGTAAAGAATATTAGCAACCCATATTTGATAACTGAAAACTTAATTAAAGAAAACATAAAACTACTGAGGTTCGTCAGCCAATAGTTCAAGATTACCCCAAGTCCAATATCACACACAACTCTCTTTTGGCTCGCATTAAATCACTTCATCGGTGAGACTAACTGCTTTGGGCTCCCACGGATCTTCATAGGGGAGAACAAGTCTACATCTTCACCACCAAGCCCATCATCAGAATCATCCATTGGGCATGAGGGGGCAACACCACCGGGAGAGATACAAAATCGTCAGATGACAGACTATCCACCATCCCATTTTGATTACCTTCATCAGTGTTCCCTGTTAATTGATGTACATCAAATTAAAACGCACCAATTACCAGAAAAGAATCAAACAATAAGAAAAGCAATAATGCATAAAACTGATGCACACACTTATAACCTAAAGAGCACAAACCCCATACCTATCACGCACACACCGAAAGAGCAAATTTGTGTTTCTCTATTGGGCTGTTTGGTTCACGGAATAGGTAGGGAATGTCATAGCATTCCCAGTAATAACCTATTCCGTTGTTTGGTTCGCATTTGTATTCCCAGAATTTCCTAGGAATGAGCTATTACCCTTGCAATGGTAATAGCTATTACCAGGGCCCCCCTGGTATTAACCTCCGAGACCAAGCAAGATGTTGGAGACCTGGCCTCCAAGGGTGCAAGGAACTCAACTCGGTCACCACGAGCGTAAGGAGCCCGAGCTCGATTGCTATGAGCATAAAGAGCCCTAGCTCGACCAACATGAGGATGAGGAGCCAGAGCTCAGCTGCGATGAGCGCAAAGATCCCAAGTTTGGCCTTTATGGACGACGTGGATGATCTAGGTAGACTAAGGGGTCCTAGAGACCCAAAGAATGGGTTTAGACCCCCCCCTAAGGGTCTGGGCTGCGACTAGCAAATTTTTCTTCTATATGTGTGAGAACCCGAGCCCCATCATGAGGCTTGGGACCCTTTAACGAATCATTGGAAAAATTACGAAAGATCTGGAGAACCAAGGGGCGGGTTGGACCCCCCAAGAGTCCCAAGCTGATATCATTGTTCTAGACAAGGTGCACCTGGCGACCCTAACCCGGAAGCCCGAAGCTATTTTATTTTTAAAGGTAAATGGGGGGCTTGACCCCAAATATTGACATATGTTCTCCCTAGAAGAATTTGCAAAGTCTAACCTCGTCTAGCACAAGGCAGAGTAATTAACCCTATGGTTGCGACCATGCACTCCGGCCCTGACCTTGGCATTCCTTAATGGTAGTACATGGGGGACGCCCTTGTAACACCCCTCAACTAAGGCTGAGATAAAGCAATAAACTTAAAGTTGCTAAGGAATCTCAACACTAAACAACAGAAATGCGGAAGCGAATCTATACCAAATGCGGGGTGCTACGCCACATCCAGGCTCAACCAAAACCTAGATGCTAAGGCGAATTCGAACATAAGTCTTAAAATCATCAAAACAAAACACAATCTAATATGTTGTTACATCCACAATGTCTAAGGCACGCAGGCCTCAAAGTCTAAACATCACAAAACCACTTAGCTAAATTCATAACAGAGGAATAGAACTACAGTCTAGCGCTCTCACGGGCAGGTTCTACTCCATACTTGGAAAACAGTTAGAAATATTAGCAAAGAAATACTAAGTAATACTCCACTCACACTTGTGAGAAATACAATAGTATAGCATAGCTTTGTAAATAGATTTTACGCACACATATAGAATATATGCCAACGAAACTATCATTTGTTAAATACCAGGAGACTCAACAATGAATCAAGCTGAATGAATCATAAACCAAAGACATCTCAATGAGTTCAATATCAAGGACTGAACCCACAATACCACAGTTCCATAATAAGACACTTAGACAAAGCACAACCTCAACTGGACAACAAGCATAATCAACCAATCAATAACTCAAGGCACTCACATAGAGTGACACGACCTTTACTCCTCATCCATCCATAACACATGTACATCCGGTTCACCAAACCAACCACTCACAACATATAACAGAGCCGTAGCTCATAGCCTCCAACCAACACCTCCAAACCATAACATAAATGACATATCACAATGTCATATCACAGTGGCGTATAAGCCTAGTCACAAAGGCATAAAAGCCCAATCACAGAGGCATATAAGCCCAATCACAGAAGCATGTAAGCTCAATCACAGAAGCATGTAAGCTCAATCACAGAGGCATATAAGCCCAAATAACCCCATTTCATAATAATAAATACATATATAGAGCCGTAACTCGAATAACCTCCTTCCCAAGGGTATACATGACACATGGAATCCAAGGAATCACTCACAAGAGTTCAAGACCTCAACACATCAAACTCAAGTTCATTTCCAAAAGAAATATTCATACCAAGAAGTACTCAGATTAAGAACATGAATAATAGGACATCATGCTCAGAACAATAACCCAAGAGTCAACCAACAATACTCAATCAATACTCCAAGATAGAGAACCAATAACAATGAATTGACACTTAATAATCAAGATAGTATACTCAAC
Source organism: Ipomoea triloba (assembly GCF_003576645.1). Lineage (NCBI taxonomy): Eukaryota > Viridiplantae > Streptophyta > Magnoliopsida > Solanales > Convolvulaceae > Ipomoea > Ipomoea triloba. The sequence goes on along the minus strand of NC_044920.1, from coordinate 16,214,649 downwards.
AAAACAGTTAGAATATACCTCAGAAGTCAAAGATAGGATAACACATTACTTGACCACAACACATAACTGGAAACAGAGAGGGAAATGAACTGGCAGAACGTTCTCACAGAATACACCATTCCGCTGAACCACTCCACTAGAACTGGCAGAACACTCTCATGGAGCACACCATTCTGCTGAACCACTCCACTAGAACTGATGGAAGGGATCCACGGACTGCACCTCCCCGTTACACCTCACCGCCTTGTTCTTGTGGAACATTCTAACGGGACACATTATATCGTTGAGATGCACCGTAAGGACAAATCCAATCCCAGAATACTTAGACTCAATACACAAAGCAATGAACACGGTAGGTCATTCCAGTACTCAGATTAGGATCAGATTACACATTTCAGAAGCCAAATAACACATGGAATTCATCAAAATAATAACCAATCATACCAAGGTTCAAGAATGACTAACACAATCCAAAGATATACAAGATAGGTGATAAGCTCCCAAGACACCTACTATTTGAGTATAAACGAGGGTGTTTTATAGCAGTTTTAGTGTCCTTAAGTGATAATCTTGTGAGAATTTGTGCTTTAAATTCATTAACCACACACAAAGCTATTCTTGGTGTAAATTGAGACATTACAGAGGTCCTGAGAGCTACTAGGAACAACAAACAAGCTAAACAAGCAAACCGAGCAAGTCAAGAGCCTCGAAGGACCCGGAAGGATGCAACCACGTGTGTAGGAGACGTGGCAACATTCCAGTAGCCATCCACGCATGCAACCACGTGTGTGGGTGGCGTGGCAGCATTCCAGTAGCCATCCACGCACCCCACCACGCGTGGTGATGGCGTGGATGGAGCACTGCGCGAAATAACTTTTTAGGGCGAAAGTTCGGAGACTATTTAAGGCACCTTGATAGAATTTCAGAGGAGTTCCTTTCTTTTCTCCATTTTTGGGAGAGTTCTTCCTTTTTGTCAAGTTTTCATTTATTAGTTTTTAGGATAGTTTAGCCTTGCAATTTCACCTTGTAAAGAAAGACTAAAAGCTTGGATTGAAGGATACACTTCTCTACTAGGTGTCTAGGTGATCTCTATTACATTTTAATCTATTTTTATTATCTTGATCTTAGATTGAATTAGCTTTTGTTCTTGAATTCTTGAATATGTGTGGCTAGTTTAATCTAGGGCTTGGATTGTGTGAAGCTATGTTGCTAATGTGATGATCTTATGTCTCATATTGGATTAAATTGCTTTGCTTGTTGAATTTCTATTCTTGTCTATTGATTGTTGTTTTGATGAGATCTTGTTTGGATTTGGCCAATCTAGATGAGAGATTGAGCTCTTGACTCTATCATGTCTTTGATTAGAGTTGAGATTGAAGCCTTGTGACAATCACAGTTCCTATGGAATTCATAAGGAATAGTAGGAAAGTGTGTAGCTAAGGTGTTTGATAAAATGTCTCTTAGGACTTTGGTTGCTTAAAGGCACTCCTAAGTTTAAGAAGCCCTAGTACACAGAGGTGGAAAAGGACTAAGAAGACACACTCTTGAATAGTCAACATCATTGCTCCATTTATCCATTGCTTTAGACACACTAGGATGCAACATAGCTGAGCACTATCCAACCCCTTATTTTCTCATATTTGTTTACTTATATTTGTTTTCTCTCCACATTGCACAACCTTATGAACCTCTTCACCTTTAAATCACCGTTCACCACACCACAACCTCACTCAATGCATCACATGACTCAATTAATCGTAAGCACTAACACTTGACACACCTCCACGTCCCTCCTTCGAGACCGACACTCGGGGAGTCATAGACTCTTCGTTTTATCCTTACACACATTTACATTATTTTGACACCTCACCCCCACTATTAAAAACTACAACACTACCAATAGGCTCAAGATTCCAACAATACACAAGCTATTTCAAGGAAATAATCCACAGGATTCCACAATACACCAAAACACATATATAAGATAGTGAAAGTAGATTTAATGAGACATGGAGTGTTACCCTTTGGTGCTATCTCCTCCAAAACACACCTCCTAGCTCAACCAATCAAACCACCCTCATCATCATGATCATCTTGACCCAAAGAACACCCCAAAGAAACCATAAGAAAATCATAAAGACTAAGGAAATGTAGAACAAAATGCAATCTAATAATGATCTAACACTTACCTAAGTCTAGGAACTCTTAAAAGGTAAATCTTGACTTGAATCCTTGCTAAGAGAAAAAGATGATTTGTGTAGGGTTTTGGGATAGGGAAATGGCGTGAATAGTAGTAGGAAGATGAAGAAGACTAGGTCAATTTGTTTATAGAAGGCTTTTATATGAATCGCATAAAAACTATACATACATAATATATGTATCTTTAGGGTAATTTAATCAAATATGGGCCATTTAATTAAGAATGGGCTAAGCCTTGTTCAAGAATTGATTAATAAGAATAATGCTTGAATTATTAAGGAATTGGGCCAATAATTGTGTACAAAGAATTATAAGGGATGAAAGACTCCAATTGATGTCCCTTACAATTTAATTAAGAAATTGGGCTTTCTAGAAATTAAATAGGCTAGATTAGGAATTATAAATTTATTTAGAAGAATCGAGCTTAATTAATTAAATAACTCCATGGAAGAAAGAATTACCGGGGTACAAGGCAAGATTTAATCCGGGGTATCACAGCCCCCGCTCACTACCTAATGAAAGAACTTGTTATGAGCAGCTTGCTCCTTGACAAGGCCGAGGCCAAGCTGGTGAGGGGAACCTTACTGCTCCTCGGTGATACATTCTATAAGAGAACTTTGTAATGGCACTCTACTATGATGTCTATACCCCGTGGGGGCAAGACTAGTCAATGAAGAGATACATGAGAGGACCTGCTCGACCCACCAAGGGGCCTACACCATGGCCCGAAGAGCTATCATATGAGGGTACTTCTGGCCTAGCATGGTTAAGGAGTGTGTTCATAGCACCCGGAGTTGCAAGACATGTCAACATTTACAAATCGACCCTGGCCAACCCGCCTCCAACGATACCCTATCAGCTCGGTAATCCTATTGTCCAAGTGGGGTGGGCATAGTATGAGCCTGACCCCGCTATTTCCATGTGGGGGACTACGTACTACGGCGCTGTGAAGCAAGCTAACCCCAAGCCGGGGGCAAATTCGCTAAGAAGTAGGAATGCCCATATATAGTAGCAGTCGTGGTCTGCCCATGCAGCTACAAACTCAAGACCCAGAAAGGGAATATGGTAGCTAGAGTTTGGAACTCTAAGCATTTATTGAAGTATTATCAGTAATATATTTTTAGAAGATGATCCGTCCCCTTCATTACAATAAAATTAGTAAAAATTTTGCCATGGATGACTTATTTTCACTTCTTTCAAGGGGAGTGGGTACTTACTTGACCCCTCCAATCGTACCCTAAGGGGGCACGAGGTCCGACCTCGCGTACCAACCCTGACGGAAGAGCCTAACGGCCCGGTGTCTAAGGACTTGGGTCTAAGGACTATCACCCTAAGGGGGCACGAGGCCCGACCCTGCGTACCAATCCCGATGGAAGAACCTTGATAAGCCTCCAAGATACCCATAATTTGAGTACATATTAGGGTGTTTTGTCACGCTTTTAGCATCTTTACATGATAAATTGTGATCAAATATGCTTTAAATTCACTAACCAACACGCAAAGCTACTTTTAGCCTAAATGAGGTGATACAGGAGTCCTGGGAGCCAATAGGAACGAAAATCGAGCTTAAGGAACGAACCAGGCAAGACCGGAACCTCGAAGGACCCAAGAAGACCTCCACACACGTGTTAGTGCGCGTGGCCACAATCCAGTAGCCTCCCACGCATGATCACACGCGTGTGGAGCGGCGTGGAGGCTGCAATGCGCGAATTTTCCTAGGGTTGCTTTTCGGAGACTATTTAAACTCCCTTGATAGATTTTCAGGAAGAACTTCCATTTCCATATTTTTTAGAGTCTTTTTCCTTTCCCAATTTTGGGATTTACTTTAGATAATTTCTAGGAGTAGTTTAGATAATTCTCATCGTAGAAGACAACAAGCTTGGATTGAAAGATCACTTCAACTGTAGGTGATTTCTATTACATTTCTAATCTATTTACTATTTTGTTCTTTGATTGAATTAGCTTTTGCCTTGAATTTCATATCATGAGTGGCTAGTTTAATCTAGGGATTTGGATTGTGTGAATATATGTTGCTAGTGTGATGATCTTATATCTATTTTTGGATCTAAATGCTTAGATTGTTGGGTTACCTATTCTTGTCTATTGATTGTTGTTTTGATGATATCTTGTTTGGATTTGGCCAATCCAGATGAGAGATTTAGCTCTTGACTCTTTCATGTCTTTGATTAGAGTTATGATTGAAGCTTTGTAACAATCATAGATCCTATGGACTTCTTAAGAATAGTAGGATAGTGTGTAGCTAAAGTGTTTGATAAAATTCCTCTTAGAACTTTGGATGATTGAAGACATTCCTAAGTTCAAGAAGCCTTAGTACACAAAGGTAGACAAGGACTAAGAACACACACTCTTGAATAGCCAACATCTTTGTCTTGTTTATCCATTACCTTAGACACACCAAGATGCAACATAGATGAGCACTATCCAATCCCTACCTCTTTACATATTTTTCAATCTCATTTACTTTATTCTCTTTCATAAACCCAATCTTATGAATTCCTTTCACTCACAATTCACCATTCCCCACACTCGAATCCATTGCATGACTCAATCACGTAAACACTCGAACACTTGACACACCTCGACGTCCTTCCTTCGAGACCGACACTCGGGGAGTCATTGACTTTCCGTTTTAACACACACATATCTTTTGACACCTCAACCCTACGTAAAACTGCAAGCCTGTCAAAATGGCGCCGTTGCCGAGGAAGGCAATAGGTTGTAAAATGTTTTTGTTTACTTTGATTGAATGATTGCTAGATTTGAGCATTGTTAATCCACACCACTTTATTTTGTTTCATTTTCTATTCTACTTGTTTTTGCTACTTACCCAATTGACTACTTCTAGTCAATTGTGGAATCTTTGCTTCATTGATAATCTTAATAGGTGAATGCACACGCGAGCAAAAGGAAATCAAGGCTTACGACCTTACATTCCAGAAATCAATAGAGCAACTAGGAAGACAAATACCAAAAGGTCACAAATGGCTTCATCAAGCGAACCAAGAAATCCACAAGGAAGAGGAGCAGCTATACCAAACCCGCCCCTAGTTCTAGTTAATCCACAAGGACCGATTAACCATGAAGAACCAATTCTTGAAGAACCACAAGCTAACAAAGCGAACCCACAAAAACACATTCGTGAAGAAGAATACTATGGAATACCTCAGGAACCACAGAGATCAATTGCAGATTATATGACTCCAGATTTTAACATGCACAACTCGATCTATGTACCGCCGATGGAAAACGTCAACTTTCACGTGCATCCAACTATTCTCACACTGGTCCAGAATAGCCAATACTCAGGATTGCCGTCCGAAGATCCCAATGCACACATAACAAGGTTCATACGAGCATGTGGGATGTACAGACAAGAAGGCGTTAGTGAGGAGATAATTCGACTTAAGTTATTCCCATTTTCGATTATAGGAGAGGCAGCACGTTGGTTGGAAAGCCAAGACGATAATCATTTCAGATCATGGCAGCAGTTGCATCGTGAATTCATGAACGAGTTCTTCCCCATCACAAAGACTATGAGGATCCGAAGGCTAATACAGGAATTCAAGCAAGGAATGCTTGGAGATGGTTTAAGGTTCTCAAAAGACAATGCCCGCAAGATCTGATGCACCCATGGGACGTGATTAACTCATTCTACGGAGGGCTAACCGATGAAGGAAAGATGTTACTTGACTCATCCTCCAGCGGTGCCTTTGTCTCCTTAGCTTTGCCCGAAGCTGAAGAATTGATCGAGAGAATATCTAAGAATACCTCTTGTTGGTATGACCGACGAGGAGAGCACGGAGGCATGTATGAGATTAATAGCTATGTGGCGAGTGAGGCGAAAATAGAGGCAATGAACCATGAGATCAAGAAGTTACAGGCCATGGTAGAAAAAATGGAAGGAAAACCCAAGCCTTGTAAGGCTTTGGCACTTTACTGTAACATCTGTGGAGGACCACATGATACTAATGTCTGCACTTCACCGTCTGCATCCGAGCAAGTTGAGGCGGTGGATTATCAAAGGAACTCCAACTACAATGCTTATGGACAAAATCAAAGGTCGAACAACAATTGGAAACATGGCGAGGGATGGAACAACAATGATGGATATCAAGCGCGAGGACAATATAATTATGGAAACAAGCCTGCTTATGGACAAAATGACAAGGGCAGATTGATGTATAATCAAAATCAAGGCAATGGAGGCCAAATGACCCAGTTCAGGCCACAATACTACTCTCAACTTGACTTTACTCAACAGAGGAGGGATGATATTCGTGAAGTAGATGAAAGGCTTACCAGGACGATCATGGAATTAAAAAATGATCGAGCAAATCTAAAGCAAGAGATTACTCAGGAAATCAAACAAGAGATTTCTAGCTTCAGACAAGAATCTAAGGCTACACTCAAGACCATTGAGAATCAAATCTCACAAATGTTCAAGATGATGTCTGAGAGACACTACGGACAACTCCCTAGTAACACAGAGAATAATCCAAAAGAGAGAGTCAATGCTATTGATGCCAAGGAAGAGAAGCACGAAAATTGTGACCCGATAGATATTGTTTGCGGAATATGCCAATGTAGGAAAAAAGGCAAGGGAGATGAGACTACCTCTTGTAGTCCCAATCTTGAATCAAAGACTGCGAGCGCTTCGTGCACCATTTCAATGAAGGAAAGCAATGAGAAAACCACTTCTGAAAACCGCCCCAAAGAAAAGTCACAAGACAAAACCAAAAATGCACGGGAAAATGAAGCGGCACGAGAAGGTACAATTAATGCTTTTATCCAAAAATTTTTCAATAACAAAGAATGCCGCGCGTTATTTGATGACGACAATTGTGATAATTTTACTTGCTTAAGCCAAGAGTCTTCGGCTTGTTTGACTGAGGGTCACCCTAGAAAGAAGGGCGACCCAGGAGCTTTGGTGATTCCTTGTCCTATACAGGACATGGATCCTCAAAATGCTCTAGCCGATCTCAGAGCTTCAATCAATGTCATGTCCTCAAATCTCTTTAAAAAATTGAACTTACCAAGTTTGAAACCGATGAGGCTGACACTCCGTTTAGCCGACGGGACCACACGGTACCCCGAAGGCTTGGCGGAGGATGTTCTAGTAAGAATAGGGAAATTTCTTGTGCCTGTCGATTTTGTTGTTTGTAAGATGGGAGATACATAGCCCCATGGTTCTTTAATTCTTGGAAGACCATTCTTGGCTACTTGTCAAGCCCTCATAGACGTAAGCTCGGGGGAGATAACCTTGAGATTTGATGGACAAGCCACGAATGATGACAAGGTAAGAACAGAGGAGACTGATGAAGAAGTGAGGGCGATGGTCAGAACAAAGACCAAATCAAAACCGAAGTGGAAAAATGACAAGCTGACATGGAAGAACACGTGGGTACTGAAATGTTTTCTACCCACTACCAAGGAGTATGGTTGAAAAATGAACAAGGTATGATGCGTCTAGCCAAAGACGTAAACTGTGGCACTGCTTGGGAGGCAACCCAAGGTCTAATAAATTTGTTTTTATGTTCTTTTTATGTTTTCATTTTAATGTTTTGTTACAATTCCATTTGGTACCATGTTTTGGAAGACTAAATTGTAGGATTCGAGACTGAAAAATGCGTTGGAAAGGCCTAATACAGACATAGGTGTGAAGAGAAAGACCAAAATCTGAGAAAAATGACGCACCAGGGTGACACGCACGGTCACACGCGTGTTAACCGGCGTGGGAGCAATCCAGTAAGTCCCCACGCCCGGTCACACGCGTGCTAACCGGCGTGGGAACAAAATAGAATGTCCACACGCGCGTCCACACGCGTGTGGACGTGCGTGGAACCAACACCACGAGATATAGACCCATTCGGCCGAACCACGCCATTTTGCACTCCAAAACCTAAATTTTCTTCTCTTCTCCACGCAAGGTAATCTCCAAACTTAAAGGTTTGAGCATAGTGAATTATTTTCATGTCCAAGATGGTTAAAAGCATCACTATCAAGGTAATTTCATATATTTTAACCATTTATTTGAATATCCATGAGTTTGGAAGATTTGAATGTTGAAATGTTATCCTACATTATCTTGTATGTTTTTGAATGATTTGAATGTTTAAATTGGTTTATAATGCTTCATAGAACTATCCTTTGATGTTTTCTTTCATGAGGCTGCAATGCGCGAATTTTCCTAAGGTTGCTTTTCGGAGACTATTTAAACTCCCTTGATAGATTTTCAGGAAGAACTTCCTTTTCCATATTTTTTAGAGTCTTTTTCCTTTCCCAATTTTGGGATTTACTTTAGATAATTTCTAGGAGTAGTTTAGATAATTCTCATTGTAGAAGACAACAAGCTTGGATTGAAAGATCACTTCAACTGTAGGTGATTTCTATTACATTTCTAATCTATTTACTATTTTGTTCTTTGATTGAATTAGCTTTTGCCTTGAATTTCATATCATGAGTGGCTAGTTTAATCTAGGGATTTGGATTGTGTGAATATATGTGATAAGTGCCAAAAGTAGCCATATTTTAGGGGTCATTTAGGTGTGAAATATGCTATAATAGATGTCCATTAGGCCTAGAAACATGCTAAGATAGGGTAATTTCATTGAATATAGGTCTAGGGACTAATCTTGTGTGTTTCATTATAATTTGCACAATTCTTGCACTTTGCAGGGCATTCCGGTGACACTTCAGTAAAACGGACGTAACCGGAGCTAGGAATGTCCAAATGAGACGAGACAGGTGGCTATGGAACCGTATCGAAGAGAGCTACAACATAGAAGAAGACAGAAGAAACAAACTTCATCACACACGCTCACACGCGTGTGAGCCGCGTGGACGCGACACAGCGCGGAAATTATTAGGGCGAGATTTTGGGGGCTATATATATGCCCTTTATAGGTCTTTTAGATCAGTTTTTAGCAGCCCCCAATAGCTTTAGATCTGATTTCCCTTTTCAAATTCTTCCCCTTTGGGGAAGAAAACATTCCTCCTTAGAATAGATTTAGGATTTGAAGATGAAGATGTAGATCTAAGAACTCTTTAGGTGTAATTTCTCTTCTATTAATATAAAGTTTACTCTTTTATATTCTTGCATTGTTTATATTGTTTCTATTTATGTTTATTATGGTAGAGTAGAGTAGTTGGGTGTGTGTGCCCTTGTTGATCTATGGATTGATGCTTATACTTTATCTTATGATCTTGGTATTGTGGGACTATGATTGATATTTGTATGGATGATGTTGTTCAATATTTTCTTCTATTTCCGACCGGGATAGTTAGTGAACCGAGTGGAAGTGAGAGTGTGCGCGATAGCGGCCTCTCACGAGCCCAACTCATCTATATCTCCGCTCTTAATCCGAAAGGATGAGATCCGAGAGGAGTGGTAGGCAAGATGTTCGATAAAATGCCTCAACCGAATGAGGATTGAGAATTTGAGTGTGACGCCACTCAATACAAAGACCGTGACTCCCTAGATCAATCCCGAAACCCAATTCCAAGCTACCTACGATAATCAATCCTTTGGTTTAACTTTGGCATGCACCCCTTTCCTTTTACCTTTTGTATTTTTCATCTTATTTTACCTTCAAACCTTTCAACCACCCATGAACAAAACCTCCACCTTTGATTCTTGCAACTCTTACCTTTCAACCTCATGAATGCCAAGACGTATTCGGTTCCCATTCGCCATCCTTGAGAGACACGACACTCGGGGAGTCTTGACTCTTCGTTTTATCACTTCCACCCTTCACATTCACTCACCACCATACACACAACATCAATATGTTGCTAGTGTGATGATCTTATATCTATTTTTGGATCTAAATGCTTAGATTGTTGGGTTATCTATTGATAAGCACCAAGAATAGCTTATTTTAAGGGTCATTTAAGGGCTAGTATTGTATAGTTTATTACCCATTTTATAAGAATATCATGCATTTAGACTCTAATGTGACCAAAACTTCTAACGAGAGTGTGGAGGATGTTTTTAAAGTATTCTACAGCCAAAAGGAGGACTTAAGACCAAAACTGAGCAGAAAGTGAAGAAACCATGAAGCAGGAGCCTCCCACGCAACCTCACACGCGTGTGGAGGGGCGTTGAAACATTCCAGTAGCTCCCCACGCCCTCCACCACTCGTGTGGAAAGATCGCGGAAAAAAGTCTTCAGGGCTCGACGCGTCGAGAACGTGCCATATGATGTTTCTGGAAATTCCTTGAGGGCTCGACGCGTCGAGAGCCCTGTGACACCCTAAAATTCAGCTTCGGGAAAAATGTCTATTTTGCCCCTGTTTTGTTCCCACTATATAAGGATCATTATCCCAAGCCTTAGGCAGTAGATTTTAGCATACAATAGCATAGATTATGTCTCTCTTAGGGATTTTCTCCCCTCTTGGGGGAAATTCCTCTTCTTTCATAGTTTAGATTAGATCTAAGGACAAGATTGAAGATTGAGATTCCAAGAACAAGATTGTAAAGATCCCCTTTCTAAGGGTGGTAATCATTATCTCCATTATCTAATCTTATACTTGTTTCTTTGTTATTTCCTTTCTTGTTCTTGTTTCTTTATAATGTTAGAGTAGATTAGAAAGGGGATTCGTGGCCCCAAGGTGAATCTATGTGGATGTTTGATATAAATTGCTAGATTAAATGTGAGCTTTATGATTGTTGGATGATGATCTTGTGTGGATTATGTTTATTGATGCTTTGTGCCTAAGTGTGGCCACATTAGGTAGCAAACCCAAAGGAAGTGAGTGTGTGCGCGATAGCGGCCACTCACGAGTCTCACTCACCCACATCTCCGCTCTTAGTCCGAAAGGACAAGATCCGAGAGGAGTGGTAGACAAAGTGTTCGATGAAATGCCCCAACCGAATGAGGATGTGGGAGTCCAAAGTGTGACGCCACTTGGTGATGTGCCATGAACTCCCTAGTCTATTCCACATCTCTAGCTCACGAGACCATACAAAGATAGTCCACATAGAGAAGCCTAAGGCCCCGATCTCCGTCTTTACTTTTCCTTTTATCACACCCAACACAACCTTCCAAAACTTACTACTTATGACCTCCAATCTTAGCAAATCCCGTAACTCTTTTCCTTCAACCTCTTAGATGCCAACACACTAATTCGGTTCCCATTCGCCATCCTTGAGAGACACGACACTCGGGGAGTCTCGACTCTTCGTTTTACCACCTTCACATTCACTCCCACTAAAACCACAACATCAAAATGGCGCCGTTGCTGGGGATGGCAAACGGTTTCGAATAGTGTTGACATCTTTGAAGTAGAATTTTAAGAGTTCGTGAATTGCTTTCTTTTTATTTGTTTTATTTTCTTATTGTTTTCATTATTTGCTTGAAGAAGTGAGCTTGCATTGTCTTGTATATCTTGTGCTCACTTGCAACTACTTTAGTTGCAAAGATTTGTTGTTGGCTAAGCTTTGTGCAGGAAATTCTTGTTAAAATTCATTTGAAAGCTTGCCAATGTATGCTCCAATGTATCCCCATGGTTGCCCACACCATGAGGGTAATCCTTTAAACCATGTTCCACCCCAACCATATCCATATTATCCCCATTCCACCCATACTTACATTTCACCAACATACCACTATCCACCTCAAAACCCTTATCCATTTCCATATCACTACTTACCGCACCCAACTTCCTATCCATCTTATATACATAACCATCACTCACCACCATACACACACCCTATCCCACCGAATCAAAACAATTTTCCCCCATAATACTCCACTTATCAAAATGACTCGGAAAGCTCTAAAGAAATATTCCAAAACATAGAGAGTAAGCTTGCACTAATGATGAGAACAATCAACCCAAGCTATACTCTCGAGCCATTTTCGTTCCATAATTCCCACCCAAACAACCATGACCAATCTCCATCACAAATTCTTAAAGGAAACAATCCTACACATTACCTTGAAACACCACCTTCCAATCCGTATTTTACCATACCCAATCCTCGTGATTATATCCCACCGGCCAAGAACGAAATCGAAATTCTTAAAGAGAAAATATAAGTGTTCACAAGAATGGCCAAGGAGGATACGGCTAACTTGAAAGCCGAAATCCGGAGCGAATTAAAGGATTATCTCGCTACTCTCCCCGGGAAGAAGGACTTCCATTGGAGGAGATCGAAACGAAAATGCTAGTCATGATGGAGGAGTTCATGAGGACAAGTTCATCACGGATAGACTACCCACTTGTAGAGAATCTCCCAATCTCGAAAGCCAATCCAAGGGTTGAGGCACAAAACGCTGGAAAAGAAGTAGGTAGTGAAGGGATGGTAGATTGTTATGCTCCGGGGCTAGAAGAAGTTCCAATTTTCAAATTGGAAAATCCAAAGGAGGTCGAGATGGAGAGCGATGATGAGAACATCGAAGTAGTATGGGAAGATCAAGAGCCTACATATGGTAACATTCCTAAACCTTCTTGCATTACTACCTTCGAAAGTCCATGTTCTTTGGATAGATTTACTTTTGACACTCGAGTGGATGACTCCCTTTTACAATGCAACAATGATTTATATTCTTATGATACTGAATGTTTTTATTTTCGGGAGGATGATTCCATAGGCTTTGTTGGTAATTTTATCAATGAGTGCGAAAGTCTTGATAAAGATAATCATGTTCCTTTTAAAGATGACTCCCTACTCATTGATATTTCTATTACTTGCGACTATGATTGCTTTAATTTTTGGGAGGATGACTCTATAGTAAATCGTGATATATTGTTTGGAAATCATAGGGATTCTAGTTTGTTTGAAGATGAATATGATAGTTTTAAATTCTTGGAAAATGAATCCTATGATTTGGGACGAGATGAATTGATAAGTGAAGGGGAGATTACTTTGTTATATTCTGAAAAAGAAAAGGGTGATTCTTTTAGACAACTAGAGTGGGGAGATGAGAATAGAGAGTGTGAAAAAGAGATGGTGGATAAGGAGGGAATTTTCACATTTGATTTGTTCGAGGGAATTGAGGGGGGTGATATGACCTCCAGTGAAGGGATATGGTCTCAACCTTATGATCAAATTGATAAGACCATCAAGGGTGGAAGAGAGCATGAGAAAATAGGGGAAGATCACACTACCTTTGAGAAATCAAGGGGAGTGTTTGAAGCCATGAACCTTCCGATTATACACCTTGTTCTTCCCTTATTTGTGTGGGTATTCAAGGATGTTTCCCATCTTGGGGCATTTCTTGAAGCAAAAGTACATGGGACGCTTGGTAAGGTCCCAAAATCTGTGTGCTTCGAAGGATAGAGCACACAACGTCTGGCCAGGAGACGTTAAACCATGGCGCACTTGGGAGGCAATCCTAACGTTATCCTTAGATTAGAATTTTATTTCTTGTTTACTTTTTCTTTTCCTTAGTTTATTAACAATTTTCTTTTTAGAATAGTATTGCTTGAGCTAACAATGCAGGTGATTTTTGGTACTAAGCCAAGACAAATAAGGTAAACTGGATCAAACATGGAAGGCAAGAGCCAGGAGACAAAGAAGGTGATCAGCGCTGCTGACCACGCCTGCTCACACGCGTGGTGGCAGGCGTGGAAACTTTCCAGTGCTGATCCACAAGGGCCAACACGCGTGTGAGCCGCGTGGACAGGTCCTGAAAGATTTTCGAGCGTTATTTTCTTTTCATCCAATTTTTCTAAGTCTCCTAGGTCTGGCCGTGCTAATAATCACAACTTTTAAGCAAATACCAAAGGTAGGAGGATGATGAGCCGACAATCTTCAAATAGATGGGCAGTAAAACTGAAGATAAGGTTGTAGACGCATTGTATGGTATATCATTCTAACTTTTTCTTCCAATTTTTATGAGCATATTTGCTTTGGTTCACAAAGGATGAGTCGCATGATTTTGTTATAATGGGTATAGTATTTTTTTTAGAAAACTTATTTAAAGCCCATAGCACACTTTTTAAGTGTGGAAAGATGCTTTAATGCACAATCTTTTAAGACCCTAATCCTTTTTCCTTTGTTCCTAATGGAAACATCGAGGACGATGTTCACTTTTAAGTGTGGAAAGGATTTATGCTTCTTGAAATAGTTGATTAATTGAGTGATAAGGTTTAGGACCTAGAGGGCGTGTTATTGCCAATACTATCTAGGAGGGCTCCTAACCTTGTGCCAAATTTGAATGTTCTAAATATGCTTTAGAAGTTACTGTTGGTCCCGATAGGGTGGTGAAAAGTCTAGAGGGGGGGGGGTGAATAGACTTTTCTAACAATTAAAAACTTTATAACACTTCAACCAGAGAGATTTCAAGTGAATAAATTCAAAACTGCGTAAAACTGAAGAGATACTTGACATGCAATACGTTAGAAACTCTTAAAATAACTCACAGAATATGTATGCAAAGTTTGAGCCACATGCGAACGTGGGAACACACAAACCCAGATGATATGCTTCAACACAGTACGTAAAGGGTTAGTGAGTTAAAACATGCAAATATGTAAAGTGCAGTAAAGTAAATGAGAGGCAGAGATTTATAGTGGTTCGGAGATGGTGTAATTCTCCTACTCCACTTCTTCCTTGCTCCAAGGAAGGTTTCCACTATCTTCAATCACCCATATACAATAGTGAAACTCCCGAGTGCTACGCACAAAGCTACACTCAACCACGAGCTCTCAGCACAAAGCTAAGCTCCCGAGCGCTACTCACAAAGCTACGCTCCTCGAACGCTACACACAAAGCTACGTTCCCGAACGCTACGCACAAAGCTACGTTCCAACTAAGTGTTACGCACAAAGCTACACTTAGTTCACCCGAGTGTTACGCACCCAGCTACACTCCTTTCTACCCTCGGTAGAGATACAACTGTTGTTCAAAGAAATAAAGATTTCTTTTCTAAGACTTGAATTCCTCTCGTGTATAGCTCAAAAACTCAGCACTTTGTATTTTGATTGCATTCACCGCTCAATACCACTTTCTTGTCCGTTCTCTACCGTGCTTGTCTTCAAGTCTTCTTGGGCTTCTTATAATTCAAAGAATTATTTGCCCGTTATGAATATTCAAATTTTGAACGTTCACTTGATCTGATTGGTCATTTCAATCTGATCTTGATGGCCATACCTTCTCATTTAATGACCATACCGTTGATCTGATAACTTGCCAATTTGATCTGATAAAATCTCCAATTTGATCTGCACATTAAATGTCGCTGGTAACTTTTGACAAATTACCTCTGTAAATTGCTCACAAAGTCTTCTTTTACGGCTTGATTGATCCTTGAAACTTGTAGCCTCCAATTTTTGACTTTGTTGCCTTCTCAGCTCGATATTGCAGACTTTGTATCCTTCAGAGCTTGATATTTTTTACTTTGTTGCATTCTTGATTTTGATCTTGGGCAAGTTGATCTTTCAAAATATTTTTCCGGGTGGCTCTTGCTTGAGTATGAACAATGATCTTCAGAAAATCATCACCTTCAAATTTCTTTTGGTTCAGGGTATTAAGTACTGAACCCAACATATTTGAGACATGCAAAAATGACTAAGTGTAAGTTACACTCTTAGTTGCTCCATAGCATGCTCCATAGTACTTAAAAATAGCCTTCACGCGTGTAGAAATAATGTAGTGTACACGCGTATGTAATCCATGCAAAGTTGCTCTACTTTGACTTTGACTTGCTCCATTTGACTCAACTAGCTCCATCACTTGCTCTATTGACCAAAAAAACTAGCTCCAAAGACTTGGCCGTGTGACTTGCTCCCAAGCTTCCTCTTTTGTAAATTAAAATGTAACAAGTAAGATTCGCACACTAGACCTTTAGGTATATGCTTAAGTCTTTAACCATTTCTCTGTTTCAGCTCATTCAATCATATTCATCAAATAATTATATTTGATCCTTCTTAGCATTGTATAGCGTATGTTGTAGAGATAGTGGATCTTGAACTTCTTCTCGGCTTTGACTTCCTCTATGGAGCTTTGAATAGCCCCACAACTAGCTCCATAGCTTCCTCCATTGACTCAAAAATTGAATTCCTCTTGGACTTTGATTGTGGCACTTCTAGCTCTTCAAAGCTTAAAATGTGTTCAATAAGATTTGAACTCATGCCTTTTAGTAATGATAATTTGGCCTTGTCCATTAGATCATATACACTCATGTGTATAGTCAAAGCAAATGACTTACAAGAGTCATGACAAAATGAACTCTAATAAGCAATAATTCGAACCAAACTATTGTCATGACTTGTCTTCCGGGTCCAAACTCTACACTCTAAAAATAAAATAGGGGATTTCTAAAATTACAAATTGGCTCATCAAAACTATTACAATTTTATTCCTAACAATTTTCCCCCTTTTGATGATGCCAAAACCTATACTCAATCATATTTGGCTCAGTCTAGAAATCAACTGATTTTATTTTTCAATTTTATTGTGACTAGCCATTACGATGAGTTTTCAAAGATTATTGACCTACGACTTTTTATTTTTGACTTGTACGAAAGATTATGCATTGTTGGGTTAATTCATCTTTGAATTTTAATTTTGTACCAACATGCATGCAACATAATATAAAGTCAAATTAAAGCCATAACACACAAAACTAATAAAGATAGATATATTAGCATAAGACCCATCAACAATTCGAACCATTACAGAATAATTCGAATCAAGTCATAACATCTCAAGATATCATCATGAACTTGCAATTTTAAAGTAAGCTAGGAATGAAATTAAATACCCAACATGTTAATTATTCTTTTCCTAAGCTTACCAAAGTCATCCTTGTCCTCCAAATGGTAGAATTGTTGGAATACTTTACCAATCTTGTAACACTCCGCGGCTTCGCGTAGATCATTTGCGGGAAAAACTCCGCGCAAATACCATATTGCACAATCTCTTGGATTTCTCCCTTCTTGATCTAAGATGGCATCGTGTGTGACTCCAAAATGATCGGCAAATAAATCCACCATTCGGTCTTCGCGCTCTTGATCGGTCATCGCAGGTGTATTCGGTTGACTTGCCTGCCTTGGGGCTGTAAATGTAGAAAATACATTTCCTGCGGGGTTAGCAAAAATTTTAAAAGTTGATTTTACTCCTTCCCCCTGTGTTCGTTCCCCCTGAGTTGGTGTGGTGGAACTAGAACCAACTTGGCCAAATTGATTGACCTTTCTTCCCCCCTATTTTTGCAGCATCCAATATTCTTGGGAAATAGTGTGCATCCCCTTTCTGTTGCACCCGAATTTCACGATCAAGAGAGAGGCATTCTTCTTGCTTTCCTTTGAGATCCTTAGTGTCCTTGGCCATGTCATGCAACAAATCAACTAATGAATTACAAGTGCCATAAATTGTTGCATTTTCTTCCCTTACTTTTTGAATCTCCTCATTTTGAACCTTGCAAAAATTGTCAACTGTTTTCTTCAATTCTTCGAACTGTTGCATTTGGTGCTTGTACATGCCTTTCAAGATTGAAACTTCACCTTTTTGAGCTTGAATTATGTCGGCCATTGCAGCTTTGTCCTTTTGAAAATTAACGCTCCATTCGGCCTTCAATGCCGTGACTTCATCACGCATTACTGGACTAATTCTTGCAATTTTCTTCTCCAATTCATTCATCTTGTCACTCAAGGCTTGAATTTTATCATTGGTGGCCTTGGTAGAATTCTCAAATCTCTCATTAAAGTCTTCCATTCCATCTTTAATGTGCTCAAAGTGTTGCTCCAATTCGGTTCGTAGACTCTCCAAAGTGTCACTTTGTGTACCACTTGAACTCCCAACTTGAACTCCAATTTCCTCCACAACTTGCTTTACATGTTGCTCTTCAAGTTGCTCTATGGGTTCCTCTACGGGTAGCTCTCCAATTTCCTCCATGGGTGGCTCGACATCATTCTCAAAGTTTGCCATTTCCTCTCTTGTTTCGGCATTCTCCTCAAAATGCACATGAAAATTTTCTTGTTCTTCCTCAACTTCTTCTTCATTTCCATGGGTTAGGCCTTCACTTGGAGTGTTTAATCCCACACTCTCAAGAACTTGACTTAAAGTGGTTCTCGGTTCATCCCTTTCGGCTTGTTCACCTTCGGCAACATCATCACGAACAATGACCTCAAGGCTAGTTCCTCCTTGGCTTGGTAAATTTAGATCAACAACATTAGCTCTTCTCGGACGGGAACTACCTTCACCTTGTGTCAAACACGTCATTTCCCTCGGCTTTCTCTTCTTATTTCTTTTTAACACAAAGTTGTCACGAGTCAAGCCCTTAACTGCACCAATCCTCACACCTTTCCTCCTTAAAATTTCACAAACCAAAAGGTCGTACCCTACATGGCCTTTAGCCTTCACAAAATGACATAACCTCTCGAACATAGATCTACTCCAATCAACACTTATCCCTTGAAACACGGCATACATTGCTCGGGCATACTTGAGAGACATTTTGTCATTCCCTCCCATGTAACACCCCGGCTCGGCTATACCGTACATCCGGAGTAGTTACCGCCACACTTAGAATGAATCCCACCAATTCCTAATAGAATTCGTTCCAAGTGCACAGGCTAAGTAAATACATACTATTTGTTCATACCATAGGGACTTACCATAATAACTTTCTTAAAATATTTCTGTAAGATATATATATATCTAACAACCATAAAACTTACATAGGTTGCTAACATAATTAACATAAGTGCTAGAAATAAAACCCACTAGCCATCTATATCTATCATGGCTACAAAAAAATATTTACATCAAAAAGAGTTAGATACTTCCAAGTCCTAGCCTACTCGAGAAGGTAATAAACTGGACCACTATAAGACCCCCACACGAGATGCCATTCACCTGCGAACCAGGTGATATGATCCAAAAAGCTGCAAGGGGTAATCATCATCATCCACTCCTCCCACTCCTCAGGAGGACTAGGGTCCCACGGGTAAGGGTACCTCACTATAAACTCGAGTGGATCACTCTCCTCAACCATCTCAATGGGATAATAACCGTAGCTCGCTTGAATAGCATCAATAAAGATCAGCGGGCTACCAGGAGACAAAGGAATCATAGGGTCACTCAAAAACTCAGGGTCAGAAGTAGGGTCAGTAGCTGGCAAGGGATCAAGATCTGGAACTGGGCCGAAAAAGTCAGAAGGGTCAACCAGAGAATCCGACACAGGGGCTGGATCAGGTACAGGAGCTGGAGCGTGAACAGGAGCTGGAGCGTCTGGAGCGAAGCCCGGAGCATACGGGTCGTCACCCGTCAGAAAATGCACATAATCCTCATAATCAAGCAGAGGAAACCTAAACTCTAACGAATTGTTAGAGTTCTCCGGGCTACAAGAGCCCACGCTAGACTGCATCTGATAAGAAACACAACGAAGTGTAGTTAGCACGACGGCTAAGTAAGAAAATCCATTGTCACTCAAGCGTAGACAAAGGTTTTGAAATATAATATCAATACAAAGCTTATAGAGTTTTTTACCCATACTTTGGAAGTTTACCTGAAATCAAACAATCCAAAGATAGCATAACAGAATATATTTAAAGGAATTACATATAATTTTTTTCCTCATATTAGAATAGTAATTTAACTCGTCAAACCAAAATATATTCATGTATATTTTGATAAGTTCATAAACTTTCCTTTTTCAAGAATTACTCATTATTGATTAGAACCGCAGCTCTAATTCTTTTAAACATCTGAACCGCAGCTCAGTATATCATTCATCTTTTCAATTAGAACCGCAGCTCTAATTATTTTAATCATCTGAACCGCAGCTCAGTATATCAATAATTTCCATAATTAATTACTTAGTTTCCCCCTGGATAAGCACGTGACATTCTCAATTAGAACCGCAGCTCTAATTCTCTGAACCGCAGCTCAGTATAATAATCATTTCTCAATTCCCCTTTTCTCAAACCTTGGGCCATGGCATGCTCCAGCCTTCCCGTAGGTCTCCTTATCCCAACCTCGGGCCATGGCACTCCAGCCCTCCCGAAGGTCCAACCTTATTCCAACCTCGGGTAGTAGCATTTAAGCCCTCCCGTAGGTCCCCACCTTGTTCCAACCTCGGGCCATGGCAATTAAGCCCTCCCGTAGGTCCCTTTCTCAATTTCTCTGCAACATATCCAGAAACTAAGATTTCCAAAACATCTTTCATGTACGTGATTAGTATTTTCTTTTCATTTCTCAAAACATTTATTTCCTCAAAAATCAAGCTTGTTTGCCCATAGGCCTTTCAAAAATTATGACGCAAGCATACGTAAACATTTAACCAAAAATAATACAGTTGAAAATAATTTAGACATAGCTTGACATCATACCCAAACTTTTTGGACTGAAAATACTGATTTGAACATTCTGGACGTCAGTGGACGCAGGGTGGACGCGCGTCCATCTGGGCGTCCTCACCTTCGGCTTTTTCCTTAATTTTTCCCAAAAATCTGGACGTCAGTGGACGCACGCTGGACGCGCGTCCGCTGGGGCGTCCTCTCTTACGGCTTTTTCTTTAATTTTTCCCAAAAATCTGGACGTCAGTGGACGCACGCTGGACGCGCGTCCGCTGGGGCGTCCTCTCTTACGGCTTTTTCTTTAATTTTTCCCAAAAATCTGGACGTCAGTGGACGCACGCTGGACGCGCGTCCGCTGGGGCGTCCTCTCTTACGGCTTTTTCTTTAATTTTTCCCAAAAATCTGGACGTCAGTGGACGCACGCTGGACGCGCGTCCGCTGGGGCGTCCTCTCTTACGGCTTTTTCTTTAATTTTTCCCAAAAATCTGGACGTCAGTGGACGCACGCTGGACGCGCGTCCGCTGGGGCGTCCTCTCTTACGGCTTTTTCTTTAATTTTTCCCAAAAATCTGGACGTCAGTGGACGCACGCTGGACGCGCGTCCGCTGGGGCGTCCTCTCTTACGGCTTTTTCTTTAATTTTTCCCAAAAATCTGGACGTCAGTGGACGCACGCTGGACGCGCGTCCGCTGGGGCGTCCTCTCTTACGGCTTTTTCTTTAATTTTTCCCAAAAATCTGGACGTCAGTGGACGCACGCTGGACGCGCGTCCGCTGGGGCGTCCTCTCTTACGGCTTTTTCTTTAATTTTTCCCAAAAATCTGGACGTCAGTGGACGCACGCTGGACGCGCGTCCGCTGGGGCGTCCTCTCTTACGGCTTTTTCTTTAATTTTTCCCAAAAATCTGGACGTCAGTGGACGCACGCTGGACGCGCGTCCGCTGGGGCGTCCTCTCTTACGGCTTTTTCTTTAATTTTTCCCAAAAATCTGGACGTCAGTGGACGCACGCTGGACGCGCGTCCGCTGGGGCGTCCTCTCTTACGGCTTTTTCTTTAATTTTTCCCAAAAATCTGGACGTCAGTGGACGCACGCTGGACGCGCGTCCGCTGGGGCGTCCTCTCTTACGGCTTTTTCTTTAATTTTTCCCAAAAATCTGGACGTCAGTGGACGCACGCTGGACGCGCGTCCGCTGGGGCGTCCTCTCTTACGGCTTTTTCTTTAATTTTTCCCAAAAATCTGGACGTCAGTGGACGCACGCTGGACGCGCGTCCGCTGGGGCGTCCTCTCTTACGGCTTTTTCTTTAATTTTTCCCAAAAATCTGGACGTCAGTGGACGCACGCTGGACGCGCGTCCGCTGGGGCGTCCTCTCTTACGGCTTTTTCTTTAATTTTTCCCAAAAATCTGGACGTCAGTGGACGCACGCTGGACGCGCGTCCGCTGGGGCGTCCTCTCTTACGGCTTTTTCTTTAATTTTTCCCAAAAATCTGGACGTCAGTGGACGCACGCTGGACGCGCGTCCGCTGGGGCGTCCTCTCTTACGGCTTTTTCTTTAATTTTTCCCAAAAATCTGGACGTCAGTGGACGCACGCTGGACGCGCGTCCGCTGGGGCGTCCTCTCTTACGGCTTTTTCTTTAATTTTTCCCAAAAATCTGGACGTCAGTGGACGCACGCTGGACGCGCGTCCGCTGGGGCGTCCTCTCTTACGGCTTTTTCTTTAATTTTTCCCAAAAATCTGGACGTCAGTGGACGCACGCTGGACGCGCGTCCGCTGGGGCGTCCTCTCTTACGGCTTTTTCTTTAATTTTTCCCAAAAATCTGGACGTCAGTGGACGCACGCTGGACGCGCGTCCGCTGGGGCGTCCTCTCTTACGGCTTTTTCTTTAATTTTTCCCAAAAATCTGGACGTCAGTGGACGCACGCTGGACGCGCGTCCGCTGGGGCGTCCTCTCTTACGGCTTTTTCTTTAATTTTTCCCAAAAATCTGGACGTCAGTGGACGCACGCTGGACGCGCGTCCGCTGGGGCGTCCTCTCTTACGGCTTTTTCTTTAATTTTTCCCAAAAATCTGGACGTCAGTGGACGCACGCTGGACGCGCGTCCGCTGGGGCGTCCTCTCTTACGGCTTTTTCTTTAATTTTTCCCAAAAATCTGGACGTCAGTGGACGCACGCTGGACGCGCGTCCGCTGGGGCGTCCTCTCTTACGGCTTTTTCTTTAATTTTTCCCAAAAATCTGGACGTCAGTGGACGCACGCTGGACGCGCGTCCGCTGGGGCGTCCTCTCTTACGGCTTTTTCTTTAATTTTTCCCAAAAATCTGGACGTCAGTGGACGCACGCTGGACGCGCGTCCGCTGGGGCGTCCTCTCTTACGGCTTTTTCTTTAATTTTTCCCAAAAATCTGGACGTCAGTGGACGCACGCTGGACGCGCGTCCGCTGGGGCGTCCTCTCTTACGGCTTTTTCTTTAATTTTTCCCAAAAATCTGGACGTCAGTGGACGCACGCTGGACGCGCGTCCGCTGGGGCGTCCTCTCTTACGGCTTTTTCTTTAATTTTTCCCAAAAATCTGGACGTCAGTGGACGCACGCTGGACGCGCGTCCGCTGGGGCGTCCTCTCTTACGGCTTTTTCTTTAATTTTTCCCAAAAATCTGGACGTCAGTGGACGCACGCTGGACGCGCGTCCGCTGGGCGTCCATTCATACGGTAAAAATTTTCTGGGCAGCAAAACAGTGCAAAAACTCATATTTTTCCACCTTTTCTTCAACATCATTTTATATGGACATAAATATAGTATATACATACATGCATACGTTAAATTTATGCATACCAAATATATTTTTAAGCCCAAAACACCAATTTTTGCATAGAAATTAACTAGGAAGTTGAAAGCTTAACATATAATTTTCATATCAAATCTTAGCTCCATAATACATATACCTATACAATTGCCTATTTTCAAGTGACTATACCGACTGAAGGGATTTCTTACCTTGCTTGAAGCTTTTTAACCTTAAGAAGTGTTGGGTTCCTTATCTCCAAAATCCACCGAAAATCCCTAAATAAATTTCACCGTAATAACAATAAAATCCAAGATTTCTTAGTTTATAATTAAGTCTTAAAGAGAGTTCTAACCAAATATTCATAAAACTTACCTAGTGTTGAGGACTTGAAGGTTTAGCTATGGAGTTCTTAGCAAAGCAACAATGGTGGAGAATAAAAATGATCACACTCTCTCTCCTCTCTCCTTATAAATTTTCGGCCAAGTTGATGATTATCCTAGCTTGGGATCCAAGTTTAATGCATTCTTATCCAAAGATATTATTACTTTAATCCAAGGTAATTATTTTTCGAAAAAATATAGGATTTCTAGACAGTTAGGGATTAAATCAGATAAATCTAAGGTGGAAAATAGCTTAATTCGGGAAATTATTAATACCATAACTATTCTAAAATTAATCCCGATATTAATCACCCAATTTCTGAATTTTTCAATACATCGCGAAATTTAGCGGTTCGCAGGCTCGTAACAAGTTACATCCTTATAACTCATCTAGTATCAATCTTAACTAAGAAAAATGTTCATACTTAATCACATTATGTATAATAATCCATTTCTTATGAAAATTCGAACCAAATATGCGTCCTTAAAATTTTCACGGTTCGTGCCTGGTACGTAGATCGTAACTTATTAATAACTATTCTTGCTAAAAAAATTCTCTGAAAGTACTAGGGTTCATTTCTTAATTATTATAACTTACAAAATTATTTATTCCTCGAATTCAAAAATTATCGAAATTGGTGAGGGGTTACAATCTACCCTCCTTAAAAAGAGTTTCGTCCTCGAAACTTACTCTCACTAACTTCGGTTCTTAAGTAAACCTCTATTCCCCTTGTTACACATAATGAATTCTTAGCATACTTAGCTATAGCATGCAAAAAAAATATTTTCAGACATAAGTAAATTAACTCCTACACACCTGAATTAAATAATTCTGGATAGCGTTCCCTCATAACGCTCTCTAATTCCCACGTGGCCTCCTCAGAACTATGGTTCGACCATTGAACTTTGATCATTTTGACTGATTTCCTTCTCGTATCTCGGGTTTTAGAATCCAAGATCTGAATTGGTTTTTCTTCGTATACTAACGAATCGTCCATTTCCAACTCCTCAGGTTCCAATATATGAGATGCATCAGGTACATATCTTTTAAGTTGAGAAACATGGAATACGTTATGCACCTTATCAAGTTCCATTGGTAATGCCAACCGATAGGCTAAATTTCCTATCCTTTCCAAAATCTCATAAGGCCCTATATATCGAGGACTCAACTTTCCTTTCTTCCCAAACCTCCTAACTCCCTTTGTGGGTGAAACTTTTAGCAACACCTTATCTCCTACTTGGTATTCGGTGAATTGTCGCTTCAAATCGGCATAGGATTTCTGACGATCCTGTGCAATTTTCATTCTTTCTTGGATTATCTTTATGGCGTCAGTAGTTTCTTGTAAGTACTGAGGTCCAAGTGTAATGATATCGCTCTTGTCGTTCCAACACAAAGGACTCCGACATTTTCGCCCATATAATGCCTCATAAGGAGCCATTCTTATACTCGCATGATAGCTGTTGTTATAAGAAAATTCTATCAAATCCAATTGCTCATCCCATGCACCTTGGAAATCAAGTACACAGCCTCTAAGCATGTCTTCCAATGTTTGTATTGTTCGTTCCGTTTGACCATCAGTGGCAGGGTGAAAAGCTGTACTTAATTTGAGTTGCGTCCCCATTGCCATTTGCAACGTTTGCCAGAATCGTGACAGGAATCGTGAGTCTCTGTCCGAAACAATATCCTGTGCCACTCCGTGATATCTAACCACGTGTTTAATATACGCTTTCGCTAACTTTTCCATTGACCATGTCTTGTTCATTGGAATGAATCTTGCTGTTTTGGTCAATCGATCTACAATGACCCACACTTGATCATTTCCAGACTTAGTTCTAGGCAATCCTCCCACGAAATCCATAGAGATTGAATCCCATTTCCATTGCGGAATCTCTAATGGTTGCAGTAATCCTTTCAGTTTACTCCTTTCTGCCTTAACCTTCTGACAATTCAGGCATCTAGCCACGAATTCAGCTACATCCTTCTTCATGCCTGACCACCAGAAGTTTTGTTTCAAGTCCTTGTACAGTTTATCCCCACCAGGATGAACTGAATAGGGTGTATTATGGCCTTCCTTCATTAATTGTTCGATTATCTTCTTACACCCTTTTGGTATTATCCACCTACCTTGGAATTTGACACTCCCATCTGGGTGTAATTCAAATGAACCATGTTTTCCGTTTACCATCTTTTCCTTGATGTTCTTTATCCAATCATCCTCTACTTGTGCTTGCTTAATTTCTTCAAATAAGGTTAGAGTAGCAGACATATAATATAATTTCATTTCTTCTTCCACCTGTCCACTCATTTTTACCTCCAGATTGAGTCTTTGAAAATCCTTACATAGTTGTTCGGGTAATATCCAAAGAGCGTGGTTTGATTTTCGACTCAAAGCATCAGCCACCTTGTTTGCTTTACCCTCTTGGTATTGAATTTCCAAGTCATAATCTTTAATGAACTCCAACCACCTTCTTTGTCTTAGATTAAGGTCTCTCTGAGTGAAGATATACTTCAAACTCTTGTGGTCCGTGAAAATTTTACATGAGATCCCATAGAGATAGTGTCGCCAAATTTTGAGAGCAAACACTACAGCTGCTAATTCTAAATCATGTGTCGGGTAATTAACTTCATGAGATTTTAATTGACGAGAAGCATAAGCTATTACCCTTCCATTTTGCATTAAGACGCATCCAAGTCCTTTATGAGATGCATCAGTGTACAACTCATATCCTTCTGTCCCAACCGGTAAGGTCAACACTGGAGCAGTTGTTAACCTTTTCTTAAGTTCTTGGAATGCCTGTTCACATTCTTCGCTCCAATTATACTTGGTCGTCTTTTTGAGCAGGTTTGTTAGCGGTCTAGCTATCTTGGAAAAATCTTGAACGAATCTTCGATAATAACCCGCTAAACCTAAGAAACTGCGAATTTCTGTAATTGATTTGGGCGCTTCCCATTCAATTACTGCTCGTATTTTGGCCGGGTCTACCGCTATCCCTTCCTCAGTGATTATGTGACCAAGAAAAGAGACTTCTCTCTTCCAAAATTCGCACTTTGACAATTTCGCAAAAAGTTTCTTTTCTCTTAATGTCTGCAACACTATCCGAAGATGTTTCTCATGGTCCTCCGGTGTCTTTGAATAGACTAGGATATCATCTATAAAAGCGACAACGAATTTATCCAGATACGGGAGGAAAATTCGATTCATCAAATCCATGAATGTTCCTGGGGCATTAGTCACTCCAAATGGCATGACCGTAAATTCATAGTGCCCATATCTTGTTCGAAACGCCGTCTTAGGCACATCCTCTTTTGCCACTCGCACTTGGTGATACCCCGACCGTAAATCAATCTTTGAAAATACGCCCGCTCCTTTCAGCTGGTCGAACAAGTCATCGATCCTAGGTAACGGGTACTTGTTCTTTATTGTGACTCGATTAAGTTCCCTATAATCAATGCACAGCCTCAGACTCCCATCCTTCTTCTTAACGAATAGCACCGGTGCACCCCAAGGCGATACACTTGGTCTAATAAATCCTTTCTCTAGTAATTCCTCCAATTGTGCCTTCAGTTCCTCCATTTCCTTAGGTGCCATTCGGTAAGGCGCTTTCGAGATTGATGAGGTTCCTGGTATCAAATCAATGGTGAATTCCACTTCTCTTTCTGGTGGCATCTCCGTAAGATCGTCAGGGAATACATCAGGAAATTCGCGTACGATCGGAATTCGGTCGATCTCCAGTTCTTCTCCTTCGATACCTTGCACTAAGCAGAGATATACTTCACATCCCTGGTGCGCGTACTTCTTCAATCTCTGTGTTGTCAACAACCTTGGCTCAGGTTGCTTGTCAATTCCTCGATAGATTATTCTCTTTCCTTTCGGTCCTCGCAGGACGACTTTTCGCTCATTGCACACGATCTGTGCTTTGTACTTATTTAACCAATCCATCCCGAGCACTACGTTAATGCCCTCTAGTTCGAAACGAACGAGGTTTCCAGGACAATTAACTCCGGCTATTTCTATAGTAATGTTCTCGTAACCATATCTACAGGTTACTACTATTCCTGAGGCAGTTTTGACATTTAGATCTAACTCAATAGTAGGCCTTAGATTCAATCTATCAGCAAATGTAGATGATATAAACGAGTGGGTAGCTCCTGTGTCAAATAGTACTAATCCGAGTACTGAATTTATGAAAAATGTACCAGTTACGGCGTCGCCAGCTTGAGCCTGAGCGCTGTTGATGACGTAGATCCTGCCTTGATTCCCGGTACTGCTCTCTCCGATCACTTGTTTTCCTTTATGATTAGAACTCGGTGTGGTGTTCATAGGTCTTCCCAGATTTGCTGGTTGGAAATTAGTTCGCCTCATTTCTGTCCCAGCAGGCCTTTGACCATTATTCCCGTTGAATCTCCTCTCTTGGTTCTCATGCTGCAGAGGTTTCTGCGGGCTGTCTACTCGACTTTGACACTCAAAAGATTTGTGCCCCAAACGACCACAGATGTAACATTTAACCTTCATCCCTCGACAATTCTCCCCGGGATGATTCCTCCCACACCATCGACAAGCAGAACGATTTCCCCAATTGGTTCCTTCCCTTCTCATTCCAGTTGTTGGAGTAAAGCTTCCTAGGTTCACTTTCTTGTTTACTGCCGAGAACCTCTGTGGTTTATTATTAGCTTTTCTTTTGTTTCGGCCGTAAACCTCCTGCTGATCCAGGTATACTTGATAATGATCTGAGGCTCTGTCATATGCTTCCTTCAAAGTAGAGCACATGAAAGGCGCGATCATTCCTCTTATGCTCCAATCCAACCCTCGAACAAATCTTCTCGCCTTGCTTGCCTCATCAGGTACAATTTCCTGAGCAAAACGCATGAGTTCTACATATTGGTCATGGTACTCTTGAATTGTTGCTCCCTTTTGTCCCAATCGAAGGAACTCCTCGCATTTGATTCCTTTTATACGCTCGGTATAAAATTGCCCTCGCAATTCTACCTTGAATTCTTCCCAGCCAAACCCTGGGTCTTGTAGTAGATCAGGTCCAACTGTTGACCACCAGTTGTCAGCAGCTTTCGTCAAGTAGTACACTGCAGAAGGCACTCGCTGATTCGTAGGACAATTCACTGCGTTAAGTAACTTGTCAAACGTCCGAATCCACTCTTCTAAGATCACCGGGTCTTTTTCCCCGGCGTAGTATGGCGGTTGCCGGTTTGCTATAGACTTAGCGATATCGACCCGTGGCTGTCCCTGATTCTGGTTCTGAACTTGCTGAGCCATCATGAACTCAGCCATTCGCTCCATTGCTTGGGCCATGCGGTCTATCGCCGAAATATTTTCATCGTTACCAACGGGTATATTACGTCGCGGTGGCATTCTCACTGAATGACAATTTTAAGTTAGCGTCTTTACATAGGATTCTCTAAAAGTTAACTAGTTAAACAATTAGTATAGCAACTTAGATGTTACTCAAGTTCTATACTGTACTTCCTAACATTTTCTTAAACTTACCCATTAAGTAAGGGCTTCAATCACAGCATAGTGATAATCAACACATTATGCTAACAACTTATAATAATCCAAAGCAAGGATTAACACATGTAGAAAATCACAGATATTATTCATGCTTATTCAACAATAAGAATCGTAAGATTCTATAAAGTAGAGTAAAATACCGCCTTTTTATGCTGCCCGGCTTTCGTTCCAGTCCTGCTCCGAAATCATGCTCCTTAGCAACAAGATTAGGTTAATCTTAACAAACCTAAGCTGACTCGACATTGGTTCTAACCTAGGCTCTGATACCAACTTGTAACACCCCGGCTCGGCTATACCGTACATCCGGAGTAGTTACCGCCACACTTAGAATGAATCCCACCAATTCCTAATAGAATTCGTTCCAAGTGCACAGGCTAAGTAAATACATACTATTTGTTCATACCATAGGGACTTACCATAATAACTTTCTTAAAATATTTCTGTAAGATATATATATATCTAACAACCATAAAACTTACATAGGTTGCTAACATAATTAACATAAGTGCTAGAAATAAAACCCACTAGCCATCTATATCTATCATGGCTACAAAAAATATTTACATCAAAAAGAGTTAGATACTTCCAAGTCCTAGCCTACTCGAAGGTAATAACTGGACCACTATAAGACCCCACGAGATGCCATTCACCTGCGAACCAGGTGATATGATCCAAAAAGCTGCAAGGGGTAATCATCATCATCCACTCCTCCCACTCCTCAGGAGGACTAGGGTCCCACGGGTAAGGGTACCTCACTATAAACTCGAGTGGATCACTCTCCTCAACCATCTCAATGGGATAATAACCGTAGCTCGCTTGAATAGCATCAATAAAGATCAGCGGGCTACCAGGAGACAAAGGAATCATAGGGTCACTCAAAAACTCAGGGTCAGAAGTAGGGTCAGTAGCTGGCAAGGGATCAAGATCTGGAACTGGGCCGAAAAAGTCAGAAGGGTCAACCAGAAATCCGACACAGGGGCTGGATCAGGTACAGGAGCTGGAGCGTGAACAGGAGCTGGAGCGTCTGGAGCGAAGCCCGGAGCATACGGGTCGTCACCCGTCAGAAAATGCACATAATCCTCATAATCAAGCAGAGGAAACATAAACTCTAACGAATTGTTAGAGTTCTCCGGGCTACAAGAGCCCACGCTAGACTGCATCTGATAAGAAACACAACGAAGTGTAGTTAGCACGACGGCTAAGTAAGAAAATCCATTGTCACTCAAGCGTAGACAAAGGTTTTGAAATATAATATCAATACAAAGCTTATAGAGTTTTTTACCCATACTTTGGAAGTTTACCTGAAATCAAACAATCCAAAGATAGCATAACAGAATATATTTAAAGGAATTACATATAATTTTTTCCTTCATATTAGAATAGTAATTTAACTCGTCAAACCAAAATATATTCACGTATATTTTGATAAGTTCATAAACTTTCCTTTTTCAAGAATTACTCATTATTGATTAGAACCGCAGCTCTAATTCTTTTAAACATCTGAACCGCAGCTCAGTATATCATTCATCTTTTCAATTAGAACCGCAGCTCTAATTATTTTAATCATCTGAACCGCAGCTCAGTATATCAATAATTTCCATAATTAATTACTTAGTTTCCCCCTGGATAAGCACGTGACATTCTCAATTAGAACCGCAGCTCTAATTCTCTGAACCGCAGCTCAGTATAATAATCATTTCTCAATTCCCCTTTTCTCAAACCTTGGGCCATGGCATGCTCCAGCCTTCCCGTAGGTCTCCTTATCCCAACCTCGGGCCATGGCACTCCAGCCCTCCCGAAGGTCCAACCTTATTCCAACCTCGGGTAGTAGCATTTAAGCCCTCCCGTAGGTCCCCACCTTGTTCCAACCTCGGGCCATGGCAATTAAGCCCTCCCGTAGGTCCCTTTCTCAATTTCTCTGCAACATATCCAGAAACTAAGATTTCCAAAACATCTTTCATGTACGTGATTAGTATTTTCTTTTCATTTCTCAAAACATTTATTTCCTCAAAAATCAAGCTTGTTTGCCCATAGGCCTTTCAAAAATTATGACGCAAGCATACGTAAACATTTAACCAAAAATAATACAGTTGAAAATATTTAGACATAGCTTGACATCATACCCAACTTTTTGGACTGAAAATACTGATTTGAACATTCTGGACGTCAGTGGACGCAGGGTGGACGCGCTCCCTGGGCGTCCTCTACGGCTTTTTCTTTAATTTTTCCCAAAAATCTGGACGTCAGTGGACGCACGCTGGACGCCGTCCCTGGAACTGGGACTACCGTGGACCACGTGGACGCCGCCAAGGGGCGTCACCAACGTCAAATTTTCTGGGCAGCAAAACAGTGCAAAACTCATATTTTTCCACCTTTTCTTCAACATCATTTTATATGGACATAAATATAGTATATACATGCATGCATACGTTAAATTTTGCATACCAAAAATATTTTTAAGCCCAAAACACAAATTTTTGCATAGAAATTAACTAGAAGTTAAAGCTTAACATATAATTTTCATATCAAATCTTAGCTCCATAATACATATACCTATACAATTGCCTATTTTCAAGTGACTATACCGACTGAAGGGATTTCTTACCTTGCTTGAAGCTTTTTAACCTTAAGAAGTGTTGGGTTCCTTATCTCCAAAATCCACCGAAAATCCCTAAATAAATTTCACCGTAATAACAATAAAATCCAAGATTTCTTAGTTTATAATTAAGTCTTAAAGAGAGTTCTAACCAAATATTCATAAAACTTACCTAGTGTTGAGGACTTGAAGGTTTAGCTATGGAGTTCTTAGCAAAGCAACAATGGTGGAGAATAAAAATGATCACACTCTCTCTCCTCTCTCCTTATAAATTTTCGGCCAAGTTGATGATTATCCTAGCTTGGGATCCAAGTTTAATGCATTCTTATCCAAAGATATTATTACTTTAATCCAAGGTAATTATTTTTTCGAAAAATATAGGATTTCTAGACAGTTAGGGATTAAATCAGATAAATCTAAGGTGGAAAATAGCTTAATTCGGGAAATTATTAATACCATAACTATTCTAAAATTAATCCCGATATTAATCACCAATTTCTGAATTTTTCAATACATCGCGAAATTTAGCGGTTCGCAGGCTCGTAACAAGTTACATCCTTATAACTCATCTAGTATCAATCTTAACTAAGAAAAATGTTCATACTTAATCACATTATGTATAATAATCCATTTCTTATGAAAATTCGAACCAAATATGCGTCCTTAAAATTTTCACGGTTCGTGCCTGGTACGTAGATCGTAACTTATTAATAACTATTCTTGCTAAAAAAATTCTCTGAAAGTACTAGGGTTCATTTCTTAATTATTATAACTTACAAAATTATTTATTCCTCGAATTCAAAAATTATCGAAATTGGTGAGGGGTTACAATCTACCCTCCTTAAAAAGAGTTTCGTCCTCGAAACTTACTCTCACTAACTTCGGTTCTTAAGTAAACCTCTTTCCCCTTGTTACACATAATGAATTCTTAGCATACTTAGCTATAGCATGCAAAAAAAAATATTTTCAGACATAAGTAAATTAACTCCTACACACCTGAATTAAATAATTCTGGATAGCGTTCCCTCATAACGCTTCTAATTCCCACGTGGCCTCTCAGAACTATGGTTCGACCATTGAACTTTGATCATTTTGACTGATTTCCTTCTCGTATCTCGGGTTTTAGAATCCAAGATCTGAATTGGTTTTTCTTCGTATACTAACGAATCGTCCATTTCCAACTCCTCAGGTTCCAATATATGAGACGCATCAGGTACATATCTTTTAAGTTGAGAAACATGGAATACGTTATGCACCTTATCAAGTTCCATTGGTAATGCCAACCGATAGGCTAAATTTCCTATCCTTTCCAAAATCTCATAAGGCCTATATATCGAGGACTCAACTTTCCTTTCTTCCCAAACCTCCTAACTCCCTTTGTGGGTGAAACTTTTAGCAACACCTTATCTCCTACTTGGTATTCGGTGAATTGTCGCTTCAAATCGGCATAGGATTTCTGACGATCCTGTGCAATTTTCATTCTTTCTTGGATTATCTTTATGGCGTCAGTAGTTTCTTGTAAGTACTGAGGTCCAAGTGTAATGATATCGCTCTTGTCGTTCCAACACAAAGGACTCCGACATTTTCGCCCATATAATGCCTCATAAGGAGCCATTCTTATACTCGCATGATAGCTGTTGTTATAAGAAAATTCTATCAAATCCAATTGCTCATCCCATGCACCTTGGAAATCAAGTACACAGCCTGGGACTTACCATAATAACTTTCTTAAAATATTTCTGTAAGATATATATATATCTAACAACCATAAAACTTACATAGGTTGCTAACATAATTAACATAAGTGCTAGAAATAAAACCCACTAGCCATCTATATCTATCATGGCTACAAAAAATNAGTAAATACATACTATTTGTTCATACCATAGGGACTTACCATAATAACTTTCTTAAAATATTTCTGTAAGATATATATATATCTAACAACCATAAAACTTACATAGGTTGCTAACATAATTAACATAAGTGCTAGAAATAAAACCCACTAGCCATCTATATCTATCATGGCTACAAAAAAATATTTACATCAAAAAGAGTTAGATACTTCCAAGTCCTAGCCTACTCGAGAAGGTAATAAACTGGACCACTATAAGACCCCCACACGAGATGCCATTCACCTGCGAACCAGGTGATATGATCCAAAAAGCTGCAAGGGGTAATCATCATCATCCACTCCTCCCACTCCTCAGGAGGACTAGGGTCCCACGGGTAAGGGTACCTCACTATAAACTCGAGTGGATCACTCTCCTCAACCATCTCAATGGGATAATAACCGTAGCTCGCTTGAATAGCATCAANAAGGTAATAAACTGGACCACTATAAGACCCCCACACGAGATGCCATTCACCTGCGAACCAGGTGATATGATCCAAAAAGCTGCAAGGGGTAATCATCATCATCCACTCCTCCCACTCCTCAGGAGGACTAGGGTCCCACGGGTAAGGGTACCTCACTATAAACTCGAGTGGATCACTCTCCTCAACCATCTCAATGGGATAATAACCGTAGCTCGCTTGAATAGCATCAATAAAGATCA
Organism: Ipomoea triloba; assembly: GCF_003576645.1. Lineage (NCBI taxonomy): Eukaryota > Viridiplantae > Streptophyta > Magnoliopsida > Solanales > Convolvulaceae > Ipomoea > Ipomoea triloba. The sequence continues at coordinate 16,180,350 of NC_044920.1, read as the reverse complement.
GCGGGCTACCAGGAGACAAAGGAATCATAGGGTCACTCAAAAACTCAGGGTCAGAAGTAGGGTCAGTAGCTGGCAAGGGATCAAGATCTGGAACTGGGCCGAAAAAGTCAGAAGGGTCAACCAGAGAATCCGACACAGGGGCTGGATCAGGTACAGGAGCTGGAGCGTGAACAGGAGCTGGAGCGTCTAGAGCGAAGCCCGGAGCATACGGGTCGTCACCCGTCAGAAAATGCACATAATCCTCATAATCAAGCAGAGGAAACCTAAACTCTAACGAATTGTTAGAGTTCTCCGGGCTACAAGAGCCCACGCTAGACTGCATCTGATAAGAAACACAACGAAGTGTAGTTAGCACGACGGCTAAGTAAGAAAATCCATTGTCACTCAAGCGTAGACAAAGGTTTTGAAATATAATATCAATACAAAGCTTATAGAGTTTTTACCCATACTTTGGAAGTTTACCTGAAATCAAACAATCCAAAGATAGCATAACAGAATATATTTAAAGGAATTACATATAATTTTTTCCTTCATATTAGAATAGTAATTTAACTCGTCAAACCAAAATATATTCACGTATATTTTGATAAGTTCATAAACTTTCCTTTTTCAAGAATTACTCATTATTGATTAGAACCGCAGCTCTAATTCTTTTAAACATCTGAACCGCAGCTCAGTATATCATTCATCTTTTCAATTAGAACCGCAGCTCTAATTATTTTAATCATCTGAACCGCAGCTCAGTATATCAATAATTTCCATAATTAATTACTTAGTTTCCCCCTGGATAAGCACGTGACATTCTCAATTAGAACCGCAGCTCTAATTCTCTGAACCGCAGCTCAGTATAATAATCATTTCTCAATTCCCCTTTTCTCAAACCTTGGGCCATGGCATGCTCCAGCCTTCCCGTAGGTCTCCTTATCCCAACCTCGGGCCATGGCACTCCAGCCCTCCCGAAGGTCCAACCTTATTCCAACCTCGGGTAGTAGCATTTAAGCCCTCCCGTAGGTCCCCACCTTGTTCCAACCTCGGGCCATGGCAATTAAGCCCTCCCGTAGGTCCCTTTCTCAATTTCTTTGCAACATATCCAGAAACTAAGATTTCCAAAACATCTTTCATGTACGTGATTAGTATTTTCTTTTCATTTCTCAAAACATTTATTTCCTCAAAAATCAAGCTTGTTTGCCCATAGGCCTTTCAAAAATTATGACGCAAGCATACGTAAACATTTAACCAAAAATAATACAGTTGAAAATAATTTAGACATAGCTTGACATCATACCCAAACTTTTTGGACTGAAAATACTGATTTGAACATTCTGGACGTCAGTGGACGCAGGGTGGACGCGCGTCCATCTGGGCGTCCTCACCTTCGGCTTTTTCCTTAATTTTTCCCAAAAATCTGGACGTCAGTGGACGCACGCTGGACGCGCGTCCGCTGGGGCGTCCTCTCTTACGGCTTTTTCTTTAATTTTTCCCAAAAATCTAGACGTCAGTGGACGCACGCTGGACGCGCGTCCGCTGGGGCGTCCTCTCTTACGGCTTTTTCTTTAATTTTTCCCAAAAATCTGGACGTCAGTGGACGCACGCTGGACGCGCGTCCGCTGGGGCGTCCTCTCTTACGGCTTTTTCTTTAATTTTTCCCAAAAATCTGGACGTCAGTGGACGCACGCTGGACGCGCGTCCGCTGGGCGTCCATTCATACGGTAAAAATTTTCTGGGCAGCAAAACAGTGCAAAAACTCATATTTTTCCACCTTTTCTTCAACATCATTTTATATGGACATAAATATAGTATATACATACATGCATACGTTAAATTTATGCATACCAAATATATTTTTAAGCCCAAAACACCAATTTTTGCATAGAAATTAACTAGGAAGTTGAAAGCTTAACATATAATTTTCATATCAAATCTTAGCTCCATAATACATATACCTATACAATTGCCTATTTTCAAGTGACTATACCGACTGAAGGGATTTCTTACCTTGCTTGAAGCTTTTTAACCTTAAGAAGTGTTGGGTTCCTTATCTCCAAAATCCACCGAAAATCCCTAAATAAATTTCACCGTAATAACAATAAAATCCAAGATTTCTTAGTTTATAATTAAGTCTTAAAGAGAGTTCTAACCAAATATTCATAAAACTTACCTAGTGTTGAGGACTTGAAGGTTTAGCTATGGAGTTCTTAGCAAAGCAACAATGGTGGAGAATAAAAATGATCACACTCTCTCTCCTCTCTCCTTATAAATTTTCGGCCAAGTTGATGATTATCCTAGCTTGGGATCCAAGTTTAATGCATTCTTATCCAAAGATATTATTACTTTAATCCAAGGTAATTATTTTTCGAAAAAATATAGGATTTCTAGACAGTTAGGGATTAAATCAGATAAATCTAAGGTGGAAAATAGCTTAATTCGGGAAATTATTAATACCATAACTATTCTAAAATTAATCCCGATATTAATCACCCAATTTCTGAATTTTTCAATACATCGCGAAATTTAGCGGTTCGCAGGCTCGTAACAAGTTACATCCTTATAACTCATCTAGTATCAATCTTAACTAAGAAAAATGTTCATACTTAATCACATTATGTATAATAATCCATTTCTTATGAAAATTCGAACCAAATATGCGTCCTTAAAATTTTCACGGTTCGTGCCTGGTACGTAGATCGTAACTTATTAATAACTATTCTTGCTAAAAAAATTCTCTGAAAGTACTAGGGTTCATTTCTTAATTATTATAACTTACAAAATTATTTATTCCTCGAATTCAAAAATTATCGAAATTGGTGAGGGGTTACATCCCAGCAGATGATACACACACTTTTGTATCACATCCGACAACAACTCAAACTCCCACTTCAACTCCACTTTGTATCCAGAAAAATCAGGTACAACTTTCAACTCATTCACACGAACAATTTTCCAAAACTCATCATGATCAAACATAATATCATCAACAGGCAAAGCATTTTCAGGAAAATCATAAACATCTCTAATATCACCAGTAACAACTTCCACAAGAGTATCATTAACAGTAGACGAAATCACACTATTCGTGTGTGTAGCATGCTCGAAAAACTGTAAAGATGCATCAACGAAAGCTCCTTGAAAATGATAGTTGCATACCTTTAGGAGATTGCTTTGTTCCATTCCCGTGAGTAATGCTTGAGCAAAATCCTTGTTTCTAGCTTTGTTGAGAAAATCCCCAGTTTCGAGTAGATACCCTTGCGAAACCTTGGTGACATGTTGATTTATTTCAATGGGTGGGGGTTGAATAGGAGAGTTGGGTTGAGTAGGATCCATTTTAGGAATTGATTTGGAATGGGTAGGAATTTTGGAGTAGAATTTTGAAGATTTTGGAGCTCTTAGTTATGGTGGTGCGTGAGAGTGGTGAGGAAGATGAAGGGTTTTGATTTTGGGTTTGGGTGGAAAGAGAGAGAAGGGATCATTTATATTGCTAAGCAAAGGTAAAATGACCACAATGCCCTTCTATTAAAAATCCACTCTCTTGTTCGAAAAAGGGTGTTTTTGGAAATTTGAGGGGGTGTTTCGACCATTATAGGTCAACTTTGGTCAAAAGGCGGGTATTTTATTAACTCGGATAGCTCAAGATTATTCACGTGAACAGTCCCATGCAAAAATAAAACTATGCAACACCATTTATTTCATAAGAGCAATCATATGCTAAAAACAAAATAAAAGAATGTACAGGCATGTAGGGACACACGAAAAATTACCAAACTATCCAACTAAACAGTTTTATCTAAAAAGATAAGAAGCAGGTGAAACATAATCATTTCTAATGCATGCATAAACACACGTGTAAGGGTGACTCACCACAGTAAAAACACAAGTAGGTGAAAATTAAATACACATAAGCTATGCATGTAACACGTAAACACACTTGTGAAACAAGTAAAAACATAGCTTCAGCTAGGATCACATAAACATGCCACATAGATGTAAAATAAAAACACTTGGCATAAAATAAAATACTTAGCTGATTTCGATCATCCCCATTTCGTGCCTTAAGGTTGTGAAGCGAGATTCACACAACGGTTTTGTGAGAATGTCTGCAATTTGATTTTCTGTAGGGATATGATCGATTCTTAAATCCTTCTTTTCGACGTGGTCTTAGATAAAATGATGCCGTACGTCGATATGCTTCGTTCGTGAATGAAGTATAGGATTTTGTGAAATCGCACTCACGCTAGTATTGTCACAGAAAATACTAACGTCCTCGCAATTAATTCCGTAATCCTTCAACTGTTGCTTCTTCCATAAAATTTGCGAACAACAACTCCCTACTGCGATATATTCGTCTTCGGCTGTGCTTGTTGCAATGGAGTTTTGCTTCTTACTGAGCCATGAAACTAACCTTCCCCCTAAGAACTGGCACGTTCCGGAGGTACTTTTTCGATCAATTTTGCAACCTGCAAAATCTGCATCTGAATATCCAGTTAGTTCAAAATTACCTTCCTTTGGATACCATAATCCAACATTGATTGTTCCTTTGAGGAATCGAATGATTTTCTTCGTAGCATCAAGATGACTATTTTTCGGCTTTGACTGAAATCTCGCGCATACACCCACTGAGTAAGATATATCTGGTCTACTCGTAGTGAGGTATAGCAAAGATCCAATCATTCCTCGGTAGATCGTTGGGTCAACGTCCGTTCCTTCGTCATCCTTATCTAATTTTTGTGCTGTACTCATGGGAATTTTGACTGAGCTTTTTCCTTCTAAGCCAAATTTTCTGATCAAATCTCTGGTGTACTTGGCTTGATTTATGAAAATTCCTTCTTTCATTTGTTTAACTTGCAGTCCAAGGAAGTAGTTCAATTCACCCATCATGCTCATCTCAAACCTGTTCTGCATGAGCTTAAAAAATTTCTCACACAAAGATTTATCAGTACTTCCAAAAATAATATCATCAACATAAATCTGTACTAATAAAATATGATTATTTTCTTGAATTCTGAATAAGGTTTTGTCAACTAGTCCTTTGGTAAAACCACAACTAATCAAGAACATTGACAAGGTATCGTACCAAGCTCGAGGTGCTTGTTTTAACCCATATAATGCCTTCTTTAGTTTATAGACTTTGTCAACATCACCTTTTACCTCAAATCCGGGTGGTTGCTCAACATATACTTCCTCTTCAAGTAAACCGTTAAGAAACGCGCTTTTTACGTCCATTTGGTAGACTGCAAAATTCTTGTATGCTGCATATGCTAGTAAAATGCGAATTGCTTCTAATCTTGCCACTGGAGCAAAAGTCTCATCAAAATCTATTCCTTCTTCTTGCGAATATCCTTTTGCGACTAGTCTCGCTTTATTCCTAACAATGGTGCCATCTTCGTTTGCTTTGTTCCGGAAGACCCATTTTGTACCTATTACATTGTGATTGCCTGGTCTCGGAACAAGCTCCCATACGTCGTTTCTTTGGAATTGATTAAGCTCTTCTTGCATGGCTTCAATCCAACTAGGATCACTTAAAGCTTCATCTATCTCTTTTGGTTCAATCTGAGATAGGAAACACGAGAACATTGCATTTCTTGCTGCAGATATGGTTTTCACGCCTTCATGCACATCTCCAATAATTAAATCATGTGGATGATTTTTTAGCCATCTCAAATCTGGTTGAAAATTGTTTTGTGAAGTGGGTGGCATAATGGATTCATTCTCATGTGTAGAGGGAGAGGGAAAATTAGTGGGTTCACTTTGGGTCCCACCACTAATTCCAACTTCCTCTAAAGGTTCCACTTCCACTTCAACTTGCCCTACAACTTCCACTTCTTCATTTCTTCCATTTCCTGCGCATGGTGCGCCATTATGCTCTATATTGGAGTCTTTAATTTCCAGATCTTTTAATCCCTGTAAAACATTGTCTTTTGAAGCTTCATTAGTAATAATAAAATTATTTGGAACATTATTACCAATATTTGGATCATCAATTTCCTTGACTTTTGACGATTCATCGAACACGACATGAATTGATTCTTCTGCCACCATCGTAGATTTATTCCATACTCTGAATGCTTTGCTGGTATATGAATATCCAAGAAATATAGCTTCATCTGCACGCTCATCAAAAGTTTTCAGATAGCTTTTGCCATTATTGAGTACAAACCATTTGCATCCAAAAGAATGAAAATAGCTAAGGTTAGGTTTTCTCCCCTTCCATAATTCATATGGTGTTTTGTTGTGCAGCTTGTTGATAAGGCTTCTATTCTGGGTGTAGCAAGCAGTATTAATTGCTTCTGCCCAAAATCGTTTCGGTAAGTCCGCTGTTGTAATCATTACTCATGCGGCTTCTTTGAGTGTTCGGTTTCTTCTTTCGGCAACACCGTTTTGTTGCGGTGTCCTTGCAGCTGATAATTGATGTAAAATTCCTTGCATGCTGCAGTAGTCTTGAATCACGCCGTTTATGAACTCTGTACCTCTATCTGTACGTATTTTTGCAATTTTGAGTTCCTTTTCGATTTGAAGTTGTTTCAACAGTTCCGGTAGCTTCCTTTCAACTTCGTTTTTCTTGTTGAGAAATATCGTCCATGTGTACCTAGAAAAATCATCAACAATAACAAGTGTATATTTCTTACCACTCATACTTACTGGGTCTACTGGACCAAATAAATCCATGTGTAGTAGACTAAGAGGTCTTGATGATGATTCTTGTGTCTTTGACTTGAATGAAGATTTGATTTGCTTTCCTCTTTGACATGCATCACAAATCTGATCTTTCTTGTAAACTATTTTGGGTAGTCCTTTGACTAGATCATTTGCTGCGAGCTTGTTGATTGTTTTGAAATTCAAATGACTCAGCTTCTTGTGCCATTCCCAGCTTGTAGCATTTGTGTTGTTGGCAACTAAGCATATTGATTCCTTTGTTGTAGACCAATCAACAACATACATGTTCTTCTTTCTCGTTCTTTGTAGTACAATTTCTCCAGTAGTTTCATTTTTCACTTGGCATTTGTCTTTGAAAAATTCCACTAGATAACCTTTGTCACAAAATTGACTTGTACTGAAGAGGTTGAATTTGAGACCTTCCACGTAGGATACGTCTTCTTTTAATCCGTTACGCTCAACTGTTCCGATTTCTTTGGTTTGGCCGTATCGATCTTTTCCTCCAAAAACTACTTTTGGTCCTTCGATATTCCTAAAATTCACTAGACTAGATTTATTTCCAGTCATGTGATGCGAACATCCACTATCGAAGTACCAAACTTCCTGTAAACAAATTAAACATTTTTAGGTACCTAGTTTTGCTTGGGTCCTTGGGGGTTAGTAATTTTTGGTACCCAAATCCACCTTGTCCTTACTGAACCAAGTAAAGGTGATTTGTAACCATTGTTGACTTTATAATCATAACTAATTTTGGAAAAGACTTTCGGTGCCCGATTTTGAAAACTGACTCTATTTTTGGGCACTTGGGAAGAGACCTTAAAGGAATTAAACCTTGATTTTACCCATGATTTAATTTCTTTGTACCAATGTTGCTCAGGGGGATAAAATCTCCCTGGCCCACCATTCGAAAATCTTCCATTTTTCAAATGTTGTTTTGCACTAAACTCATTGGAATATTTCCTTAAGGGAACAAAACTTTGCCTTTTCTTTGACTGACTGGGCGAAATATATTTACAATAAGGCTTCGGCCCAACAGTGCTATTTTTGGCAATTTTTTGATAACCAATTCCTTGTCTCACTGTGCAATCTTGACCTTTGACAAATTTCACCACTTGTACTTTATTATCTAAAGTCGTAGTAGAATTGGTCAACTTCTAAGAGGCTTGAGAACACGATGGTTCATAACCTAAACCGGTTTTATCTCCTGAGGGTTTCTGCATATTTACCATTTTATCCATTATTTTGGATGAATGAGTAAATGTGGCTATTACTCCCTGAGGTTGTGTTCTCTCACTTCCCTTGATTTACACTCTTCTTGAAGGTAAATAATTTTAGCCTTCAATTCTTTCACCTCGGACAGAGCATTTTGCAATTTTTCATTTATTTCATCTTTTTCAAGAATCAAAAATTTATTGCGCTCTTCGAGTTGAGAGTGAGTGTCCATAACGGTTTGACATTCTCTCATAAATTGAGAGAAGGACTCTCTAGAAAAAGAAGTACTTGCTGAATCAAAAGATTTAGATGTTACCTCATCTTCTTCAACTTCATGCGCCATTAAGCATAAATCTTGAGTTGATGAACTACTTAAAGCATCCATGCAGAATAAAGCATTGTCATCCTTTGAGGTGTCACTTTCTCCACTAGATGACTCATCACTATCACTTGACTCAAGTGGGTCACTAATTAAAGCTTTTCTCTTATCTTTCTTGAATTTTCTTTCTTTTGCCTTGGTGTCCTCTTGAGCATTATCACCTTGGTTTTTGCTCACTTTTGGATAAGGACATTCTGCCATAAAGTGTCCTGGCTTTCTACAATTGTAACACAAATTTGCATCTGGACCTTCCTTTTTCGTCCATCTCGATGTATTGGCTTGAGGAAAATTTTTGCTGTTCTTTTTCCTCATGAACTTCTTAAATTTCCTAACAAACAAAGCAAAATTTTCGTCAGATAAAAATTCACTATTATCTACTGACCTCGATGTAGACGGTTGTTCGTTGACTAGTGCGGTATTTCTTTCTTCACGTTCTTCTTCTTTTCTTGTCTTCATCTCAAGCTCATAAGCTTTTAGATCACTAAAGAGCTTGTCGGTTGTAAGAGTTTTGAGATCTCTATGGTCTCGCATGGCCGTGACTTTCATGTCCCAATTTGACGGTAGTCCACGTAGGATTTTGAGTGATATTTCCTTCTGATCAATCTCCTTTCCAAGATCAGCAATTTCTCCCAAGACTTTAATAAATCTTGCTTCCATTTCGGCTATGCTCTCACCATTTAGCATTTTGAAATCCTCAAATTTCTTTAGTGCTATTGTGAGTTTGTTCTCTTTTTCTTGCTCGTCTCCTTCGCCCATTTTGACTAGTGTTTGCCAGACATCTTTTGCGGTTTTGCATTTTCGGACCTTTGGAAACGTTGCATCGTCGATAGCTTTGAATAGTATATCCTTGGCAATGTTGTCCAAGTTGTTTCATTGTCTATCTTCAGGAGTCCATTCCTCTTTGGGTTTAGGAATGTTTTGCAGTGTTGTGCTCGTCTATGCGGTTGCGGTATTGGTTTTAAGAATTTTGATCGGACCGCTGGTAATTACTTCCCACATCTCATCGTGTAACGCGGATAAATGGACCTGCATACGTATTTCCAATCATCAAATTTGTCTAATGAAAATAATAGGTTCAGAGCCAAGTCTCTCTTCATCTTGAAGGTTATAAGATCTGTCTAGCAGTCAAATATTGACTCAATAGACAACCGCTCTGATACCACTTGTTGGTCCCGATAGGGTGGTGAAAAGTCTAGAGGGGGGGTGGGGTGAATAGACTTTTCTAACAATTAAAAACTTTATAACACTTCAACCAGAGAGATTTCAAGTCAATAAATTCAACTTGAAATGTGCAGCGGAATATCGTACGGTAAAGTGCTATAAAACAAAACTGCTTAAAACTGAAGAGATACTTGACATGCAATACGTTAGAAACTCTTAAAATAACTCAAATAATATGTATGCAAAGTTTGAGCCACATACGAACGTGGGATCACACAAACCCAGATGATATGCTTCAACACAGTACGTAAAGGGTTAGTGAGTTAAAACATGCAAATATGTAAAGTGCAGTAAAGTAAATGAGAGGCAGAGATTTATAGTGGTTCGGAGATGGTGTAATTCTCCTACTCCACTTCTTCCTTGGTCCAAGGAAGGTTTCCACTATGTTCAATCACCCCGATACAATAGTGAAACTCCCGAGTGCTACGCACAAAGCTACACTCAACCACGAGCTCTCCGCACAAAGCTAAGCTCCCGAGCGCTACGCACAAAGCTACGCTCCTCGAACGCTACGCACAAAGCTACGTTCCCGAACGCTACGCACAAAGCTACGTTCCAACTAAGTGTTACGCACAAAGCTACACTTAGTTCACCCGAGTGTTACGCACCCAGCTAAACTCCTTTCTACCCTCGGTAGAGATACAACTGTTGTTCAAAGAAATAAAGATTTCTTTTCTAAGACTTGAATTCCTCTCGTGTATAGCTCAAAAACTCAGCACTTTGTATTTTGATTGCATTCACCGCTCAATACCACTTTCTTGTCCGTTCTTTACCGTGCTTGTCTTCAAGTCTTCTTGGGCTTCTTATAATTCAGAGAATTATTTGCCCGTTACGAACATTCAAATTTTGAACGTTCACTTGATCTGATTGGTCATTTCAATATGATCTTGATGGCCATACCTTCTCATTTAATGACCATACCGTTGATCTGATAACTTGCCAATTTGATCTGATAAAATCTCCAATTTGATCTACACATTAAATGTCGCTGGTAACTTTTGACAAATTACCTCTGTAAATTGCTCACAAAGTCTTCTTTTACGGCTTGATTGCTCCTTGAAACTTGTAGCCTCCAATTTTCGACTTTGTTGCCTTCTCAGCTCGATATTGCAGACTTTGTATCCTTCAAAGCTTGAGACATGCAAAAATGACTAAGTGTAAGTTACACTCTTAGTTGCTCCATAGCATGCTCCATAGTACTTAAAAATAGCCTTCACGCGTGTAGAAATAATGTAGTGTACACGCGTATGTAATCCATGCAAAGTTGCTCTATTTGACTTTGACTTGCTCCATTTGACTCAACTAGCTCCATCACTTGCTCTATTGACCAAAAAAACTAGCTCCAAAGACTTCGCCGCGTGACTTGCTCCCAAGCTTCCTCTTTTGTAAATTAAAATGTAACAAGTAGGATTCAAACACTGGACCTTTAGGTATATGCTCAAGTCTTTAACCATTTCTCCATTTCAGCTCATTCAATCATATCCATCAAATAATTATATTTGATCCTTCTTAGCATTGTATAGCGTATGGTGTAGAGATAGTGGATCTTAAACTTCTTCTCGGCTTTGACTTTCTCTATGGAGCTTTGACTAGCCCCACAGCTTCCTCCAGGACTTTGATCGTGGCACTTCTAGTGCTTCAAAGCTTAAAATGTGTTCAATAAGATTCGAACTCATGCCTTTTAGCAATGATAATATGGCCTTATCCATTAGATCATATGCACTCATGTGTATAGTGGAAGCAAATGACTTACAAGAGTCATGACAAAATGAACTCTAATAAGCAATAATTCGAACCAAACTATTGTCATGACTTGTCTTCCGGGTCCAAACTCTACACTCTAAAAATAAAATAGGGGATTTCTAAAATTACAAATTGGCTCATCAAAACTATTACAATTTTATTCCTAACAGTTACACTTTGCACCAATTTGCACAATTCGACCCAAAATTGAAAATTTTTATGTGTGCTTGCATGTTCTTCACCTTGTATTTTGTTTGGACCTCAGCCAAGGATCACTCGAAGTGGGAGTGTAAACCCCTTGAGTTTTAGAAAGATAAAAATTGCGAAGCCCGGAAATTGAATTAATCTTAGCAGGACATGGGGCAAAAGGAGAGCTTTAAAGTGAGCTTTGAGTGAAAAAATCCCTACTCCCTAGAAAAAGGCATGAGGGTTGATATGGTGAAACGTGAATAAGGGCGTTAAAAAAGGCCACTCCCAGAGATAAAATTTGAGGAAAGCCTTCTCGCTAGGAAGTGTTCAACCATAGTCTTCAAACGCTATATCTAGAGTCGGTTGTCCACTTAAAATGTTCCTAGGAGAAGAGAAAATTGAGAGGAGGTGAGCCGCCTCGCTAGGATTCGGGCACCCATTGCACTGTCTTCGGAAAAGCATGGATCTCCATGTGAAGTCGGGTAGCCCGACGACGTTATCCAAGGAGGTGAGAAAATAGAGTGATCGCCCAAGCCATGGCGATGAGCGGTCCATGTCCCTGCCCTCACTTATTTTAATGTAAAGGGGCTTTGGCGTTAGGTTGGAAATTAGCTAGGGGGTGAGCATCGTTCCCACTAGTCGGATCGGCTGGAGGCCCCTAGAAAATACAAGGTGAAACCCAATTGTCACTTGCATGCTTGAAGGTGTGAACAAAACTTTTTATGTTATATCTATCTCCTGAGACTTAACTTCCTTAGCACATTTCTTACATTTGGTCGGCATGAGTTTAGTGGTCTTGGTAGATAGTGTAGGGGATTTCACCCACTCAACTCCAAACACCTACACATCGCTTGATCAATTAACAATGAGAGAACGAACTATCCTTGGTGCTTATATGATTAGTGTTTACAAAAGTATGCTTGCTTGAGGACAAGCAAGGTTTAAGTGTGGAAACTTTGATAAGCACCAAGAATAGCTTAATTTAAGGGTCATTTAAGGGCTAGTATTGTATAGTTTATTACCCATTTTATAAGAATATCATGCATTTAGACTCTAATGTGACCAAAACTTCTAACGAGAGTGTGGAAGATGTTTTTAAAGTATTCTACAGCCAAAAGGAAGACTTAAGACCAAAACTGAGCAGAAAGTGAAGAAACCATGAAGCAGGAGCCTCCCACGCAACCTCACACGCGTGTGGAGGGGCGTGGAAACATTCCAGTAGCTCCCCACGCCCTCCACCACGCGTGTGGAAAGATCGCGGATAAAAGTCTTCAGGGCTCGACGCGTCGAGAACGTGCCGTATGATTTTTCCGGAAATTCCTTGAGGGCTCGACGCGTCGAGAGCCCTGTGACACCCTAAAATTCAGATTCAGGAAAAATGTCTATTTTGCCCCTGTTTTGTTCCCACTATATAAGGATCATTATCCCAAGCCTTAGGCAGTAGATTTTAGCATACAATAGCATAGATTAGGTCTCTCTTAGGGATTTTCTCCCCTCTTGGGGGAAATTCCTCTTCTTTCATAGTTTAGATTAGATCTAAGGACAAGATTGAAGATTGGGATTCCAAGAACAAGATTGTAAAGATCCCCTTTCTAAGGGTGGTAATCTTTCTCTCCATTATCTAATCTTATACTTGTTTCTTTGTTATTTCCTTTCTTGTTCTTGTTTCTTTATAATGTTAGAGTAGATTAGAAAGGGGATTGGTGGCCCCAAGGTGAATCTATGTGGATGTTTGATATAAATTGCTAGATTAAATGTGAGCTTTATTATTGTTGGATGACGATCTTGTGTGGATGATGTTTATTGATGCTTTGTGCCTAAGTGTGGCCACATTAGGTAGCAAACCCAAAGGAAGTGAGTGTGTGCGCGATAGCGGCCACTCACGAGTCTCACTCACCCACATCTCCGCTCTTAGTCCGAAAGGACAAGATCCGAGAGGAGTGGTAGACAAAGTGTTCAATGAAATGCCCCAACCGAATGAGGATGTGGGAGTCCAAAGTGTGACGCCACTTGGTGATGTGCCATGAACTCCCTAGTCTATTCCACATCTCTAGCTCACGAGACCATACAAAGATAGTCCACATAGAGAAGCCTAAGGCCCCGATCTCCGTCTTTACTTTTCCTTTTATCACACCTAACACAACCTTCCAAACCTTCATACTTATGACCTCCAATCTTAGCAAATCTCGTAACTCTTTTCCTTCAACCTCTTAGATGCCAACACACTAATTCGGTTCCCATTCGTCATCCTTGAGAGACACGACACTCGGGGAGTCTTGACTCTTCGTTTTACCACCTTCACATTCACTCCCACTAAAACAACAACATCATCTATTCTTGTCTATTGATTGTTGTTTTGATGATATCTTGTTTGGATTTGGCCAATCTAGATGAGAGATTGAGCTCTTGACTCTTTCATGTCTTTGATTAGAGTTAGGATTGAAGCTTTGTAACAATCATAGATCCTATGGACTTCTTAAGAATAGTAGGATAGTGTGTAGCTAAAGTGTTTGATAAAATTCGTCTTAGAACTTTGGATGCTTGAAGGCATTCCTAAGTTCAAGAAGCCTTAGTACACGAAGGTGGAAAAGGACTAAGAACACACACTCTTGAATAGCCAACATCTTTGTCTTGTTTATCCATTACCTTAGACACACCAAGATGCAACATAGATGACCACTATCCAATCCCTACCTCTTTACATATTTTTCAATCTCATTTACTTTATTCTCTTTCACAAACCCAATCTTATGAACTCCTTTCACTCACAATTCAACATTCCCCACACTCGAATCCATTGCATGACTCAATCACGTAAACACTCGAACACTTGACACACCTCCACGTCCTTCCTTCGAGACTGACACTCGAGGACTCATTGACTTTCCGTTTTAACACACACATATGTTTTGACACCTCAACCCTACGTAAAACTGCAAGCCTATCAAGCCTAACGGCCTAGTGTCTAAGGACTCGGGTTAAAGGGCTATCACACTAAGGGGGCACGAGGCCTGACCTCGCGTACCAACCCTGACGGAAGAGCCTAACGACCCGGTGTCTAAGGACTCGGGTTGAAGGGCTATCACCCTAAGGGGGCAAGAGGTCCGACTTCATTCAGTATCCGACGGAAGAGTTTTTTGGCCAAGAGTACCCGTGGCCAAATAACTACGTACTACGTAAAAAAAAAGATGACAAAGACCAAAACCAAATTTTAGAGTCCATGACGCGGGGTCCGACCTCCAAATCGAGCCCAAGCCCCGGGCTTAGGACCAAGCAACGGAATTACCAACATAGCCGAGCAGGGGCTCGCCCGAGGCCTTGAGCCTAACCTTGATCGAGCCTGGGTTAGCCGAGGCCTCGGTCATTATTTTTGTCGGGCTTAGCCTCGAACTAAGGGCGGAGGGCGATCTCACGGATGGCGATCTCACGGATCGTACTATCCAAACTCACGAAGTAAGGGCTCAAGGGAAGAGGCAAAAGTTACGTGAATCAACAAAATAAGGACCATGGAGCCGCAACGTGCAAATTACATCTAAGGAAAGCAAAGTCTCTTCATTCAAATACCAAGATAACAAATTCAAACAAATCTGGACGCACGATAAGTTTCTCTAGAGGACGGGTCTGGATATGGTTGATGTCTACTCTCCTTCAAGGACGACTTCTCGTAGCTCGGGGAGTGGGGGACTGATGATTGATATATTAGAAATGAGGCAAACCAACCCGAGAAAACAGAGTAAGGAGGACTCAAGCGGACTCGGGGTCCCGAGTTTGAGCCCCGTGCTTGACCTGGACCGCCCTAGGACAAGGCCTCGACTACTGGGCCTCGGCTACGAGGTCTCGGCCATGGAGCCTCGGCTATGAGGGCTCGGTTACGAGATATTAGTAGTATAAAATTCATATTTTATCTGATTAAGGGGGGGGGGGGGGGGTTTTTTTGTTTTTTG
>NC_044920.1:16144311-16164782 GCF_003576645.1 Ipomoea triloba | reverse complement strand
GGGGGGGGGGGGGGGGGAGATTCTTATCTTTTTTGTCCTAACTTACTCTTGTAATAGCCATTACACAATATCTTAATACAAATATTGTCTCCATGACACACATTCCTTGTATTTTCTATCACATTACCTTATTCATTTATTATATTCCCTTTATTTATTGGGTTTATTAATTCGGACCTCCGAGTTAATTAAATCCATCAATAATAATAAAATTTTAACTGATATATTTACAAAAGAAAATAACTAAATATTTTTTTGAAAAAAAATTTATTTTATTACTAATGGGTATATCACTTACCAATCGGCTTGGTGATTTATTCTAGGTAAGAGGACTAGCGGGGATGACTGCCAAGCTATGATGATTGCATACAATAGAGAAGAAAGAGTGTGGCTGGAAGACGTATAGGGATAAGACAACCAACCAACCATGAGAGCCTATCAAGGAGCGACAAGTAGGGATGACACTAAACGGATTGATGTGGTGGATTTACTCTAGCATAGTATACTTAGCTAGGTCAACCCACTTAGGGGATTATCTTGTACTCACTAAATCAACACACTTCTTCCCACATTTGTAAACTGGTCACCCAAATTGCTATAGCTCATGTTAGACCTCCAATCGACTGGTAGTCACCCAATAATATATCTAATCTTTATCTTCTTACTCTATAGCGTTTTCCAGACCCCCCCCCCCTTCCTCAATCTAATTTACGCTATCATCGTCGTCAAAATATAAACAAAATGAAGAAGCCTAATTGCTTAGTTTTCCACTATCACTATCTTTTCATTAAAATACAAACAAACCTCAATACATCAATCGACCACAACGAAACAACAAATAATAAGTGAAGCGTAGCAAAAGCTATCACAACTTGAGACCTTAAATCACACAGGAAAGCATAATCTAAATTCCATAGCTAGACAAACTAGGTTATCAGAGGAAAACAATCTCGGGTGGCAATTAGAGCAGTCAAGAGGTTTGGTAAACAAGCTCACTATGAACCACCACATCCAAACTAATGCATCTCAATTTCAGACAATCGGGCAAACATAGTGGGAGAGTACTCCACTCTCAAATATGCGGGTCCCAATGATTTATACAATCGTACCTCCCACTCCTGCACCAATCAACCATGATGGTGCACTTGCATAGTTACACCTTAGGATAACCTTTCAAGCCACTTCACAAACTCTGCAAGCCACCCTATAGATATTCCAACCATGGTCGAACTTGCCTGGTTATTACCTTGTCACTACCATGCCACATGTTTTCCAGACACCCCAAACCCTTATGGTAAATTAACAACAACAGTAAAACCAATAACCACAACCAGATAAATGTTGAGAAAATAGGCCATATCAGGATTAATATGTGGTCCAATTTGTTGAGTGTTCTTATTGCACAGGCAGGACTTATAAGATAAAAGCAATGTGACAGATGCGCCAAATCCCTTAATAACCACGGCCTTCAAAAACTCTATAATGATCAAACCATACCTCTAAAACCTGCGGATACCACTGGTATGATATTACTATGGGTGGTCCAACCCACAAGAACACATCGATTTATACTATGACAACATGTTGATGTTGAGGGGTTAGCAATGTAGTCATTTGTAGAGCTTTCTTTGCTACTATAACCGGTCAAAAGGTTTAAACACCTCGAGCCCTAGTCTATCGGAAGCTTCAGTTAATTGGTGAATAAATTTATACATTGCTTCGTTGTAAGAAAATCCAGAAAGAAGCACTACACCCACTTAGAATAGTTAAACAAAAAATTGGTGAACCTTTGTTCAGATTCTTACACTACTAGGACTACGGGGCCAGTTAGGTATAATCACTAAATGATTAGGCAACAAATCATGATTTTCATACAGCTCTACGATTGGGAAACCTTTACTATGATTTCATCATTAATCTACCACAAACATACAAAGAGGCATTCACCTTGGCCAAGCATCATGCAAACGCCAATGAATCAAACCTGGCCAAAAGACAAGAAGAGGCTCTGATCAATTTAGAGAAACACCCGGACCCATGGAGGGTTGGTCGACTAGGAAAGCCAAGAGACAAGTTTGATGGAGGACCTTGATTCAATACCTTAAACACAAAGCTTAGTAGACGTATTGAAATACACTAAATAGTGCAACTTAGTACACCCGCCCAACCCAACACCGAAGGGGTAAGACAAGAACAAATACTATGCATATCATTACACCAAGGAGTATAATACAAAAGACTATGTAGCACTTAAAATCGTCATTGAAAAACTAATCTTGAACAACTAACTACAGCAATTCATAAAAAAGAAGAAGATAATAATGACAAATAGGGATCATAGAAGAACGTATTGCAAAATGGTTTTTAAGAAGAAACTGATCGAGTCGGTAGAAGACAAAGCAACCAGAAAGAAGCTTGTGATATGCGTCATCTATGGCAAACCCACGGGATGAGACTTCTCTGGACAGAGAAAATAGTGGGCCAAGAACCTATATTTAGGTTTGATACATGCTAAACCTCAAGAGAGAGAGAAAGTGGCTCACCTTCACTGATCACCTTCACCGATGATAACTTACCCCCTCATGGAGAGTCCCATAATAACTTATTAGTTGTTACGGTCGACGTGCAAGGAACTTGTGTTTAATGCATGTTGGTTGACACAAAGAGCTTGGTGAACATCCTCTATTACAATGCCTTCACCTGGTTAGGACTCACAATCGACCGTGTTTGTCCCATCAAGACCTCGCTATTTAGGTTCATTGGAGATTAAGTAAAGGTAGAAGTTGCTTTAGGTAGCCACCCGAACACTACAAATTGAACAACTATGGAATTCATGGTAGTAAACCTCAATGTGTGTATAACAATATTCTTGGTTGGCTAGAAATTTTGAAGGCTGCAACCGTAATTATCTCTATGATGGACGTGTGTGTGTGTGTGTGTGTGTGTATGTGTGTGTTTATGTGTGTGTGTGTGTATATTTTTGTGTGTGTGTGTATGAAGTTTCACACCCCTAATGAAATAGGCATGTGTTGAGTTTGTCTCATATAAAAAATATGAGTGGAACAAATTGGGTATTGCCTATAGTACACGGGTAGATGCCTATAAATACATTAGTTGTATCTCTAGGTGTTGTATCAACATCAGAATTAATAAAAGAATAGTTTCACTATCGTGGACATAGGCACAATTCAAGTAGAAATTCGAGGTATCAAAGTTTGATGGTATAGAGAATTTTGTGTTATGGCAATCTAGGGTTAAGGATTTGTTAGCACAAAGGATCTTTTGAAAACCTTGAAGGAAGAAAAGCCAACTAATCTAGTAGAGGCTGATTGGGGGGAACTTAAAGGAATGCGCGACAGGAACCATTTGGTTATGCCCCGCGAATGAAATTGTGTATCACGTTATGGCCTTAGAAACTCCAAAAGATATTTGGAATAAATGGAGACTTAGTTCATGGAAAAATCCCTATCGAACAAACTGTATCTAAAGTAAAGACTTTATGGACTTAAGATATATGAGGGTCCATAATAAGTGATAATTCTTAGTAATTTTATGTGCACAATTGATATGAAATTCATATGATTCATGTTAATTAGAAGCTAAGTATGTGCTTATTTGATTCTTTTGTGCCATTTAGGTGATTTGGGGCATTGGTTGTAACATTATATAAATTGGAGCTCAATTGGATGTGTTTTGAAGTCATCTTAACAAAAAGGCATGTTCCGAGAGTCATGAAATGTCAAGAGAAAAAGAGTAAGTTAAAAGTATCATGACATGACCTCGGACCCATAGGAATAAAGGAGATGAAGAAATATTATTATTGGAGTGAAAATCAAGCGATGTCTCGGTATTTTTATCATATCTCAGGCTAGGAGTATACAAATGAGGTTATTCAAGTGGTATTTGAATGGCAACTCGAAGGGCTACAACTTTCATGTAGACTACGAAGGTTAGTTCGAATGTATACAGGGTAGAAAATGGCCTAGAAACCAAAAACGTTGCGCATAGTGGGTGGTCACGGTCACGGTCACAACGTGAACTAGACCATGACCTCTAGAACTTGCAAACTGTACTAAAAAGTCACGGTGGAACTCACACATTGAGTCCCACCGTGACCACATGTCTAGAATTCATTTTGAACTGTATTTTAGCGTGAATTAAGGGGTATAAATAGTTCTAGGCGCGGTTATTTTTAGGGATCTTTTCATTCTCCACTCTCTCTCCGAGATTTTATCGAAAATCAATCCAAGCTTGAAGAAGATTTAAAGAACAATTTCATATTTCATCTTGCAGTTTTCATATTTCATTTCCCTAGTTCTTAATCAAAGCTAAGTCTTTCTTGTTACTTTCTTTGCATTTTCTTTCTTTGAATTGTGATTGCAATGTCTCTTGTTTCAATTGATGCTTTCATTTACATTTCAATCCATGCTTAGCTAGATTCAATTAGAAATTTGATTATGTCATATTTTATGATTTTTGCTATGTGATTGAATTGAACTATGAGTTAGTGTAATGACTTGGTGATGGCTCTAGTTGTGAGCTTGGTGGTTTGTATTGACTTTTGTCTGGTTGTGGTCCAATTATGCAAGAGATGCATGGAAAAGGTGTTGTCACTATGAGAATTAAGAAATACCATAGCCGCACCTCTCACTAATCTAACTCACCTTTTGAGAAAAGGGGGTTGGAAGGAGATGCGGACACCACATGTTTGATAAAATGCTTCAATGACCTTGAGTCGCCAAGAGAGTGGGGCTTGAAGATAATTGAGAGTCCAACAACCACGAGAGTGGCGTTGGCACCTAGTAGCACCTCCTTAGTTCCCTTGTCAATGCATTACATGAGCTCTAACCAATGGTACACTATATCATCTACACTTAAATGACATAGTGCAAGTCCTTAGTTTTACTATTGCCTGTTAATTGCCTTAGTTAATTGCTTTACCATTGCACTTTGCACATAGTTGTTCCTTGATATATTGCAACTCACTATCGAACTAGCTTCCAAACACTCTACACTCTTGTGATTAACCACCTACTATTCAACCCCCTTCCGGTCCACTCCTTGAGACGATATCCGGTGTTAGGATACCCTCTCACACACACTCCATTTCATCACCACTTTACACAACTTTCAGTTCGGACTTGGTACATCATATTAATGTCTTCAGCCAGATAATTTCATATCTAGTTAGGCTTGATGTGAAGATTGAAGATGAAGACAAGGTTATGGTCATGTTATGTTCACTACCTCTTTCCTTTGAATATCTAGTGACTACTCTTACATATGAGAAAGTCATGATTAAATTCAATAAGATCTCTATAGCCTTGCTGGCTCATAATCAACACAAACAGAATGTAGGAGATGGCTCTACTGGCGATAGTTTGTATGCTAAAGGGAGTTAGTATCATGGATGTAAGCAAGAAAAGGATAATTCTTGGAAGAGAAACTCTAGGTCTAAGTCTAGAATACCAAGAAAATTTGATGCTACAAATGTAAGGAGATTGGGTACATGAAAAGAGATTGTTCAAAGTTGAAGAAGCAACAGGAAGCAACAAACGTAGTACAGACTGATGACTAGAGCCATCAAAATGGGCTTTGCCCGCCGGGCCGGCCCGCCCCGCCCCCTACTTAGGTAGGGAGTGGGTTTCGGAAATTGAAGCCCGCCAAAGGGCGGGCTTTTTTGGCCCGCCCCGCTTAGGCCCGCGGGCTTGGCGGGGCGGGTCGCGAGCTTAGCCCTTTTTTTTAATTTTTTATTTTTTATAATATATATATATATATATATATATATATATATATATATATGTATAATATAGTTTAGACAATTATTATTAATATAGTTTTAGACTTCAGGAGCCCTAAATCCCTAATCCAATGAAAGCTGACAGCCCGACACGCCGCTGCTCCCCAATCCATTCCCAATCGGCAATCGCCCAATCGCCCAGCGACCACTGTGCCAGCGCCTGCCGACTTCCGAGTTCCGACCTCAGAGCACCCCGCACCCGCCACCGCCTGTCCGCCTCCGAGCACCCGTCACTGCCCTCCCACTCCGGACTCCAGTTGCCGACGCCGTCCGCAGACCGCACCCAGCACTCCCGCAGGTTGCAGGTAATCCATTTATTGCAATTCCATTTACATTTGCTGTATGATTCGTATGAATGTATGATGTATTGATGTATGATTATATATTTATATAGTATTATACAGACATACAGTATGATGTATTATATATATATATATATATATATATATATATATATATATATATATATATGTTTTATATTATAGTATGTTTTCTAATATAATTATACTTATATTTATATGGTAGTTATTAGTTGTGATGTATGATTATATATTTATATATTTAAATAGCATTATACAGTAATAACAATATGATGTATTATATATTTTAATATATGTTTTATATTAGAGTAAATTGTCATTTTGGTCCAATGACTATTGTAGCACTGTTAATTGCTATCCTCGACTTTCAAAAATGTTAATTACGTACCATGACTATGATTTTTTTCTCAATTTTGGTCCAGCCGGCCAAATTGCTGGCCAAAAACGGCTGGAAAACCTTAAACCCAAGTTAATCCATATTTGAGAGGGGTAAAGAGGTCATTTCCTGTGTTTATTATTTGTTCTTTGACTCCTGTTGAAGGTTGGATTTGGGAAAGGGAATATAACCGTTGGTGCTGCGCCCTATTTCGTCCATTTTCATCCACGCGAAGCGAAGAACACAAACGGGAGGGCAGAAACGCGAACAATTGCTACGATTTCGAGCTCCGTTCTCCATAAACTACGTGGGTATGAGTAATTTGTTTTCTTCTTCTTCGAATAATGATAACGAATTCTACGAATTTGGGGAAAGGTTTCCCATTATACATTTTAAATGTGGTCACCAATTGAAGATTCGAACTTCATGGACGAACGAGAACCCAGGTCGTAGATTTTGGCTATGCTCTGCTGGTATTGTAAGTATCATTTATTTTTGTTAGGGTTTGGATTAATGTACTGATTTCCAGGATGTAATTTTGTTTGTTAGTTTTGGAAATGCATAAAACAGAGTCGGGTTGGTTGTGGATTTGTGGATTGGTATGATCCTCCAATGTGTTCCCGTTCGAAGCGAATAATTCCGGGATTGCTTAAACGCATAAATAGACAAGATGAAGAAATAAGGGTGTTGAATATGAAGCTTCAAGGTGAAAAGCAGCAGGAGAAGGGCAAAGTGTTTAACAAGATTGTAGGAATATTGGTTGTAATCTTTGTAGGTTTTGTTGCTAGTATATGTTTTGCTTGAAATGAAGACTTATCCTTTGTGATTGTAATGTTTGCAGTAATCCTTTGTAATTTAAGAAATGGCAGTATTGAAGTGTTTAACAAGATTTTAATGTGCTACATTTTTGTATTCAAGTGATCCTTTATAATTGAAGAAATGGCAGTATTGAAGTGTTTAACAAGATTGTAATGTGCTGATCATTTTGGCAGTATTGAAGTATTGAAGAAATGGCAGTATGAACACAAGTATTCAATGAACTGATCATTTTCATTCATTAAGCAATAACAATTATAGTACTGGCAGTTGCAAAAACCATTACATTAGTGTCAGTTGCAAAAACCATTAACAAAGCATTCACAAGAACTGTTTTCTTTTCAAAACACAGTCACAAAAACTGCCTGCACATTCTTAAGTCAGCATTAACAAAGCATTCACTCAATGTTGATAGGGTCATCATTGTTGCCAAAGAATTTGGACTTCATAATTGTCTTGCTCCTAGTATAGTATGGCTTCTTACGGTTGGATTGCCTTTTATTTGGACCTCCAACTCTAACTTCATCATGCTCCTGCTGCTGCCCAGTAGCTTCAACTCCATGCTCCTCTTGCAACTGATGCCCAGTAGCTTTTGCTCCATGCTCCTCTTGCAGCTGCTGCCCAGTAGCTTCAACTCCATGCTTCTCTTGCAGTTGCTGCCCATGTTCTTGATCATGATCATGGCTAGAAGTACCTTCACCAAGTACATCTGCTTGCTGGCTAGACATGTGAATAGGGATCTGTTTTGTTGTATAAATTACTCTTTTTTATGGATTTAACACTTTCACTTTCAAATTCAAATTCAGGATCCTTCATGTTTGGTTTCACTACTGGATGTTCTGTTTTAACACTTTCACTTTCCATTGAAACTCCAACATCACCCTCCTCATCCAGTTTCAAAGGCTGAACCTCAACTTCTGCCTCACTTTTCCATTCACCTTTAGGTTCATCTACCTTAACTTCTGCCTCAATCAAATCATTGACATCCATAGTATCAACCCAAATCTCCAACATCTGACCATCCTTCACTCCATTACTTAAAGCTTTCTCAACATCATTATCTGTTTGCAGTAAGTTCAACCTACCATTTGCAAAGTCATAAATGTATGCTCCTATTTCAGAATAGCCTAGGGCTTTGACCTTATCCTGGAAGAATTGTAGGCATACTTCCTTAGCTGGCACACTTTCATAAATTTCTACATCACCCCCCATATACTTAAATTCAGTTTGCCTACTTATTACTCCATTATGATAAATAAATATGTCCATTGGGACACATTCATTCCCTTTAAAGCACCCAAAAGGTAAGAACACTGTAAAAGTCCAACATATGCACATGGCCTATCAACAAAAAGCTAAGCATAAGGGTCCCACATTGAATTGTGTTTTTTTTTATCAAGCATATACACATAGCACAACACAGTTATCAATTTGTTGGTCCCCACAACAATACTATACTACTTTACCCTAAACCATATCATCAAAACTTCTGATGTATAAAATCATTGGTCCCCACAAGTACTATTATCACAAGTATCATTGGTCCCCACCTTAAAAATTCACACTATATATACAACAGAAGCCTACACATTCACGGATGCAATGCTAATGAACTCAATACTATACACACACAACATATACAATCAAAAACGACAGAATGGCATTCCAACTGTGAAAGATGTCAAATTCAGTTCGAACTGAAGGATAAATTCATTACTTACTTGCTTGGAGATGNTATATCTCTCAGTTCTTTCTTCGAGTTTTTCTTCGATTTTGTCTTCTTCCGATTTTCTCTCCCTCCGCGATTGTTTCTCGAACACATTCAATTAGGTTTTAGGTTTGAATAGATTTGGGGAAATTGGATTTGGTCAATTCGGATACAGTCAAACCAAATAATAAACACAAGAAATGACCTCTTTACCCCTCTCAAATATGGATTAACTTGGGTTTAAGGTTTTCCGGCCGTTTTTGGCCGGCAATTTGGCCGGCTGGACCAAAATTGAGAAAAAAATCATAGTCATGGTACGTAATTAACATTTTTGAAAGTCGCGGATAGCAATTAACAGTGCTACAATAGTCATTGGACCAAAATGGCAATTTACTCTTTATATTATACAGTATGTTTTATAATATAGTTATATTTATATGATAGTTATTAGTTAATATGTTTTATGATTTATTATTTCCAAAATTACAGTGAAAAACTAAAATAAAAAATGGAACCAAATCAAGATGATGCTACTACTGTTAATACGGCGGTTGATTTGGAAGTAGAAAGTACTAGCGGTACTGCATCAAAAGGTAAAAGTAAAACCTCCGAAGTTTGGACTTATTTTACTGATATTGGGCCAAATGAAAAGGACATAGGAAGATCTCAATGTAAAGGGTGTAGAACGATTTTATTATCGGGGGGTAAAACTTATAGAACATCCACAATGAGGCGACATATGAAGTCTTGCAAATTGTTGAAATATCACTTTCATGATATAGGTCAAATGAATTTTGATTGTGATGGAACAATTAGGTCTAAAAAATTGGATATAGGGCTTGCTCGTGAGGTGTTTGCTGCTGCGATTGTTGAACGTGATTGTCCTTTTGCATTTGCTGAATATCCTGGTTTTAGGAAATACCATAAATTACTCAATCCTGATGCTCCAATGATTTCTATAAACACTTTTGTGTCTGACATTAACAAGTTGTATTTGAAGGAGAAAGATAAACTTAAACAACTGTTGACTAGTATTCCAAATAGAATTTGCTTGACTTCTAATTTATGGACTGCTTGTACTACTGAAGGATACATATGTTTGACTAGTCATTTTGTTGATGAGAAATGGAAACTAAAAAATAAAATACTTGATTTTGATAAGATGCCTCCTCCACACACTGGTTTTGAATTGGCACAAAAAATGTATGAAATCTTGAAGGATTGGGGGATTGAAAAGAAGGTCTTTTCTTTGACTTTGGACAATGCAAGTAATAATGATAGTATGCAAGATATTTTGAAGGATCAATTAACTATGCATGATAGTTTATTGTGTGATGGGGAGTTTTTCCATATTCATTGTTCAGCTCATATTTTGAATTTGATTGTCCAAAAAGGTTTAAAAGTTGCTACCCACACTTTGCATAGAATTAGAGAATCTGTGAAATATGCAAAAAGTACTGAAAGTAGGATGAAAAAATTTCAAGAGTGTGTGGTTGAAGTCGGTGGTATTGATACCTCAATTGGCTTAAGATTATATATGCCAGTTCGTTGGAACTCTACGTATTTGATGTTGGATAGTGCCATTAGATATAAAAAAGTTTTTAGTCTTCTCCAGTTGAAAGATAAGAATTTTAAGATTTGCCCTTCAAATGAAGAATGGAAAAGGGGTGAAAGATTGTGTGCTTTCTTTAAGCCATTTTGTGAGATGACTAACTTGATTTCTGGTTCTTCTTATCCTACATCAAATGTGTACTTTTTGCAAGTTTGGAAAATTGAAAGGTTGTTGAAAGAGGGTTTAAGTGATGAANTATATCTCTCAGTTCTTTCTTCGAGTTTTTCTTCGATTTTGTCTTCTTCCGATTTTCTCTCCCTCCGCGATTGTTTCTCGAACACATTCAATTAGGTTTTAGGTTTGAATAGATTTGGGGAAATTGGATTTGGTCAATTCGGATACAGTCAAACCAAATAATAAACACAAGAAATGACCTCTTTACCCCTCTCAAATATGGATTAACTTGGGTTTAAGGTTTTCCGGCCGTTTTTGGCCGGCAATTTGGCCGGCTGGACCAAAATTGAGAAAAAAATCATAGTCATGGTACGTAATTAACATTTTTGAAAGTCGCGGATAGCAATTAACAGTGCTACAATAGTCATTGGACCAAAATGGCAATTTACTCTTTATATTATACAGTATGTTTTATAATATAGTTATATTTATATGATAGTTATTAGTTAATATGTTTTATGATTTATTATTTCCAAAATTACAGTGAAAAACTAAAATAAAAAATGGAACCAAATCAAGATGATGCTACTACTGTTAATACGGCGGTTGATTTGGAAGTAGAAAGTACTAGCGGTACTGCATCAAAAGGTAAAAGTAAAACCTCCGAAGTTTGGACTTATTTTACTGATATTGGGCCAAATGAAAAGGACATAGGAAGATCTCAATGTAAAGGGTGTAGAACGATTTTATTATCGGGGGGTAAAACTTATAGAACATCCACAATGAGGCGACATATGAAGTCTTGCAAATTGTTGAAATATCACTTTCATGATATAGGTCAAATGAATTTTGATTGTGATGGAACAATTAGGTCTAAAAAATTGGATATAGGGCTTGCTCGTGAGGTGTTTGCTGCTGCGATTGTTGAACGTGATTGTCCTTTTGCATTTGCTGAATATCCTGGTTTTAGGAAATACCATAAATTACTCAATCCTGATGCTCCAATGATTTCTATAAACACTTTTGTGTCTGACATTAACAAGTTGTATTTGAAGGAGAAAGATAAACTTAAACAACTGTTGACTAGTATTCCAAATAGAATTTGCTTGACTTCTAATTTATGGACTGCTTGTACTACTGAAGGATACATATGTTTGACTAGTCATTTTGTTGATGAGAAATGGAAACTAAAAAATAAAATACTTGATTTTGATAAGATGCCTCCTCCACACACTGGTTTTGAATTGGCACAAAAAATGTATGAAATCTTGAAGGATTGGGGGATTGAAAAGAAGGTCTTTTCTTTGACTTTGGACAATGCAAGTAATAATGATAGTATGCAAGATATTTTGAAGGATCAATTAACTATGCATGATAGTTTATTGTGTGATGGGGAGTTTTTCCATATTCATTGTTCAGCTCATATTTTGAATTTGATTGTCCAAAAAGGTTTAAAAGTTGCTACCCACACTTTGCATAGAATTAGAGAATCTGTGAAATATGCAAAAAGTACTGAAAGTAGGATGAAAAAATTTCAAGAGTGTGTGGTTGAAGTCGGTGGTATTGATACCTCAATTGGCTTAAGATTATATATGCCAGTTCGTTGGAACTCTACGTATTTGATGTTGGATAGTGCCATTAGATATAAAAAAGTTTTTAGTCTTCTCCAGTTGAAAGATAAGAATTTTAAGATTTGCCCTTCAAATGAAGAATGGAAAAGGGGTGAAAGATTGTGTGCTTTCTTTAAGCCATTTTGTGAGATGACTAACTTGATTTCTGGTTCTTCTTATCCTACATCAAATGTGTACTTTTTGCAAGTTTGGAAAATTGAAAGGTTGTTGAAAGAGGGTTTAAGTGATGAAGAAACATTGATGAGTGCGATGTGTAAAAGGATGTTAGAAAAATTTGACAAATATTGGAGTGAATATAGTGTAGTGCTTGCTTTTGGTGCTGTCTTTGCACGGTTTAAGTTTAAAGTGTTGGAGAAGCTATATGCTAAGGTTGAGACAAAACCTACTAAATGCCAAGCATATATTGAGTTGCTTAGAAAAAAGCTTTACAAGCTTTATGATCAATATGTGAGTGCCATTGGATCAAGTTCATCACAGCCAAGTTCTTCAACTATCATGCATTCAAGAGTGGAAAGTCAAGTAGCGAAGAAGTACCCCAAAAGATTGTTTGATGTAAATACTTTAACACTTTATTGTGTATTTTTTTATTATATTATCTTAGTTGCTAGTATAGTTATTCTGTTTGAATTAATGCAGGATGTTCTAGATGTTAGTGATAAAATTGTTGCGCCTGTTGAAAAATCTGAATTGGATCGTTATTTGGAGCAGCCATGTTATGAGATGTGTTAGATTATTGGAAGGGTCGTGTTCAAGGATATCACATCCTTTCATGTATGGAGCGTGATCTTTTAGCAATTCCTATAACTACTGTTGCATCGGAGTCTGCATTTTCTATTGGTGCACGTGTATGGAGCGTGATCTTTTAGAAGTTGTCTGTTGCCTGAAAAAGTGCAAACTTTAATTTGCACTCGTAATTGGTTGCATGGTTTTAATATGGGTAAGTTAATATATTTTGTTACATGTTATATTATATTGATTTTTTTAATGTAATGATTTAATTTTAAACAATTTTTATGTGTTTTATATATAGATGATGATGATGTGGATGAAGGCAATAATGGAGATGAAGGAGATGAAGGGGATGATATGAAGATGGATTGAATGATGGAATGTCTTGCATGATCATTGATCAATTATGAATTTATGATGACTTATGTTTGCATTATTTTAATTATGTTTTATGTGAGTTATGCACTTATGGACTTTTGGACTTATGTCATTATGTTAGTACAATAGGTCAATAGTATTTATGTGACTTATGAACTTATGTCAGTTATGTTTTATGGACTTATGTGTTGTATTGTTAATTTGTTATGTGCTTAAGTGACTTATCACTTATGACTTATGAGTTATGAGTTATGTAGATGTTATTTTAATTATATTTGTGTGTACAAAACTACAAAATAACAAGTGATAAAATTTAATAAATTGATAAGGTGGGTGAACCAAAAAAAAAAAAAAAAAAAGGCGGGGGCCCACCTAGCCCGCGGGGCGGGCAGGGCCTGGGATTTCCAGGCCCACCCCGTTTAAGCCCGCGGCCCGCCGGGCTTTGGCCTACCCCGCCCCGCGAGCCCGTATTGACAGCTCTACTGATGACTTAGATTATAGTGAAGGTGATGTTCTAGCAGTTTCATCAAGTCAGTTGTCAGATGTTTAGATTCTAGACTCGGGATATTCTTATCCTATTACACATAACAGGGAGTGGTTCACAACCTATAGTTCAGGTACTTTCAGTTCTGTTTTTCTTAGTGATGATAGATGTCATAATATAATGGGTATTGGTGATGTTAACATCCAGATGCATGATGGTATTGTCAGAACTTTGCATGATGTCAGACATATACCAGGATTAACTAAGAACATGATTTTCTTTGGCAGTTTGCTATTTATAGATTTGAAAGTGATAGGGAAACTACTAAAACCAGTAAGGGTGCTCCAATTGTGATGAAAGGGAAAAAGGCAACTGGAAACATTTATAGGTTGTTGGGTAGTATTGTTGTATATTCTATTGAGTCTAGTGATGATACTACTAGGTTGTGGCGTTTACGTTTGGGTAACCTTGGTAAACATGGTTTGTCTGAATTGCACAAAAAGAATCTGTTAAAATGATTTAAATGTTGTAAGCTAGATTTTTGTGAGTTTTGCGTCCTTGGGAAACTGTCTAGAGTGAGTTTTTCTACTGTGAAGCATAATACTGACACATAAAGGGATTCTAGATTACGTGCATTTTGATATTTGGGGACCTACTAGGGAACCTTCAATGGGTGGCTCTCGACATTATGTTACGTTTATTGACAATTTTTCTAGGAAAGTGTAGGTGTATTTCTTGAAACATAAGTATGAAGTGTTTGAGAAATTCAAGCTATGGAAGGCTAAGGTTGAGAACCAAACGAATAGAAAAATCAATTACTTTGAGGTCTGATAATGAGACAGAATATACTAAGAAAGAATTCCAAAAATTCTATGCAGAACATGGAATTCAAAGGCACTATACAGTGCCTAAGACACCACAACATAATGGTATTGTTGAGCGGCTTAATAGGACAATTTTTGAGAGAGCAAGGTGTCTCAGTTTGAATGATGAGCTCTCTAATGGATCGTTTACTTCAATTCTCTACTTTCTCATTTCCAATTTTCCTTCTCCATTCCTCCATTTTTTTCATTTCTCCCGTTTTTCAAATTTCATTCTCCGTTTCTTCAATTTTCTGATTTCATTTTACAAATTCAACTTTAAGATAAAAATAAATTCAATACATTAATACTAAATGTGTAAAATGTAACAAAAAATAAATAAAAAAACATATTACTAAATAATACGCAAAACCTCATTGATTACAATCTTTCATATAGTTTTTGTACATTTCTACAACAAAGATGATAATAATAATAAAAAAGATGCTAGCTTTGAAGATGGGGCGTATTATAATAATAATAATAATAATAATAATAATATATAAATAAATAAAAAGAAACTAGATTTGGAGAGGGAGGTGTCTGGTTATAATGATAATTATAATAATAATAATAATAATAATAATAATAATAATAACTCTAGCTTTGAATATGAGGACGTCTGGTTGCTGTGAGCAGGATTCAATCTTGGAACCTCAAGGTAGTGCATTATTCACGTGTGTCTTTCTATATCTCCATTTGGAGAAGTTTATTTATGAGTTCTTCAAAATCCTTAAGAAAAGTGGAGCATGGAGATGGAATATGAATTTGGAGGAGTAAATTTAGTAAAAAAGTTTTCCATTTTCTATTCTTCCACTTCTTCAATTCTCTGTTTTTCCATAAAATCCTCCATTTTTTCATTTTGGTAAACAACCCCTAAGTGTTTGTGGGCAGAAGAAATGAACATGACATGTTATTTGATTAATAGATCGCCACAGACATTACTTGGTGGCAAGGTTCCTGAGAAGGTTTGGTCAGGTAATCCTGTGAGTTTTGATCACTTATGAGTTTTTGGTTGTCCTAGCTATGTTCTTGCTCCAAGTTATGAGAGATCGAAATTAGATCATATGTCAAAGAAGTGCATCTTTCTAGGATACAAGAAAGGTGTAAGAGGATACAAGTTTTGGGATCCTACAACCAAGAAGGTGGTGATTAATAGAGATGTAGTGTTTGATGAGCATTCCATACTTTAGCCAAAGAAAGGAGACACATTGGTTGATAGTTCTAGCATAGTAGAAGTGGAAATAGATCGAGTACCTTTGAATGAGAAACCAAATAATCCACCTACGGTTGAGACTCAAGAAGTTGCAGATTACATATCTATAGTAGGTTCGAGTTCAGATAATTTATAAGATTATTGTTTGGCTAGAGATAGGCCTAGGCGCACCAATGTCAAACCACCTAGCAGGTATGAGTTTGAGGATATAGTCTCTTTTGCACCTCTTGTTACTAATAATCATCTAGTTACCTTTCAAGAGGTTGTTTCTAGCTAAGAGAAAAATAACTGGATGGCATGTATGATTGAGGAGATGAAGTCTTTACATTAGAATCATATTCGGGAGCTAGTTCAGCTTCCTCAAGGCAATAAGGCTATAGGGTGTAAGTGGGTGTATAGGAAGAAGCCACCAGTATTAGAAAAAGAAGGGGAAACGTTCAAGGCTCGGTTAGTTGCAAAGTGGTTTTCTCAATAGACATGTAAATATTGTGATGAGGGTTTGTCTCATGTTGTTAGACATACTTCTATCAAGTTAGTATTTTCTTTGGTAGCTATTTTGGATTTGCATTTGGAGCAGATGGATGTGAATACTGCTTTTCTACATGGTGACCTAGATGAATAGACTTTTATGAAGCAACCTGAAGGGTTTGTTAAAATCAGAGATGAGCATCATGTTTGTAGGTTTAAGATATCATTGTATGGGCTGAAATAGACTCCACGGTAGTGGTACAAGCAGTTTGATGCTTACATGATTCAAATTGGTTGTACACATTGTGAGTACGATTGGTGTGTCTATGCTAAGAGCCTTAGTGATGGTTCTTTTATTTTTCTGTTACTGTATGTGGATGATATGTTGATTGCTACTAAGAGTATGAATGATATTACTAAATTAGAAGCTTTGTTGAGTCAGGAATTTCATATGAAAGACTTAGGAATTGCAAAGAAAATCCTTGGCATGGAAATTCACAGGGACAGAGGTGTAGGGAAGTTGTGGTTAACTCAACCAAGTTATATTGATAAGGTCCTTGATAGGTTTTGGATGAGTAAGTCTAAATTGTTTAGGACCGCTTCAGTTATTCATTTTAAACTCTCATCTAGTCAGTGTCCCCAAGCAGTTGGTGAGATTGAAAATATGGCAAAAGGTTCCTTATGTAATACCCCGTATTTTATTAACATTATCCTAAGGCGTTGACATTCCTAAGTTATGATCTTCAGATATTTCAAAAGAATTTTTATAAGTGAGTATAGTTGTTATTAAGCTGCGAACCTATGTACTGGTCACGAACTGTAAAAATTTTAGGAGCTGGTGTTCGGACCCGTTTGTCCTAGGAAATGAATTATTAGACACCATACTATTATTCTTGAATTTCCTATTTAATTAAATCAACTCATAGCAATGAAAATTTATTTTGATCGTACATCGCTAAATTTCGCGGCGTACCGAACCTAGCCCAATTTTGAGGGTTAGTCTGGAATAAATTTTTAGTTTCGGAAATTATTCTATCTGGATTATTTTCCACCGAAACTTTATCTGTTTGGACCCCAACTGATAAGTTGTGGAGATATTTTATTATTTTATTATTTTTTTTCTTAATCTTATCCCATAAGCCATCAAGTGTGATCAAAATATAAAAGCCAATTTATTCCATTTCCCTTGTGTTTTGCCGAAATGAGAGAGAGAAAGGGAGAGAGGGATTCTTCATCTTCTTCCTCCTTGAAGCTTCAAATTCCATAGCCAAAATCCTTCTCAAGTGTCAATTTTGTTCGGTAAGACTTCGATTTTATTTGGTAAAAAGCTTTATAATCCTTCCTAGAGCATGAATCTAAGTTAAGATTTCTTGTATGTTGTGTTATGTTGTCGGTGGAATCATAGGGTTTTAAGGTGAAATTGGGGAAATCAACTCCAAAAGCCTTCTACGAGAACTAGTAACCCGGTTGAGGTAAGGAATTCCCTTAAGTTGGAATTAGTCACTTGAATTTGGATAATTGATTTTTGGTTGAAATATGGTGTTTTTGAGCTTTGGGAATATTTTTGTATACATGTTCATAGCTTGGATATGCATGTATATGTTATATTTATGTCCACATAGGCTTATACTTGTGAAAATAGTGAAAGGAAATTAGGGTAGATTCTGGCAGTAACTTCCGAGATTTATTGGGAAATATTGGTAAGTTATTTTGATCCTATTTTTTTTATACATGTAGTTCTATAAGTGTAGAACCCGCATATAAAATTTCATAATGATCGGAGTAGTGGAAGTATGGTTTTCGAATTTTTCTCCAAAACTGGTCCAGAGAGAGAAAAATTCCGGACAGCACACTGCCAAGGGCAAAGATGGAATTTTCTGTGTTTATTCACGCACCAAAATGACCAAAACTTTTTACGGATATCAAGTACTATAAGTTGGGGTTCTACCATAAAAATTTCAAGTGAAAAAGAGTTCGGGAACTATTTTTACCGGCTCAATCTTTCGGACTGCGCCAAACTGAAATTTTCTGAATTATGCTTAGTATGATTATGGATGTGTTAATGATAATTGTGAGGTAGTTAGTGTGTGTGTATGGGGCAGCATATATATATATATACGTGTTGTGTATATATATATATGGTATGTGTGTATATATGTATATACGTGTATTATGTATATATGTATATATACGGGTAATGTGTGTATANTGAAAGACTTAGGAATTGCAAAGAAAATCCTTGGCATGGAAATTCACAGGGACAGAGGTGTAGGGAAGTTGTGGTTAACTCAACCAAGTTATATTGATAAGGTCCTTGATAGGTTTTGGATGAGTAAGTCTAAATTGTTTAGGACCGCTTCAGTTATTCATTTTAAACTCTCATCTAGTCAGTGTCCCCAAGCAGTTGGTGAGATTGAAAATATGGCAAAAGGTTCCTTATGTAATACCCCGTATTTTATTAACATTATCCTAAGGCGTTGACATTCCTAAGTTATGATCTTCAGATATTTCAAAAGAATTTTTATAAGTGAGTATAGTTGTTATTAAGCTGCGAACCTATGTACTGGTCACGAACTGTAAAAATTTTAGGAGCTGGTGTTCGGACCCGTTTGTCCTAGGAAATGAATTATTAGACACCATACTATTATTCTTGAATTTCCTATTTAATTAAATCAACTCATAGCAATGAAAATTTATTTTGATCGTACATCGCTAAATTTCGCGGCGTACCGAACCTAGCCCAATTTTGAGGGTTAGTCTGGAATAAATTTTTAGTTTCGGAAATTATTCTATCTGGATTATTTTCCACCGAAACTTTATCTGTTTGGACCCCAACTGATAAGTTGTGGAGATATTTTATTATTTTATTATTTTTTTTCTTAATCTTATCCCATAAGCCATCAAGTGTGATCAAAATATAAAAGCCAATTTATTCCATTTCCCTTGTGTTTTGCCGAAATGAGAGAGAGAAAGGGAGAGAGGGATTCTTCATCTTCTTCCTCCTTGAAGCTTCAAATTCCATAGCCAAAATCCTTCTCAAGTGTCAATTTTGTTCGGTAAGACTTCGATTTTATTTGGTAAAAAGCTTTATAATCCTTCCTAGAGCATGAATCTAAGTTAAGATTTCTTGTATGTTGTGTTATGTTGTCGGTGGAATCATAGGGTTTTAAGGTGAAATTGGGGAAATCAACTCCAAAAGCCTTCTACGAGAACTAGTAACCCGGTTGAGGTAAGGAATTCCCTTAAGTTGGAATTAGTCACTTGAATTTGGATAATTGATTTTTGGTTGAAATATGGTGTTTTTGAGCTTTGGGAATATTTTTGTATACATGTTCATAGCTTGGATATGCATGTATATGTTATATTTATGTCCACATAGGCTTATACTTGTGAAAATAGTGAAAGGAAATTAGGGTAGATTCTGGCAGTAACTTCCGAGATTTATTGGGAAATATTGGTAAGTTATTTTGATCCTATTTTTTTTATACATGTAGTTCTATAAGTGTAGAACCCGCATATAAAATTTCATAATGATCGGAGTAGTGGAAGTATGGTTTTCGAATTTTTCTCCAAAACTGGTCCAGAGAGAGAAAAATTCCGGACAGCACACTGCCAAGGGCAAAGATGGAATTTTCTGTGTTTATTCACGCACCAAAATGACCAAAACTTTTTACGGATATCAAGTACTATAAGTTGGGGTTCTACCATAAAAATTTCAAGTGAAAAAGAGTTCGGGAACTATTTTTACCGGCTCAATCTTTCGGACTGCGCCAAACTGAAATTTTCTGAATTATGCTTAGTATGATTATGGATGTGTTAATGATAATTGTGAGGTAGTTAGTGTGTGTGTATGGGGCAGCATATATATATATCGTGGATTAATGATGGAGATTAAATGATAATCTCATGATTTTTGGGTTATGGTTAGGCAATGACCTTACCTATTAGAATTTATATAT
>NC_044920.1:16118878-16144186 GCF_003576645.1 Ipomoea triloba | reverse complement strand
CTCTGCGTCACTCAGTCAGGCGCAGGGGAGTTTTCTATATCACTCAGTCAGGCGTAGGCCGTGGGGGTGTGCACACTTAAGTATAGATACTCATGTCATTTTCGGGTTGGTATCAGCTTTATGGACCTAGGTGGGGCCAAACTAGGGACCATAATGATGAACCTTCGTCCAAGGGATCACGAATGAGACTTGGGGCAGGACCGTAATCCCCATGTCCAGATCCGATTTCGGTCTAGTCAAAGAAACTTGTATCCTCAATAAGGTCTCTTGCTTCTAGTCAGAAACTAAGTAGCGTTTTCGTAATTAAAGACAACTAGAGGTCATAATTGCGGCAATGACATATGTAATAGACATGGCTAGTGCTGAAAACCTAGCCTGAATGAAAAAGAAGTCAAAGGCAACCTAGTTTGATGAACTAGGAAATTTGAGTAAGGAAATGTGTTGTGACTTATATACTCATTATATTCTTGTAATTATATGGCATTAACTGTTGATTTCAGTTATGAAAGACCTGGACACCATATTTGGTAATGTGTATTTACCTTTATGAAATATTTGTCAAAACTTTTACCTGATGGAAGTGACAAATGGATTACCTTACTTAGCCGTCGCGCTAACTGCACTTCAATGTGTTTCTTATCAGTTGCAGTTTAGTGTGGGACCCTGTAGCCGATGAGCTGGATAGAATGGAAGTACAGGATGAGGTCTACTCTACCCTAGAATAGATACCCTGGAAGGATGATTTCCAATTGTACTAAGTTTGATGTTAATGTTGTTGTTAATGTTGTTGTTAATGTTGTAAGTTTAGCCTGTGCACTTAGAGTGGAGTTTGTCAAAGAGGTGATAGAATTCACTCTAGGTGTGGCGGTAGCACCCGGTTTTCTGTTGATATGATGTATAAGCTTCCGCAGCGTTTATTACGGATTTCGTGATAAGTGTAAGTCTTGAGAACCGGGGTGTTACACCTTATGCTAGTGGAGTTGGCTGCTTAATGTATGCAATGGTTTGTAATCGACCTGATTTGGCTCATGATGTTAGCCAAGTTAGTAAGTACATTTCTAAACTTGGGAAATAGCATTGGGAGGCAGTTAAGTGGATCCTTCGATACTTAAGGGGCACTATGGGGCATGATATTGTATTTGGGAGTCAACAGGGTGAGTCTGTACTCATGGGATATGTGGATTCTGATTATGTTGGTGACTTAGATAACAGACGTTCTATAACAGGGTATATCTTTACTCTTGAGGGTGGTCTTGTTTGTTGGAGATCATCAGTTCAGTCTATTCTAGATTTGTTTACAACTGAAGCATAATACATAGCTATGATTGAGGTAGTTAAAGAAACTTTGTGGTTTTCAAGTTTGATTAATGAATTGGGTATTAAGCAAGGTGTAGTTCAATTACATTATGACAGTCAGAGTGCCTTTTTTTGGGGCTAAAAATCAAGTATATCATGTCAGGACCAAGCATATTGATGTAAGTTTCATAAGGTTAGAGAGTTGGTTGCTTCTTGTGAGATTTTGTTGCAGAAAATTCATACAAGTGAAAATGCAGGAAACGTGTTGACAAAGGCAGTTACCAATGACAAGTTCAAACATTGGTTGGACTTGTTGGGTGTTTCTAGTTGTTAGAGGAGAATGATTGTCCCGACCTATGGGTATATGTGGGATATGTCCTTTCTCCTAAAGGGCATATTCGCCAAGGTGGAGATTTGTTGAGTTTGTCTCATATAACGAATAGGAACTTGTCTCATATAAGGAATATGAGTTTGTCTCCTATAAGGAATAGGAGTGGAGCAGATTAGGTCGGGCCCATAATACAAGATTAGATGCCTATAAATACATTGATTTTATCTCTAGGTGTTGTATTACCATCACAATTAATAAAAGATTAGTCTCACTTTCGTGGACGTAGGCACATTGCCGAACCACGTAAATCTTGCCTTCTTTACTTTTACCATTGTTATTGTTTCTTGTTCTTATTATAATCTTAACAGCATGTTACACAATGAACAACGCTCAGCTACCCAATGTTACGTTCGAGTGATTACGCAATTGGCACATCATGACACTATGATCCACACCATATTCCAGCAAGTTAACTAAAGAGAAGTGAAAGAGAAACTAGCACTAATTTCTAAGACAGTGTTAGGAACAAGTGTAACCAAAAGACTTAGGAAATTTAGTCCCCAATTCATTTTACTCTTTTAGACTTAGGAATTTTCTTCTAGTGTGAATGGTTGCGAGGAGTACGAATTGTAATTCGAATAGTTACAATTCGAACAACCAACCTAGCTTTCAGATGAGGAGTCAAGGAACTACCAATAGCTATGTTGCAAAGAGTTCAAGACAAAGAGGGGAAGAGTCTGAAACAAAGAGTAGAAGAGTTATAGACTAAAAGGTAGCAATGACCGAAGAGTGGAAGAGCCAACATTGCCAAGCAGTAGTATGTCGAATAGTAAGGATAGCTATTCGAACGAAAGTTTATATATGTTTAAGGTTCGAAGTGTTAACTCAAAAGTACAGTTGACCACTCAAAAGAATTGTTCGAGACATTCTCTAAGTCATCAGTTCAACACCTTAAAGAATCAGTAACTTTATGCAAAAATGTTATCAAGGAAAAAAGAATCTTAGGTACACATTCCAAAATAGATTTTCCAAAAGCCTATACAAAAGGTGCAGAGCAAAAAGTATAATGGAGCAGGTAAAGGTGTGTGCAACGGTGATGAGTAAAATGGTGATAGTAAAAAGAGGGTGTAAATGTCGTTCCGCTGAGGATTGGGAGTATGACACGTACTTGTATAATATGTAGAATTCTAGGCACTAAAGTATTGGAATTCACTAGAATCCAAGCAAACTAAGATTAAGGAATGGAAATAAGATAAAAGATGAAAATTAAATGAGGAATAAACTATATGATAAAAGAATGGGTCAGATTAGGGGTATTGCAATCTTGATGCTCTAACAATCTTAAAATTAGGGAAAAACAATTAACCAAGGGATTTATTGGCAATTCACTCAAGAATTCAGTTCAGCTACTTTCGTAATCAATAAACTAGAATTGGGCTACGATTGCCCCATTTTCGTGATGCATCAATCATAACCTTAAAACACAAAAGCATTATAAGCCCCCAAATTACCCCTATTCTCATAGTAGGAAAAAATTGGGTTGAAATTGGTAAGACTTGAGTGTTTCACCCAACTTTCGTTGCGATGAAATCCTCTCCAAAGCAAATCAATAAAAGCTGCGCATCAATTATCAATAAGAGGAATTTATAATTCAATTCAAACATAAAAACCCTAGGTTAATAAATTAACCCCTTTATGCAATAATCAGAAACCTAGCATCAAGAATGACAATAGAACCTTAATCCAAACCCAAAAGCTAACTACTCATGCATCATAAAAGTAAACAAAGCAAAGCAATAATAAATAAGCATAAACATTTGAAGAATTGCAGTTTTACGTGGGGTGATTCGTCAAAAGATATTTGTGTTAAAACGGAAAGTCAGTGACTCCCCGAGTGTCGGTCTCGAAGGAGGGACGTGGAGGTGTGTCAAGTGTTCAGGAGTTTACTTGATTGAGTCATGCAAGGGATTCGAGTGTGGTGAATGGTGGATCGTGAATGAAAGGAGTTCATAAGGTTTGGTTTGAGTGCAAGAAAGTAATAAAGTAAAAGAGTTTGAAAATATGTAAAAGGGGTAGGGATTGGATAGTGTTCATGTATGTAGCATTGTGGTGTGTCTAAGGTAATGGATAAACAATACAAGGATGTTGGCTATTCAAGAGTGTGTTGTCTTAGTCCTTTTCCACCTTTGTGTACTAAGGCTTCTTTAACTTAGGAGTGCCTTCAAGCATCCAAAGCTCTAAGAGAAATTTTATCAAACACTTGAGCTACACACTATCCTACTATTCTTAAGAAGTCCATAGGAACTATGATTATTTCAAAGCTTCAAATCCTAACTCTAATCAAAGACATGAAAGAGTCACGAGCTCAATCTCTCATCTAGATTGGCCAAATCCAAACAAGATATCATTAAAACAACAATCAATAGACAAGAATAGATAATCCAACAATCTAAGCATTTAGATCCAAAATATAGATATAAGATCAACACACTAGCAACATATCTTCACACAATCCAAATCCCTAGATTAAACTAGCCACACATGATATGAAATTCAAGACAAAAGCTAATTTAATCCAAGAACAAGATAACAAAATATAATAGAAATGAAATAGAGATCACCTAGAATGAACCAATCCTTCAATCCAAGCTTGTTGTCTTCTACAATGGAAATTTATCTAAACTAATAAATGAAAATCTAAGAAAATGGAGAAAGTTCTCCAAAGGAAAAACTAGGGAAAGGGAAAATTAAATTTCTAGGAACCTTTCTTCTGAAAATCTATCAAATGGGTTTAAATAGTCTCCGAAAAGCAACCCTAGCAACATTTCCGGGTAATGCAGTCTCCACGCCAGCTCACACGCGAGTGAGTGTGCGTGGGAGGCTACTGGATTATTTCCACGCATGCTCACACGCGTGTGGCCATCCTCTTGGGTCCTCCGGGGCTCCGATCTTGCCTGGTTCGTTCTTTAAGCTCAACTTTTTCTCCTATTGGCTCCCGGGGCTCCTGTTTCACATCCTTTAGGCTAAAAGTAGCTTTCGTGTGTTGGTTAGTGAATTTAAAGCATTTTTGACCATAATTCATCATGTAAGGATGCTATAAACGTGACAAAACACCCTAATATGCACTTGATTTAAGGGTATCTCAGAGGCTTGAACGATGGTTTGTATAGTGGAAGTGAATGTGAAGGATGGAAGTGATAAAACGAAGAGTTAAACTCCCCGAGTGTCGTGTTTCTCAAGGATGGCGAATGGGAACCGAGTTAGTGTGTTGGCATCTAAGAAGTTGAAGAGAAAGAGTTACGGAAGTGCTAAGGGGTGGGTTCATTTGTAAGAAGGTGAAGGTTGATAGTGGTTGTGTGAGATAAAGAAAAGTAAAGTGGAGATTGGGGCTTTAGGCTTTTCCATGTGGTTTATCTTTGGTTGGTTTTGCGAGTGCAAGCTGTGGAATAGACTAGGGAGTTCATGGCACACTACCAATTGGCGTCACACTTTGGACTCCCACATCCTCATTCGGTTGGGGCATTTCATTGAACACTTTGTCTACCACTCCTCTCGGATCTTGTCCTTTCGGACTGAGAGCGGAGATGTGGGGGAACTAGACTCGTGAGAGGCCGCTATCGCGCACACGCTCACTTTCTTTGGGTTTGCTACTTAATGTGGCCACAAAAGGCACAAAGCTTGAAAAACATCATCCACACAAGTTCAACATCCAACAAACAAGCAATTCACAAATCAAAGCAATAATATTAAACATCCACATAGATCTACCATGGGGCCACCAATCCCCTATCTAATCTACTCTAGCATACTAAGAAACAAGAGAAAGAAAGAAAAATTCAAAGAAACAAGTATTGAATTAGAAATTGAAGGGAATGGTTACCACCCTTGAAAAAGGGGATCTTTACAAGCCTTGATCTTGAATTCCCAATCTTCCTTCTTGCCCTTGATCTATTCTAAACTATGATAGGAATTTTCCCCAAGAGGGGAGAAAACCCTCTAGATTTATCTACTCTATTCTATTCTATGCTATGAATTTCTTGTCTCTCTAGGTTTAGGGCAAAAGGGATTTATATAGGTAACAAAGAAAGAGGAACAAATTTCCCAAAATGGCCCTTGGCCCGACCACGCTTGTTCACACGCGTGTGAGCGGCGGGTGGCTCTTTGGAATAATTCCACGCCTAGCCACACGCGTGTGAGGCTGCGTGGGACGCTACTGCATTTCGGCTTGTTTGTCTTTTGCTCTATTTTAGCTTCAAATTGTAACACCCCAATTTTCAACTCTTACATTTATTACAAATCAGTATTCATATGTTGCGGAAGCTTGCATCTTATCAGCAGAAAACTGGGTGCTACCGCCACACCTAGAGTGAATTCTATCACCTCTTTGACAAACTCCACTCTAAGTGCACAGGCTAAACTTACAACATTAACAACAATCCCTGTCTACATCAAAGAGTAGACCCCAACCTCAACTTCCATCCTATTCAGAGCTCATCGGGCTACAGGAACCCACCCTATATAACATCTGTTATCAGAAAACACATTGAAGTGTAGTTAGCACGACGGCTAAGTAAAGATATCCATGGATTATTCAAAACTAAATAAAGGTTTTGGTAAAAAATTGTTACATAGAAAACCCTATACCTTACTAATCGGCAAAGATTCTACTTGCAACAGTTATGAATAGCAGCTTGCATACACAATAAGCAAAATTCAATAATGTCTCATATCATTTTCCCTCTTGACAAGGTCATTTGATATTCATTTACATACCCAAAGATATATTGTTAAACAATCTAGCATACTAGTAAGTAGTAGAAAACATAAATCACACATCTTGCTTGTAATCACTTTAGTAGAAAAACCTTTCCCTCGTAATGAGCTTGTAATCACTTTAGTAGAAAAACCTTTCCCTCGTAATGAGATTCCCATCACCTTAGTAGAAAAACCTTTCCCTCGTAATGAGATTCCCATCACCTTTCACTTTTCAAAGAGAGAGATCACCCAGATTCCCATCACCTTTCACTTTTCAAAGAGAGAGATCACCCGCAACCTTTGGGTACTTAAACACTTATTACCTCTCTCTTT
Organism: Ipomoea triloba; assembly: GCF_003576645.1. Classification (NCBI taxonomy): domain Eukaryota; kingdom Viridiplantae; phylum Streptophyta; class Magnoliopsida; order Solanales; family Convolvulaceae; genus Ipomoea; species Ipomoea triloba. The sequence goes on along the minus strand of NC_044920.1, from coordinate 16,137,471 downwards.
CCCGTAGTTACGGAGTAACTACATTCATATTTCGAAATTCTACTTAGTCCTAGATAGAAACTACATTCATATTTCGAAATTCTACTTAGTCCTAGATAGAAAGTGTGAGGCCTTTGGAGTCCTTTCTCCACTTTTGACTGACCACTTGGATCGTTCAACTCGGGTTCAGTGGTCATCGCCTGACCACTTGGATCGTTCAACTCGGGTTCAGTGGTCATCGCCCGACCACTTGGATCGTTCAACTCGGGTTCAGTGGTCATCGCCCGGTCTAATACTGATCCCCTGGACTTATAGGTGGTCATCGCCCGGTCTAATACTGATCCCCTGGACTTATAGGGGCGTTGGAATGATTCCTAGCTAGCCTCACTAGGTTTATAAGAACGACCCCTACCCGAAAATAGAGTGACTATACTTAAGTGTGCACACCCCCGCAGGAGACCCTTTTTCCTTCCGGGTGATATAGTACTCGGCGAATAGATTCCGCCCACAGTATGAACTGGTCATACAATAACATAACCACCATACGGGAAGGCACTTTAAGCTCTCTATCCCGTAGGCTACAAGACAAGGTCCTTCACCACTTTTACTAGAACTAAGGTTTGAAAACATTTTTCCACCTTTTCCCTTTTCTTGCTTTGGAAATATTTTGGACATACTTGAGTCAATTCCAATACTCGAAAATCGATTCCCCCTTTTAACCAAATCCGGAAATTTCCCTTTTCTCTTGCAAAACATTTAGATAATCCACTAACAGCCCTTCACAATGGTAAATCATGTGTAACCATTCTACACTTCCAACCCCACATTTTTCACATAAGTTCCATACTTGACACATACATCTCAATACATATAACATATGTACTTCCCAACCTTAACATAGGCATAATACACAAAATACATTTACTCTTTACATGTACATAATACCACCTCCTTATAAGAAAATTTCAGCTTGGCGCAGTCCGAAAGATTGAGCCGGTAAAAATAATTCCCGAACTCTTTTTCACTTGAAATTTTTATGGTAGAACCTCAACTCATAGTACTTGATGTCCATAAAAAGTTTTGATCATTTTGATCCGCGAATAAACACAGAAAATTCCATTTTTGCCCTTGGCAGTGTGCTGTCCAGAATTTTTCTCTCTGGACCAGTTTTGGAAAAAATTCGAAAACCATACTTATACTACTCCGATCATTATGAAATTTTATATGCAGGTTCTACACTTATTGAACTACAAATCTGAAAAAAAATAGAATCAAAATACCTTACCAATTTTTCCCAATAAATCTCGGAAGTTACTGCCAGAGACTATCTTGATTTTTTTTCAATATTTTCACAAGTATAAGCTTATATGGACATAAATACAACATATACATGCATATATTAACTATGAACATGTACACAAAAACTACCAAAAATTCAAAGAGTAATTTCTTGAACCATCTAAGAGTTCCTCAAGTTAAACACATAATTTTCACATAACACATAGATTTCATGTACACCAATCAACCACAATTCACAACCTAGCTATCAATTATCTAGTTTCAAATAACCTCAACCAAATAAAGGGATTCCTTACCTCCTTGAGAGTATATTAACACCGTAGGATGAATTTTGGATCTTTTCCCCCAATTTACTCAAAACCCTAAGATCAAAATCAACACCATAACAACAAATATTAAGAACTTAAGCTTAGATTCATGCTCTAGGAGGAAAAACAAAGCTTTCCACCGAATAAAATCGAAGTTTTACCGAATAGTTTGACACTTGTGAAGAAACTTGGCTATGGAAGCAAGCTTTAATGGAGTAAAAATGGTGAAGAAGATGAAGATGATCACACTTTCTCTCTCTCTCTTTGATTTCGGCAATTTGAAGGGAAATGGAAAAAAAATTAAAGACAAAGCTTATATATTATATGAGGGAGCCTGTAGGATAAGCCACATTATTTGGATCATCTTCAAGAATTAATTAAATAATAACATGTGGCTAGAAATGGTGACAAGTGTCAAAATCTTATGGTAACTCAAGAAAAATATCTTCAATTGGACTGTTCGGGATTAAAACAGATGAATTCTCGGTAGAAAATAATTTAAATAGGAATAATTCCGAAACTAAAAATTTATCTCAGACTGAAACTCAAAATTGGGCTAGGTTCGGTACACCGCGAAATTCTGCGATGTTACGGTCAAAATAAATTTTCACCCTTGTAGTCCGTCTAATTCCAACTTAACTAAGCATGAAGTTCATACTTAGTCATAATATGCATAATCATCCATTTCCTAGGAAATCCGAGCTGAAAATTCGTTCCTTAAAAATTTTATGGTTCGCGACCGGTACGCACGATCGCAGCTTAATAACAACTATACTCACTTATAAAAATTCTTTTGAAATATCTGAAGATCATAACTTATGAATGTCAACGCCTTAGGATAAAATAATAATGTTAGGAAAATACGGGGTATTACACAAATCCCTCTCCAACCTGTGAAATACTTCAAAACTCTTCCTAGAAATGTTGTTAGAAGAAATTGATCGCATTTGAGCTAAAATGCATGCAATTGTTGTAATCGGATGTCAAAACGATGCACTTTAATCTAATAAAGATCCCTTATAAGTGCTATCCTTGGCGCTTATCAAAGTTTCCACACTTAAACCTTGCTTGTCCTCAAGCAAGCATACTTTTCTAAGCCCTAATCATATAAGCACCAAGGATAGTTTTTCTCTCACACAGTTGATTGATCAAGTGATGTGTAGGTGTTCGGAGTTGAGCGGGTGAAATCCCCTACACTATCTACCAAGAATGCTAAACTCATTCCAACCAAATGTAAGAAATATACTAAGGAAGTCAAGGTCTCGAGAGATGGATATTTCATGAGAAGATTTTTGTTCACACCTTTCAAGCATGCAAGTGACAAAAGAGTTTTCACCTTATATTTTCTAGGGGCCTCAAGCCGATCCAACTAGTGAGACCGATGCTCACCCCTTAGCCAATTTCCAACCTAACGCCAAAGCCTCTTTACAGAATATAAGTGAGGGCAGGGACATGGACCGCTCATCGCCATGGCTTGGGCGATCACTCTATTTTCTCGCTTCCTAGGATAACGTCATCAGGCTACCCGACTTCACATGGAGATCCATGCTTTTTCGAAGGTCAGTGCAATGGGTGCCTGAATCCTAGCGAAGTGGCTCACCTCCTCTCTATTTTCTCATCTTTCAAGATCTCTTCGGGGTAACCGACTTCACATGGATCTCCATGCTTTTTCGAAGACAGTGCAATGGTTACCCCTTATCCAGACAAGATGGCTCACCTCACTTTTATCTCAAGGAATGACCTTTTGCCTTTATTCACGTTTCACCATATCAACCCCTCATGCCTTTTTCTAGGGATTAGGGATTGTTTTCACTCAAAGCTCACTTAGACTCTCCTTTTGCCCCATGTCCTGCTAAGATTAATTCAGTTTCCAGACCTCGCTATTCTTATCTTTCTAAAACTCAAAGGATTCACACTCCCACTTCGAGAGATCCTTGACTGGGGTCCAAACAAAATACAAGGTGAAAGCATGCAAGCACTTCATCAAAAATTTTCAATTTGGGTCGGTATGTGCAAGTTGGTGCAAAGTGAAGCTTCCAAAGCATATTTAAGACATTCAATCCTTGGCACAAGGTTAGGAGCCCTCCTAGATAGTATTGGCAATAACACACCCTCTAGGTTCCTATACCTTATTACTTAATCAATCAACTATTTCAAGAAGCATACACCCTTTCCACACTTAAAAATAAACATCGTCCTCGATGTTTCCATAAGGAACGGAGGAAAGAGGATATATGTTTAAGGGTTCTACACACGCCCCTTTTCCACACTTAAAAGTGCGAACTGGGCTAAAACAGTTCTAACAAATAGACTACATCCGACACAACAATTTTATGCAGCTCTTCATTTGCGATTCTAGAAAATAAAGCAAACCAAAACAGGGCATTGAATTAGGATAAAAGAAATACTTACAATTTGTATCCTTATCAAAGTTTTTGCAATCTATGTTTGCCCTTCAAAACTTGGTCAGAGTAAAGGTAAGGAAATAAATTAGAAGTTGAAGTTATACCTTTTAAGATTGGTCTTTCATGGTGGTTAGTGGAGTGGTCCCTTCTTCTTCTTATTTGTGGGTTGCCTCCCATAAACAGGAATATAGCTAAAAATATAAACAAAAGTAAAGAGATTGTCCACAATCAATTGTTCAGAATTATCAGATCACAAGTTATCATCATCAGAATTTGTCTTTTATCTTCTTCAGTTTCTTCCTTCCTTCATGCTCTCTTGATTTCCTTGATCTCTCTCGAGATCTCATCCAACTTTTGCATTTGCTCCAAGTGCAATTGGTATTGGAAATTTTGGAGGGATCTCCAATCAGTGACCGGGGTGAACCAGCTCGGAATGTTGAAGGTAGAGGAGTTGGGGTCTTGCTCTTCAGGTTGTGGTGGAGGTACAGACGGTCCAGGCTCTCTTGGTGGTGGAGAATACATTGAAGAATCCAATGGCGAGTACATTTCTGAGAGAGACGGGGAATTGAATGACATCGGAGAAGGAGTGAATCCTAGGGATGCCATGGGCGTGTTAGCGTGATCATCCGCCATCTCCTCATCTACCCTCGTTCGCACTAGTTGTCTCAAGTGAAGTCTTGCAACGTCCTCGGGAGATAAAGGAACTATGTGCGCTCCTGGAAGCCGATGTTCAAACCAATTCATTTTCATTTGATTGCCCAGAGAGATGCATAGCCTCGTCACCAAGGGGCCTATAAAGATTGCCCTGGCGGACTCTTGTTGTTGCGCAACAAGCAAGTTCCTGCAAATCGCGCTCATGTTGACCGAGTTCCCGGTGTCCATACTCCATAGCATGAACAGCTCCGCCTTTGAGACTCGGTCATATGTCTCAGGTCTTCCTTCCCATGAATGAGCGATCACCTTCCATAAAACCTTTAAATCCTCCCTTACAATCTGAGAGACTCTTACCCTCGACCCTTCCCATTCGACTCCTTGTCTTCCGATAATCGACCAATATTTTCTCGGAATGTCTCTGTCTCCAAAGTCGTGCCTCAGTCTCCGGTACCAATTCTTCGACTGGTCTTCCTCATTGTAAAATCCAAGGAGAACACCCAAACGGTTGACCGATATGTTATAGTCTTGGTTGAAGAGTCTAAACATAATGGTAGGGCTGTAGAGATCTCCAGCCACTCCGTTAACCTTCAAACTCGCGATAAACTCATGTACTAGAGGGATAAAAGTATCCTGTCTCCAGCCTAACAGATTGTTCCAATATGGCTCTGCAATCAACCTCTCCAGTCCATATTTGCACTCATAATCCTCCAATACTCTCAAGTCTACATATCTCCATTGCACAATAGGGTAGTTCAACAACTGCCTGTATCGCCCTAGCATGGTTGCTGTCATCAGTAAAATCTGAGTCCCGGTGGGTACTTCAATATAACGAGTGTTAGCGTCCCTAGCACTGTTTTCTTCTGCCGGGGCTTTCCCTCTTTGGAGCCTTTGAGCAATCTGTTGTGCAAGGTCATATGGTGAAGACATCTTTCCTATAACATGGGTAATCAAAGCAACACAAGGAAAAACACTTGCCAATCTTAAATATTGATTTTGAACAATATTGCACATATCTAAAGAAAGGATTATAAGAATTCATTGCATGCAACCATTATTTTGATTTACATCAACAATTCTATCCTATACATGCAAGAACTAGCTCATACCATTCCATACTCATCTCATGGTCAAAAAGTCAATGTATAGTCAACTTCATCTTCTACCTCTAGACTAGCTCAAGGTTGAAAAATGGAAGCATCATGAAAGTTAAAATTGGACCAACTATCTAGTAGAATATAGCAATATAGTGCCCATAGAGTAGGAAAGTTGCAAACTTTACCCACCTTGCTTACTATATCAACAAGGATCTCATCATGACAAGAGAATACCCAAATCAAGCAATTTCAAGATCTAGTCACAAAGAGNAACAAGAATATAGCTAAAAATATAAACAAAAGTAAAGAGATTGTCCACAATCAATTGTTCAGAATTATCAGATCACAAGTTATCATCATCAGAATTTGTCTTTTATCTTCTTCAGTTTCTTCCTTCCTTCATGCTCTCTTGATTTCCTTGATCTCTCTCGAGATCTCATCCAACTTTTGCATTTGCTCCAAGTGCAATTGGTATTGGAAATTTTGGAGGGATCTCCAATCAGTGACCGGGGTGAACCAGCTCGGAATGTTGAAGGTAGAGGAGTTGGGGTCTTGCTCTTCAGGTTGTGGTGGAGGTACAGACGGTCCAGGCTCTCTTGGTGGTGGAGAATACATTGAAGAATCCAATGGCGAGTACATTTCTGAGAGAGACGGGGAATTGAATGACATCGGAGAAGGAGTGAATCCTAGGGATGCCATGGGCGTGTTAGCGTGATCATCCGCCATCTCCTCATCTACCCTCGTTCGCACTAGTTGTCTCAAGTGAAGTCTTGCAACGTCCTCGGGAGATAAAGGAACTATGTGCGCTCCTGGAAGCCGATGTTCAAACCAATTCATTTTCATTTGATTGCCCAGAGAGATGCATAGCCTCGTCACCAAGGGGCCTATAAAGATTGCCCTGGCGGACTCTTGTTGTTGCGCAACAAGCAAGTTCCTGCAAATCGCGCTCATGTTGACCGAGTTCCCGGTGTCCATACTCCATAGCATGAACAGCTCCGCCTTTGAGACTCGGTCATATGTCTCAGGTCTTCCTTCCCATGAATGAGCGATCACCTTCCATAAAACCTTTAAATCCTCCCTTACAATCTGAGAGACTCTTACCCTCGACCCTTCCCATTCGACTCCTTGTCTTCCGATAATCGACCAATATTTTCTCGGAATGTCTCTGTCTCCAAAGTCGTGCCTCAGTCTCCGGTACCAATTCTTCGACTGGTCTTCCTCATTGTAAAATCCAAGGAGAACACCCAAACGGTTGACCGATATGTTATAGTCTTGGTTGAAGAGTCTAAACATAATGGTAGGGCTGTAGAGATCTCCAGCCACTCCGTTAACCTTCAAACTCGCGATAAACTCATGTACTAGAGGGATAAAAGTATCCTGTCTCCAGCCTAACAGATTGTTCCAATATGGCTCTGCAATCAACCTCTCCAGTCCATATTTGCACTCATAATCCTCCAATACTCTCAAGTCTACATATCTCCATTGCACAATAGGGTAGTTCAACAACTGCCTGTATCGCCCTAGCATGGTTGCTGTCATCAGTAAAATCTGAGTCCCGGTGGGTACTTCAATATAACGAGTGTTAGCGTCCCTAGCACTGTTTTCTTCTGCCGGGGCTTTCCCTCTTTGGAGCCTTTGAGCAATCTGTTGTGCAAGGTCATATGGTGAAGACATCTTTCCTATAACATGGGTAATCAAAGCAACACAAGGAAAAACACTTGCCAATCTTAAATATTGATTTTGAACAATATTGCACATATCTAAAGAAAGGATTATAAGAATTCATTGCATGCAACCATTATTTTGATTTACATCAACAATTCTATCCTATACATGCAAGAACTAGCTCATACCATTCCATACTCATCTCATGGTCAAAAAGTCAATGTATAGTCAACTTCATCTTCTACCTCTAGACTAGCTCAAGGTTGAAAAATGGAAGCATCATGAAAGTTAAAATTGGACCAACTATCTAGTAGAATATAGCAATATAGTGCCCATAGAGTAGGAAAGTTGCAAACTTTACCCACCTTGCTTACTATATCAACAAGGATCTCATCATGACAAGAGAATACCCAAATCAAGCAATTTCAAGATCTAGTCACAAAGAGATGTTAAAACATGAAATTTCTAGTCTATAGAAGCAATGTAGGCTCATGACAAGTCTATCAAGTCATCTCATAACAATATATCTCAAGAAAAATATCATACAAGAAAAACCCATGGAGATATTCTTCAAAATAGAACAAGTTCTTCATTAAACAAGTAAATAGAAAAGAAGAGTACGTTCATACCTTGGAAATGACTTAAGATCCTTGAGAAAAGTTGAGAGACTTGGAAGGAAATGCTTAGAAAGTGTATATTTTCAGCTTGGGAGAGTGCTTGCTCGTGGTGGGGAAGAAATGAAGCAAGGAAAGGGTTTTAAACCACTTCGCGCGAAAATCCGCGAAAAGTCTGGTGCCCGTCCACGCACGCTACCACGCGTGGTGGTAGGCGTGGGAGCTTCTCTGGTTTATTCCCACGCCTGCTCACACGCGTGTGAGCGGCGTGGCGGCTCTCTGGAAATTTTCCACGCCTAGCCACACGCATGGTGGTGGCGTGGAAGCCGTGCTGTGCAAAAGCTTACCTTGTTTCCCTTCTTTCCTTTGCTAGTGATGATGTTCGTCGATTGATTGCGGGCAACTTATAACTCTCGGGTGTTGAATCTGTACTTGTTAGCTCATCCGAGGTTATAGAAACATTATTGAAATAAAATAAGAAGAAGACATACTATAGAAAATAAGAAAAACTTTTAGAAAAAGTAAGATAACATTGGGACTGCCTCCCAAGTGCGCTATGGTTTTACGTCTCCTGGCCAGACGTAATGTGGCCTATCCTTCAAGGCACACAGATTTCGGGACCCGACCAAGCGTCCCGTGAACCTTTGCTTCAAGAAATGTCCCAAGATGGGAAGCATCCTTGAATACCCACAAAGATAAATGAATATCAACATGTATAATTGGAAAAACTTCAGCATTAAACACCCTCCTTAATTCTTCTAGGATGGTGTCTATTCCCTTTTCTTTTTCCTTTCTTCTCCCCCTAAAGATCTTCTCGTTCGTTTCAAACCATATCTCCACACTCCCTTCCTCATTCTCGAGTGTGGTCAACTCTCTCCACTCAACTCTCTCCATAAGATCAAACGTGAAAGACCTAGCTTTTCCCATCATCTCTTCCTCACACTCCTTTTCTTCATCACTCCACTCTATTGGATTAGAAAAATCACTCACACTCCCACACGAATAGAATGAAGCATCATCCCCTTCACTCACCATCTCACTTTCACCCAAGACAATGGATTCATCTTCCACAAAGTTAAAGCAATCATACTCATATTTAAACAAAAGAGAATCCTTATAGTCATTAATCAATATACTAAAATTTTCCATGGAATCATCCTCCCGAAATTTAAAGCAATCATAATCACATATGGTAGAAGTATTAAAGCGAAGGGAGTCATCCACATCACATATGGTAGAAGTATTAAAGCGAAGGGAGTCATCCACAAGGCATATGGTAGAAGTATTAAAGCGAAGGGAGTCATCCACAAGGGATATGGTAGAAGTATTAAAGCGAAGGGAGTCATCCACAAGGGTGTTTTCAAAAAGATTAAAGCGAAGGGAGTCATCCACAAGGGTGTTTTCAAAAAGAACACAAGGATTTTCAAGACCATTATCACAAAGAAGGTTAGGAATTTTACCATATTTTGGCTCTTCATCATCTTCCCATACTATTTCGATGTTCTCATCCTCACTCTCCATCTCTACCTCCTTTTGATTTTCCAACTCGAAAATTGGAACTTCTTCAAGCACCGGGGCATAACAATCTACGTTCTCTTCAACATCCACCTCTTTGCTAGCATCTTGCTCTTTATCAACCCCTTGTACAATCCTTGGATGGGCTTCCAAAGTGGGGATGTCATCTATGATAGCGGAGTTGGCTCGGGGCTCATTCATTTTCATAAGCTCCTCCATCATCGACAACATCTTCGTTTCAACCTCTTCTAGTGGAAGTCCTTCCTCCCAGAGGGTAGCGAGATAGTTTTTTAATTCGCTCTTGATTTCGGCATTTAGTTTAGCCGTATCCTCCTTGGCCATCCTCGTGAATGCTTCTATTTTTGCTTTTAAAATCTCAATTTCATCGGTGGCCGGTGGAATAGAATTACAAGGATTAGTATGGGTATTATATGGGTAAGAGGGTGGTGTTTTAAAGAAATGGGTAGTATTGTTTTCTTGGTGAGTTTGTGATGGAGGTGGGTAGTGGCTGTTTAGGTGGGGATTAGGGAATGAATTTGACTCGGGAGTATAGCTTGGGTCGATTGTTCTCATCATTTGTGCAAGCTTACTCTCTATGCTTTGGGATATTTCTTTGGAGCTTAATGAGTCAATTTCTTGAAAATATGGTGACTGTGAAGGGTAATTTTCTTGGAAGGGTGGAGGTGGTGTTTCATATGGGTATGGGTGATGATTGGGTGTATGAAATGGATAAGGATATGGAGGTGGTAAATGGTGATGTGGAAATGGGTAAGGATATGGAGGTGGATAGTGGTATGTTGGTGGAGGGTAAGTATAGGTAGAATGGGGGTAATAGGGATATGGTTGGGGTTGAGGATTTCTATAAGATTGTCCTCCATGGTGTGGGTAACCATGGGGATTCATTTTAGCACTTATTGGCAAGCTTCAAGTGATTTTTCAACAAAAATTTCCTGCACAATAGCTTAGCCAACAACAATATTTTGCAACTAAAAGTAGTTGCTAGTGAGCACAAGATATACAAGGCAATTTAAGCTCACTTCTCGAACAAGGAACAAAAGTAAGAAAACAAAATAAAATAAACAAAAAGAAAGCAATTCAAGAACTCTTAAAATTCTACTTCTAAGATGTCAACACTATTCGAAACCGTTTGCCATCCCCGGCAACGGCGCCATTTTGAACGATGGTTTGTATAGTGGAAGTGAATGTGAAGGGTGGAAGTGATAAAACGAAGAGTTAAACTCCCCGAGTGTCGTGTCTCTCAAGGATGGCGAATGGGAACCGAGTTAGTGTGTTGGCATCTAAGAGGTTGAAGAGAAAGAGTTACGGAAGTGCTAAGGAGTGGGTTCATTTGTAAGAAGGTGAAGGTTGATAGTGGTTGTGTGAGATAAAGAAAAGTAAAGTGAAGATTGGGGCTTTAGGCTTTTCTATGTGGTTTATCTTTGGTTGGTTTGCGAGTGCAAGCTGTGGAATAGACTAGGGAGTTCATGGCACACTACCAAGTGGCGTCACACTTTGGACTCCCACATCCTCATTCGGTTGGGGCATTAAATCGAACACTTTGTCTACCACTCCTCTCGGATCTTGTCCTTTCGGACTGAGAGTGGAGATGTGGGTGAACTAGACTCGTGAGAGGCCGCTATCGCGCACACACTCACTTCCTTTGGGTTTGCTACTTAATGTGGCCACAAAAGGCACAAAGCTTGAAGAACATCATCCACACAAGTTCAACATCCAACAAACAAGCAATTCAAATCAAAGCAATAATATTAAACATCCACATAGATCTACCTAGGGCCACCAATCCCCTGTTGGTCCCAAGGGGATGGGGTACAAGTCTAGAGGGGGGGGTGAATAGACTTGTATAAGATTTTGCAAATCTTTTCAACCTCTCGTGTGTATTGAACTTAGGATGTTTAGGTTCGATACCTCACGAGGTGAAGACAAAGTTTTATGCGCAGCGGAAATGTTATCCCCTTTTAGTTAGCACGAGTTTGAGTTAGTTCGAGAAGTGCGTTTATATGCAGTGCAATCGAGAGGTTAGCGAGAGATAAAAAACAGTAAGTAAATGCAAGAGGGATTTTTAAGTGGTTCGGCCAACCCGCCTACGTCCACTCTTCTTCCAGAAACTCCCTGGAAGGATTGCACTAAAAACTTCCCTTTTTAGTACAATATCGAGCGCTTGAGCTTTGATCACGAAGCCCGCCTCAAGCCTCAGGTTTTTCGCCCCGCTTCTTGTTACTCCACCTCTCGAGCACTTGACCTTTGATCACCAAGCCCGCGTCAAGCCTCAGGTTTCTTTCACTCGGACAGCTGCCAGGTTACTCCACCTCTCTTGCTTAATCCAAAGCAAGGTGTTTTTGGTTGTCACAGTTGAATGTAACAGGCTCCAATCTGACCACAAGCTATCGTTGAATCAACTTCGATGTAGAGCAGCTTCGGTCACCTTCTGGATGTATAACAGTTTAAGCTTTGTAACTCTCTTGAAACACTAAGATGTGTTTTCTCGCTGTTTTGAATATCAGGATGATATTCCAAGTTGAGCACTTGCACTTGAACGTTTTAGACAGACACTACTTAAGAATTTCGAACCTCTTTTCTTTTTAACTCATTTTTCTCTTTTTCCTATTTTCTTCTGTGTCTTTACGTCCTTATATATGAGAGTAGAGGAATAATTCCGTTGGAGGGAAAATTATTCCGTTTGAAATTTGTCTCCCATGCTGATCATGGGTCTTGCATATTTTCAGCATATTTCATGGAGTGGTGATCTTGTAACTTGAACCTCTTTGTCTTGTAGTGAATATTCCATAGTTCACTTTCTTGAGTCCATGCTCCAATTTTGTCTTTTGGTAAAAGTTACTCTTTTTATATTCCCATTATTCCTTGTTTGTAGGGAATCAGACCACTTCAGCATTGGTGCACCTTTTGACCGTTTGTGGTGGAAATCTGACGTGTCATCCATTTCCGCCCATTTTGAAATCTTCACGTTCGGCACCTCTTCATTATTCCATCTCCATGATATTCTTCTTGTCCAAACTTTAAGTATGACCGTCATTCAGCTTTGTTGGAGAATTGTTAGTGTATCGAGACCAAGGTTGATATCTTGATCGCTTGATGTCTCGAACTCAAATATCGAGAGGTCTATCTCTCGAACTCTGTTTATGTCTCGAACTGGATAACTGTATCGAGAGGTCCTACCTCTCGAACTCTGCTTATGTCTCGAGACTTAGTTGATGTCTCGCAGACCCTTATTCCTCCAGTGTTGTCCCATGCCTTCTTCTGATCTGTCTATATGATGACAATACACGAGACTTCTAAGATGTTCAAACAAATTTACCTCAAGCTTAAATATTTTCCGAGTTGAGCTCAAAGTTACTCGGTTGTATTTTCGCTCTTGGTTTACTTGTCGAACTTACAGCGTTTTGCCTATGCGTCGAGACTCGGGGATTTCTACTTAACAGTTGGTATCATCAAAACCTATTACATGATGTTCCTAACAATTTCCCCCTTTTTGATGATGCCAACACTTATACTTACTCTATATGGCTGATTTGATAGAAAGAATTAACAAGGATTTTATTTTTCAGCGCATATGGTAAGTTTGACAACATACTCTACTAAACTATGAATAATATAACTCACGCAACACCCCCAGCAAAAGATATATATGATTATAAGAAGGGAATGTTTACAAAGTAGAGTTTAGTAGACAGGATTGAAAGAAATAAGACCAAGAATAACATAGATATCAATACATTGAAATGAGATGGAGTTTGGACCATGAGAGCTTACTTCTTGTTGGCTTTCCTTTTCTTGTTAATGGCTTCTCGTGTCTTGATGGGCTCTTTCGGATTTACCAGGCTTAAGTATTCATCTGTGACATCTAGATGCCTGTAGTTCCTGTAGGCTTCCCCCACGAACTCACCATCAATTACTCCCTCTTTCCACCAGGCAATGCATTCTTCTGGAGACATATTGCTGTGTGTAGATATCCCAGTGATTTTCAGAAGCTTGAATATCTCCAGAGTCAGAATTTGTTCAGTGTCTTCTCTGTTCCCAAACTTAAAGTTAGTCATGAGAAGATCTATCTTCCTTTCTTCTTCTGACTGTCGTTCTTGTCTTTTTCTTCTTCTTTCTCTGTCCTCTTCTCTCCTTCTCTCCATTTCCAGTGTACGCTGGACCCTTAGGTTTTCTGCCTGTTTAGCATCCTCCACTGCTTTGCTCATGATTCTTGGTATTTTTGGAGGTGGTCCAGCTGGTTCACTTGCTGCCCTTTTCTTGCCCGTTGTTTCCCCCTTCTTTTTCTCTTTCTTTTCCCCCTTGTTGGCATCATCAGCACGGGAGAGGAGGATGGACATACCTTCGAAGATTGCTTGAAGTTGGGCAGGCACTTGGTTCGACAGGTCATCGAGTATGGCCTTCATCACATCCTGTCGAAGTTCACTGGAACATTGGAAGGCTCGAAGCTCTGCTCGCATCTCGGCTAATTCAGCCCTCGCACTTGCAGCCTCTGCTCGAGCTACAGCGGCTTCATCAGTGGCTTTCCGTGCTGCATCCTCGGCCCATATTGCCTGTTCGAGAAGTTCAGCATGACGGCCTTGGGATTCACTTGTGCCAGCAGCAGGCATTGCAGCATTGCGGACCACAGCGAGTATTCTTTCGAGCTGAGCCATCTTCTGAGATTGATCAGCCATGAATTGACGCATTTCGCCAATGAAGATTTCTTCGGCCTGTTGATCATAGTCAGAAGTAGGAGATGAGGATCGAGATGTACCTTTTGTCGGAGGGGACTTGGGTGCTTCCAGATTTCCACCCATGACTTGCAGATGCGAGTCCACCTCTCGATTTATTGTCTGAGGATCCACAGGGACACAGGGTTTAGAGCTCGAAGGTAGCTCCATGTCAGGCGCTTCCCGGTTTCCACCTGAGGGATGGATCACTTCTTGCTCCTCACCTCTCGAACCTGGAGCCTCAGCTTCAGCGACTGTGGAGATAGGGTCAGCCAGAGAGGGTTCTTTGGTATTGGACGCTTCCCTGTTTTCATCCAATAGAGGTTCCCCCTTAGCATCACCTCTCGAATCAGTGCTGGGAACTGTGTCATCTGCTGGTGAGGTTGGAGACGTAGTGTCGACAGGTGCTTCCTGGTTTCCACCTTCGATGTTATCATCAGTACTCCTCGAACCAGCAGGACTTGGGGCATTCTGCTCAAGTTGCTCATTGTGTTGCTCTTCGGTCTGCTCCGATGAGTCTGGGATGATGATTATTTCAGGAGCAGTAGTAAAACCTGGCAGTGTGAGCAACGGAACTTCACCCTCTCGAATTATCTGTGCTTCATCTGTAGTGTTCGAGGGTGTGGACGCGGGTGGTGGCAAAAGTAGAACGGTGTTGGGTGCCACTTGAAGTGCTTCAGAGGTCTCGGATTCACCTCTCGAAGCTTCTACCTGTTCGTCCAGAGCAGAGTTGCTGACTTAGGACAGTGGGATTGCGGCTGTTGCGATATCATCGTGAGCAACCCCAGAGGTCTCTCCTGGACCTCTCGTGAACTCAACGTTCTGTCCCAAGGAGATGGCAGTGGCGAGCCTGATATCTTCTCGAAATTGTGCATCAAGTTCTGGATCCTCCTCAGGCTCAACCTCGGTTTCTTCAGCTATTCCTTTGCCCTTATCAGTTCTTCCACTGTTCAGTTTAGCCACTCTTGTTTCGTGGGCAAGGTCTAGGAGATGATGAGCTGGGATCTCGGAGATGCCCAACCACTGGAGTGCAAACTGCTCTTCTGCCTCCATTTCGGCTGCTTGACTCATCAATTGAGTGAAAGACCTGGTTCTCCAGTTGATCCACCTGATCACCCTGGAGAAGTCATCAAGAGTGGGTGCTTCCATTGCCAACTGAGTGGAAACTTCTTCATATAAGTCATCCCGCCCATCAGAGATGATTTCAGTGGCAGAGATTGCTTCGTCTATCTGAGCCGTGATCTCTCGACTATGCTCCAAGAGATCTTCTCCCATCCTGACTGTGTAGTCTGTCTCTCGAACCATCTCACGTGGTTCTTCTGCACCCCCTTGTACTGGATCACTGATCCCAGTACCTTCAACCTCTCGAGCCATCTCTCGAGATAAACCAACAGAGTTAACATCTCCTTCAGCATCATCACCAGCGTACAGACCGACAGAGAAGGCTGCTGACCGGGACCTGGTAGGGGATACTCTCTCAACCTCAGTGGCCAGTGTAGCCTGAGGTTCCCCCTGGGCTTGTGCCCTGTCCTCAAACGGTACTTGAACAACAGAGGGTGTTACCTCTCGGATCTGGGTGACAACAGCAGTTTTGGTTTTCCTAGCCCTCTTTGGCAGATGAACCCTTTGTATCAGTACATCGAGAGGTTCATCATCAAAATTCTTTCCCTTGGTTTGGGCTTTCCTTTTGCCCCTTCCTTTTGGCTGTGAGGGAGAAGGTGCAGCCTTAACACCTTTAGTTTTGGGGACTAGAGATTTCGTCCTACCCATATAGGTATTTCGATGAATCTCTTTTCCCTCCCTCAGTTCGAAGCCCTTCAAGCTTAAGAGAAATTGCACAACAAAGCCGAAACCAACCTTTTTACTGATCGACAGGTTGGCGTTGGAGACTGAGCGCATCACTTGCTGTTGAAGGAAGTTGAAGATAATATGTGCCCAGTCCAGCTTGTTGTTGTTCCAAATGGCATGGAGGATTTTGAGGAGGTCTAGACTAACCTCGTCAGTTCCGGACACTTTGCCGAGCACAAACTTCATGATTAGGTCGGCAGCGAGAGCAAACCTCTCCTTTAGGTGGTACTTGCGGAGGGCAGAGGATGCTCTGGGTGGTGCAGTCGCGAGTCGGATTTTCTCCCAGAAGGCTTGCTTGTCCAAGTCGTAATCCGATAGATGCTTGACTGCTTCCTCCGGTGACGCGAAATCAAATGCCGCTCTGAGGTCACCTAGAGATGTTGTGATGGGAAAATCATTAAAGCGGCTTTCGATTTTACCCTTCGTGACCTTGGCATTTGCGAACCATTCTGTGAAGTCGAGGGGGTGAACGGTCCCGTAGTCGTGCGTCATGTATTTCATCAGTCCTGCTTTCTCAAACTTCTTCAGGACTTTTTCCGCCATTTTTGGATTAGGGGAGTTGGTGATGAAGCCATTTCTGTCAAGGATACTCCCCGCCTTGACTTGTTTGATCTGAGAGCGAATGTGTAGCAACTCCCTCTGATATGCGTCGGAAGATGAGGTTGATGTAGAGGATTCGGACGCCATTGATGAAGGTTAGATGTTTTGGAGGGAATGAGTACTGCGTTTAGGATTTGGGGATTTTGGGTAAACGGTTTTAGCTTGAATCCGGGTAAAGAAGAAGGATTTGGCTTTTATATCGTGTGGATTCGGGTTGGATATATGGGTAGGGTTGAGAGCTTGACCCAAGGAAGGATACCGGTTTTCTTTAAGGAAGTAAAAGGTCAGAAATACCCCTAGTAACGGTCAGCGTATATGAAAAATAAGGGTATTTTTGGTAAATTAACAGAGCGGTTTTAGATTCAGGATAGTGGGGTAATAAAGAAAAGTAACTATATGATCATGCTCCCACTAATCAAGATAACTCCCTTAAGTGCGGAAAACCGCCAGTAACCGATGACCACGTGGCTAGCATTAATATCCAAAGTTAGCCGTTTCCCTTCATATATCAGATTCACCTCTCGAAGGTGAATTGTCTTCCACATGAGTTTAAGGATCTTCCCCCTGAGTGATTGATCCCTAAACCTCCTTATTCCTCCGTCTTGATCTGGTTAAGGATCTTCCCCCTGAGTGATTGATCCCTAACCCTCCTTATTCCTCCGTTCAGAGATATCAGTTTGTTATCTTTCGAAGTGACCTCTCGAACTACCCTTCTTCGAGACATAACGTATATAGACAAACTGATCGGGTGACCTCTCGAACTACCTTTCGAACACAGATTGCGAGAGAGATAAGTTTGATTCATCTAAAAGATATCACTTGGAACATATCCTTAAGTTCATTTAGTGATTTCCAGATACATTACATATGAATCAATATCCTATTAGATTCCCTAGAAACTTTTGTTTGGCCTTGGTCAGCCTAATAGGAATCTATCGTTAAAGCAGAAACTAGCCATCTAAAGTCCTATTTGTCTAATAACAGAACTAGGGGTGGCTATTCCCTTTTCTTGTTCTCCTCTCTGGAGCTGCTTACTGTAGTTGAGAGTGACCATCTTCATCGCTAATCCTCTTAATGTCTTTGGATTAGGTATGATCACCCCTTTGGCTGCTGCAGACCTCAGAAAGTCCCATCTGGTCTTCCTCTCCATTTCCCTTGGTTCTCCATTTTGTTGAGGAAGGCCCTTTTCCAGAATGTGCAGCAGTAGGAGTCCCTCTTGTGCAGGACTCTTCTCCCGATTCCAGTATCCCATCGTTGTGGATCTCCTCGCATTTGGGGATCCATTCACCTTGGATGGGAATAGGATTCTTGCTTGGATTATCAGGAAGCTCCGCAATCTGTTCACCCTTCGTTGATTCTGGATAGTTTTCTCCTTGAAAATCTTTGGACTTGACTGCCGGTTTCTTTCCTCTATAAAAGAATGGAACATCATCTTTTCCTTTCTTTTTCTCCATGGGAAGTTGATGGTATGAACTTCTGAAAGAAACCCTCTTATTTATAGCCCAATAAGGTTACCACTGTTGAGTCACGGGATGCAATATGAATGACCATTCAATGCTTGTGTAACTCCAAAGCTGCCATAAAGTTGATGAAACCGCCCCTCACATGCGAAACAGTTCATGGCACTAAATACAAGAAGATAAGATTTGACCATTCAACCCAATTCTATCATTCCCAATTCTAACCTTAGTTGAGAGAATCTATTTTCACATAATGCTTTTGTGAAAATATCTGCTAGTTGCTCCTCCGTTGCAACATATTCCAAAGTAATATCCTTCTTCTCAACATGATCTCGGATGAAGTGATACTTAATATCAATATGCTTTGTTCTAGAATGTAATACTGGATTGTGGGTGATGGCAATAGCACTTGTATTGTCACACAT
>NC_044920.1:16043630-16114224 GCF_003576645.1 Ipomoea triloba | reverse complement strand
TTTCGCTCTTGGTTTACTTGTCGAACTTACAGCGTTTTGCCTATGCGTCGAGACTCGGGGATTTCTACTTAACAGTTGGTATCATCAAAACCTATTACATGATGTTCCTAACATCCCCTATCTAATCTACTCTAGCATACTAAGAAACAAGAGAAAGAAAGAAAAATTCAAAGAAACAAGTATTGAATTAGAAATTGAAGAGAATGGTTACCACCCTTGAAAAAGGGGATCTTTACAAGCCTTGATCTCGAATTCCCAATCTTCCTTCTTGCCCTTGATCTATTTCAAACTATGATAGGAATTTTCCCCCAAGAGGGGAGAAAACCCTCTAGATTTATCTACTCTATTCTATTCTATGCTATGAATTTCTTGTCTCTCTAGGTTTAGGGCAAAAGGGATTTATATAGGTGACAAAGAAATAGGAACAAATTTCCCAAAATGGCCCTTGGCCCGACCACGCTTGTTCACACGCGTGTGAGCGGTGTGGTGGCTCTCTGGAATAATTCCACCCCTAGCCACACGCTTGTGAGGCTGCGTGGGACGCTACTGCATTTCGTCTTGTTTGTCTTTTGCTCTATTTTAGCTTCAAATCCCTCTCCAACCTGTGAAATACTTCAAAACTCTTCCTAGAAATGTTGTTAGAAGAAATTGATCGCATTTGAGCTAAAATGCATGCAATTGTTGTAATCGGATGTCAAAACGATGCACTTTAATCTAATAAAGACCCCTTATAAGTGTTATCCTTGGCGCTTATCAAGGCTTATCAACATTGCAAGAAATACGAAAAGAAAATATTTAAAGGAATAAGGGAACTTTACGAATGATGAAGAACAAATCCAACTCTACTTCGAGATTCCAAGCTTGAAAATAATCTAATGTAAAACTAATCTAAACTATACTAGAGAAATCTAAAGAAAAGAGAAAAAATATACTAAAACTAGCTAGGGTTGGGAACTACTTAAATTGTAGAGAATATGTAGAATATATAGGAGATAGATGGGCCTTGGGTCAATGAGGCAGCTTCCAATTCTTATTCTTGTTTCCTTTCCTTCCTTAGGTAATTTCCTTTTCTTCCAAAACTTGTCCAAAATGTTCCAAAATTCATCCTTTGCTGCTCCTTGTGGATAATTCAACCCTTGGGACAATATACCACACAAACAATTCTCAATTTCACTAGGATAAAGAAAATAAGCATCAAAACAACTAAAATAAGGGGTGAATTATTGTACAAAATAGTAGATATCAAACGGCTAGAAAATCTGACATAATTAAAGTAAACTTTCGTATTATCCACTGGTCAATAACCAATGGTTAAGAAACGTTTGAAATTGATCTCCCTCCAACGAATTTATTTTAAACAGCCCTATAAATACTTTTAATCAAGACTGGAAAAGGTGCTGGGCAATCAAGTGAAAATCTTCAAGTGTTCAAAGCTTTCTAAGTGTTAAGAAATTCGTGACTAGTGAGAGAAGAGAAAAAGAGCTACAATTCAAGATCAATCTCAAGACTATGGCAACGAGAAGTCAAGTTTCAAACGCCAAGTCTACAAAAAGTTAGAGGAACAATATTCTTTGTGTTGACAACATTTGTATCTCTACTTGAGAAGTAGAAAGATGTGGAGTAACAAGTTGAGGCTTGTGAAAAACCTAGAAGCTAAAGGCTATCTTTGTGTTCAAGGCTCTAGTGTTCTTTATTGTACTAGGAATTCTAGTGCAATCCTCCCAGGGGTTTTTGGAGAAGAGTGGACGTAGGCTGATTGATAGCCGAACCACTTCAAATCTCTCTCCCCCACCCCCCCTCTCTCTCTCTCTCTCTCTCTCTCTCTCTCTCTCTCTCTCTCTCTCTCTCTATTTTATAACATTTATGTTATACTCTAAACAACCAAGCCTAAAATTTTATCAAGACTAAAATTGTGCTTAACACTAAAAAGGGTTCACGTTTTCCGCTGTCAAAATACTTTGCGAGTAGTTATTCTTCTTAAGTAAATCTTAAGTCTAGAATCTCGAATAGTAAAGAATTTTCAAACTCTGTACAAGTCTATTCACACCCCTTCCCCTCTAGACTTGTAATCTAACCCTTAGGGACTAACAAACAGAACACATCGTACTAGATCCCAACCACCTAGACAAGATAATTAAGGTACGAATCTACCTAGTGACCGACTTGAGGAAAGAAATCTTTGATGTGCTTGTAAAGTTTTAAGTCCATTTTTACGGGCAAAAGACATGCTTGGAGTTTATAGATCAGTCATTTGCCATTGCATGTTGATTATACCAAGCTCCAAACCAATTAAACATGAAAAAAAAACACCTGTCACGAGGACAATGGGAGTTTGTTTATAAAGAAGTAGCTACACTCCTAGTTGTTTGACCCACTCACAAACTACTATATCTATAGTGGTTGGCAAATATGGTCCTTAGACTCAAACCACCTACTAGGATGATGTGTGTCAACTACATAGACCTGAACAAAGGTTGTCCCAAAGATCCCTACCCACTATCAAACCCCAGCCAGATGGTTGATGAGATAGTAGGTTCTGAGCTCATGAGTTTCATAGATACTTTCAATGGGTACTGAATCTTGCTAAATATTCTCACTCTGGTGGTTCTAAGCTCCTGTAGCTAGTAAACAACACATATTGGGAATAATGACACTTTGTAATTATTTGTAGGAAATAATTCTCGAAAAACCCAAGAAAATGGAGAAAATGGACAAATTCACAATATAAATAAATAAATAAATCCAAGAAAATAAAACCACACAAGGTTAAATAAACCTGGATCCTGCTTAGGGACGAAGATGGACGAAGTTTGGGGTAGTTGTAAGCATGAGTCATGTTGTCACTCTCCTTAAAACCTTATTTACCGCCTTCTGGGGTGTTGGAGCGTTGCGGTCTAGGTTTCCCATAATAAAACGTACTACGATTCCTGCGTTTGAGTACACAAACTTGGGACCCGACGAACGAGAACGTGGGATGAACATAGAGGGCCGGCCCTGAGTGGGGTTTAGGGTGGGCACCTGCCTAGGGCCCAATCTCTATAGGGGCCCATAGGCCATAAGTTATATATACGGAGTATTATATATATATATATATATATATATATATATATATATATATATATATCTACTATACTAATAAGAGCCAAAGAGAGTTAGGCCTAAAATGGGTAGAAAAAATGGCGATCAAATTATTTAATCAAATGGATGGTTCAGATTGTTTAGATTTATATTTTTCCTTGAGATTTCCTAATTTATCCTTAATTATATGATTATCCGTTAAGTTTTCCGTTAAATATTCTCTTCTCCATTAATATTTTGTTAACTTTTAACTTACCCATTAATTTTTATAAGAAAGGTCTTAGGTTTGAACCTCATCCCAATCAAATTTGGCATAATTAAGTTTCTCACTCTTATTAAATTAAATAAATTAGTAGCTACAACAAAAAATGATACATATGTATTTCTTTAATTTAGAATTATGTGTCTACAATGTCTTTATTAAAAAAAAATATTCATTATCAATAAATTAAATAAGAAAAATAATTTCATTAGTTATATTGTCTTTATTTTCTCTAATGCAAAGATTCTGTACATTCAAATTCATCAATTGATATTCATTACATTGCCCATTATGTTCTTTTTACACTATCTTGTAATTAAATATCAAAGTTATAATACAAAGTAATGTTATATATTTATTTACCAAGTATTTTATTAATACCATGAAAAAATAAAAAAGAATAGTTTGAAACCAATTATATTAACTACTTGGGGAATTTGTTGACAATGAAAGTACTCAAATAACCCATTACCCAGCAAATTGAAACGAGAAACTAACTTTTAATATCTTTGGAATACATCATATTTAAAATTTTCAAATTTTTACTAATTTATTTAATCTTTTTCCTTAAACTAGGGATTTCTTTATCCACAATAACTTATTCAAGAATAATGGTTGAACCAAATGAACCTCGAGCAGAACACCTAAAGGAAAGTCCATAGCTCCTATATCATAATCTCATTGCATGACGTTGTCATCTATGCTACCAACAATAACCCAATTGCAAATAACACACTACCAACAAAAAGGAAGAGATCAAATAGTAAAGATGAAGACAATGACAATGTTACTCAAAAGAGAATTAAGAATATTTAGAAAAATTCAAACTAAAAGTAGTATTTATTTAGACTATCATTTTTAGACCAAATATTTATATTATCGATTTTACAAAGTTGCAAACATTTATTTTAGTGACAATTATAATGAATTTCCTATATTATTTTAGATTCATATACTTTGAGTTACATATTTCAATAAACAAATTCGACATTCAATTACCTATAAATAAACTTCTCCTATATAATCTTGCATTGATATACTTTCAAATATTTATTTAAATATAAACATTGGACATTAACCCATTCGCGCAATGCGCGTGTAAAACTAGTATATATATATATATATATATATATATATATATATATATATATATATATATTACTTATTATATATTTTTAAAATAGAGTTAATTGTTTCTGGAAGTCGAGAACTAAACTTACGAAGACTGAAAGAGACGTTGTCGCATATCCACCGTTCACGCCACCCAGCCCTCCAGGAGTGTAAGGGTTGCCGATCGCGCCTACGCCACAACAACGACTCAAATACTCAATAGACGATATTCGCTGCCTCGCCGGCCAGCCAGTGCTGTAACACCCCGTAAATTCGTTCAAGCCTTTCGTTCGATAATTAATTCCTTGGGCAATTTAATTTAATTCCAATTGGGCTAATTCCTTCAATTTGATATATATATATATATATATATATATATATATATATGTGTATATATTTCTTGAGCCTAATTTAATTATTCTAATCAAGAGCCCAACTAATTGAATTTATTCTTGTAAGGGATTTTATTTAATTTGGACCCTTACAACCTTTGTAATTAAATAATCCTACAAGCCCACATTCTTGATCATACATTATATATATATATATTGTTTCTAAGACATCTTATGGGCTAATTCTTGTATTTAATTTGTAAGGGGTGAATTTATTAAGCCCAACTTACTAGTCTTGATTATATTTAATTTCCTACACCCACTATTCTATAAGTTACTTAAGCCCACATCATTTAATGTCTTACACCCTAAATATTGTATGTATTCTTAGTATATATTTTGAAGATCAAAATACCCTAAAGACTTTCACTCCTTTCTTCCTCCCTACTATACTCTCTCACGCCACTTTCCACTCCATATTTCCCTAAAATTGATCTTCATTTCTCCTACAAGTTTTCAAGTCAAGATTGCTACTTTAAGCTTGTTTAGGATTGGGTAAGTGCATCTAGCCTAGAATCTACCTTGCATTTTATGGTTTTGCTAGTCTTTTTGCATATTCTTATAATGTTCTTTTGGGGTTCGTTGGGTAAA
Organism: Ipomoea triloba; assembly: GCF_003576645.1. NCBI lineage: Eukaryota > Viridiplantae > Streptophyta > Magnoliopsida > Solanales > Convolvulaceae > Ipomoea > Ipomoea triloba. The sequence goes on along the minus strand of NC_044920.1, from coordinate 16,108,791 downwards.
AGATGATCAACAAGGTGGTGGGGCTTTGTGAGCTAGCTTGAGGCTTGTTTAGATTGGAGAAAGCTCTTTGAGGTAACCACTATGTCCATCAAAATCTATTTTGTTCACCTATTCTATATATGATGTTCTTGGTGTTGGAAATCCTGAAATTCTTGTTGTTAGCCTATTTCTTGGATGTATTTTGTTGGTTTTCATCTTGATTTTTTGCCTTGTGTTGTATGATCAATGATGTTATGGATTTCCTTATTTTTGGACTCTAAATTGGATGAAATGTGAGTGTATTTGGTCTGATTTTGTATTCTGGAAGTTGGATTTGTTCATGTCTGTTCTCGGTTCTGGAATCTGGAAATTGGGTTGGCCTTGCGGAAGACCCGGACGGCACAATGTAACCCGCGAGGGCGATCCGCAAGGTGGCGACGGTGGTGTCGGGCGGAGGGGAGAGGCCCGTTGAGGGAGACCGTCTCCTCTTTGCGGAGGAGGTCGGCGGAGAGGTGTGCTCCGTTGCGGTGTTCCGTTAGGCCACTGGGAATTGATTTCCAGTGAGCAGTTTCGCTGTTGTTGTTGTCTGTTGTTCTCCTTTGTTCTGATTATTGTTGGATTGGTTTGTTGGGTATTTTACTATGTCTTTGGAGTATTTATTCATGTCATTTATTGGGTATTTTATACCTTATCTTGGAGTATTGATTCATGTCTCGGTTTCCATTGTTGGTATTCTTGATCTATTGATTCTTCGATTCATTACCTGGGAGTTGGTTTGTGTTCATATTTGAGATGAACACTTTGTTTTAGTTGCTTTGAGTGATGTTGGAGTATGCGGTTGTGACGGTGGTTTTGTGGATGATGTTGGAGGTTGTTGGTTGGATTTGACTGTGCTACTACTGACTATACTGACTTTGGACGTCGGTCCCTGTGATTGGACTGTCGGTCCCTGTGATTGGACTGTCGGTCCCTGTGATTGGACTGTCGGTCCCTGTGATTGGACTGTCGGTCCCTGTGATTGGACTGTCGGTCCCTGTGATTGGACTGTCGGTCCCTGTGATTGGGCTCATCACCCCTGTGTACCGGTTTTCCGGGTTTGGCTCTTGACCACTGACTTTGGGTTGGTCACCCCTGTGTACCGGTTTTTCCGGGATTGACTCTTGACTCCTGAATTCTGACTATGTGGTTTGACTTGGTTTGGTGGTTGGGTTGACTTGGTTTGGAGGTTGGAGTTGGGGTTCCTTCTTGGTCCGTTTTATGAGCTCTTTATGCTAATTCGGTCGATACCTTATGGATCTCGGTTATGGTTCATTATTGCATTATGCTTTGTTGTTGGCTATTGGCTTTGTTTGAATGAGTCTTGGTTTGTGATTCGTTCAGCTTATTATTGTTGAGTATCGTTTTCAACTACTGAACAGTTCGTTGGTGTTTATATTCTATATGGGTGTGTAAACCTATTTACAAGCTTATGTATATCTATATCTCCTTGCGGGTGTGAATGGTGGTTGCTTAGCATTCTTTTGCTAATGGTTCTTTGTGTGTTTTCCAGGTATGGAGTAGTTATGCGAGAGCGCGCTAGAGCTTTCCTTATGAGGATGTTTAGCCTTAGTTTACCTTGTTTAGACTTTGGTTTTGGCCTGTGTGCCTTGAGATATTATTAGTATACTCTGGATTAGTGGTTTGAGTACTTTCGATGATTGTGGTTTATGTTTTGAGAATTTTATCTTGGTTTATATCTATGACAGCTTAGTCCGTTTTATGATTAGCCTGTGCATCTAGGCTGTGTTATACCTAGATGTGGCATGACGCCCCTTAAGTTTTAAATTCGCTTCCGCTATGTTTGGTTTGTTGGTTGAGATAGGCAGCTGTTGTGTTAAGCTTTAGCTATCTCAGCCGGTGTGAGGTTGGGGGTGTCACAAGTGCTTCACCCGTTTGCTGCACCTTCACCTAATCGTCTTCGCAAATTGTAGATTTGCAATCGCCTAATGCAGTAACGCCCTAATCTCTTGCGACCTGCCTAATCTGCCATTGCAAAGGTATTTTAATAATTGTAGAATGCATATTATGCAGTAATGCCGTATTGTTGTAATGTTCTTTGTGGAATCCTAAATTACTAATTGAGTAATTGTCACTTTGCTATTTAAATAATTAAATAAATTAGGAATTTAGTTTACAGATGAATTGCAAGTGGTTTGAGTACTTTCGATGATTGTGGTTTATGTTTTGAGAAATTTTATCTTGGTTTATATCTATGACAGCTTAGTCCGTTTTATGATTAGCCTGTGCATCTAGGCTGTGTTATACCTAGATGTGGCATGACGCCCCTTAAGTTTTAAATTCGCTTCCGCTATGTTTGGTTTGTTGGTTGAGATAGGCAGCTGTTGTGTTAAGCTTTAGCTATCTCAGCCGGTGTGAGGTTGGGGGTGTCACAAGTGCTTCACCCGTTTGCTGCACCTTCACCTAATCGTCTTCGCAAATTGTAGATTTGCAATCGCCTAATGCAGTAACGCCCTAATCTCTTGCGACCTGCCTAATCTGCCATTGCAAAGGTATTTTAATAATTGTAGAATGCATATTATGCATGACCTCTCGAAGGCTATAATCTGGACTGTCGATTCTCCTTCCACCGTGACTGTTAAGGAGACTAATTCCTTATGTTACATAATTTATTTCTTATTTATTCTGATCATATCATCTAGAATTAATCTCATGTTAGTGGGTGGTTTAATGGAGAGTTAGTGGGAGATTAAAGTCTTGTTAGTGGGGAGGTTACAATGCTAGAATTGAATGCCATTAATCCTTCATCTCCTATATATATTTCTAGGTAAGCAGCAGATCTATAACACACAGAATATAGGCATACTTGCCATCGAAAATACTTAGTTTTCCAACTCGAAACTCTGCTCAACCTTCCTTCAAGCCACTTGTGTTCACAGGGCCGGTCCAAAGGATTTATAGGCCCCGGGGAAAATTAAACAAAGCGCCCCTATATGAAAATTTTGTTTTCGAATGATCAATTTGTTTTCTTCTTTTTTTTTACTTCCGGGTGAATGTTTTTTAGGCAACATTGTATAAAAAAAATTATTATAAAACCTATCTTAACAATTTCATTTTACATAGAAATCCTAATAAATAGAATTAAAACAGAAATAAAATTTCTAATTCCAAACTTTTAAACATTTAAACAACAATACAATATAATTAGAAATGTATTACGATTCTAAACAATACAACCTAATATGCAATTCTAAAACTAAATTCCTAATTCCAAAATTACAATTCGTAAATTCCTAATTAATCCACAATTTGCATTTTGCAATTCATCTGTAAACTAAATTCCTAATTTATTTAATTATTTAAATAGCAAAGTGACAATTACTCAATTAGTAATTTAGGATTCCACAAAGAACATTACAACAATACGGCATTACTGCATAATATGCATTCTACAATTATTAAAATACCTTTGCAATGGCAGATTAGGCAGGTCGCAAGAGATTAGGGCGTTACTGCATTAGGCGATTGCAAATCTACAATTTGCGAAGACGATTAGGTGAAGGTGCAGCAAACGGGTGAAGCACTTGTGACACCCCCAACCTCACACCGGCTGAGATAGCTAAAGCTTAACACAACAGCTGCCTATCTCAACCAACAAACCAAACATAGCGGAAGCGAATTTAAAACTTAAGGGGCGTCATGCCACATCTAGGTATAACACAGCCTAGATGCACAGGCTAATCATAAAACGGACTAAGCTGTCATAGATATAAACCAAGATAAAAGAAATGCAAAATTGTGGATTAATTAGGAATTTACGAATTGTAATTTTGGAATTAGGAATTTAGTTTGTAGAATTGCATATTAGGTTGTATTGTTTAAGAATCGTAATACATTTCTAATTATATTGTATTGTTGTTTAAATGTTTAAGAGTTTGGAATTAGAAATTTTATTTCTGTTTTAATTCTATTTATTAGGATTTCTATGTAAAATGAAATTGTTAAGATAGGTTTTATAATAATTTTTTTTATACAATGTTGCCTAAAAAACATTCACCCGGAAGTAAAAAATAAAAAAAAATGAAGAAAACAAATTGATCATTCGAAAACAAAATTTTCATAATATATATATATATATATATATTATATATATATATTACATTATTATATATTTTAAAATATAGTTAATTGTTTCTGGAAGTCGAGAACTAAACTTACGAAGACTGAAAGAGACGTTGTCGCATATCCACCGTTCACGCCACCCAGCCCACCAGGAGTGTAAGGGTTGCCGATCGCGCCTACGCCACAACAACGACTCAAATACTCAATAGACGATATTCGCCGCCTCGCCGGCCAGCCAGTGCTTCGCCCGTTTGCTGCACCTTCACCTAATCGTCTTCGCAAATTGTAGATTTGCAGTCGCCTAATGCAGTAACGCCCTAATATCTTGCGACCTGCCTAATCTGCCATTGCAAAGGTATTTTAATAATTGTAAAATGCATATTATGTCGTAATGCCGTATTGTTGTAATGTTCTTTGTGGAATCCTAAATTACTAATTGAGTAATTGTCACTTTGCTATTTAAATAATTAAATAAATTAGGAATTTAGTTTACAGATGAATTGCATAAATGCATAATTGTGGATTAATTAGGAATTTACGAATTGTAATTTGGAATTAGGAATTTAGTTTATAGAATTGCATATTAGGTTGTATTGTTTAGAATCGTAATACATTTCTAATTATATTGTATTGTTGTTTAAATGTTTAAAAGTTTGGAATTAGAAATTTTATTTCTGACATTTATTAGATTCTAAATAAGTATTAGGTTTACGTTATTTATGATTTCTATGTAAAATGAAATTGTTAAGATAGGTTTTATAATAATTTTTTTTATACAATGTTGCCTAAAAAACATTCACCCGGAAGTAAAAAAAAAATGAAGAAAACAAATTGATCATTCGAAAACAAAATTTTCATATAGGGGCGCTTTGTTTAATTTTCCCCGGGGCCTATAAATCCTTTGGACCGGCCCTGTGAACACAAGTGGCTTGAAGGAAGGTTGAGCAGAGTTTCGAGTTGGAAAACTAAGTATTTTCGATGGCAAGTATGCCTATATTCTGTGTGTTATAGATCTGCTGCTTACCTAGAAATATATATAGGAGATGAAGGATTAATGGCATTCAATTCTAGCATTGTAACCTCCCCACTAACAAGACTTTAATCTCCCACTAACTCTCCATTAAACCACCCACTAACATGAGATTAATTCTAGATGATATGATCAGAATAAATAAGAAATAAATTATGTAACATAAGGAATTAGTCTCCTTAACAGTCACGGTGGAAGGAGAATCGACAGTCCAGATTATAGCCTTCGAGAGGTCAGTAATGCCGTATTGTTGTAATGTTCTTTGTGGAATCCTAAATTACTAATTGAGTAATTGTCACTTTGCTATTTAAATAATTAAATAAATTAGGAATTATTGTCACTTTGCTATTTAAATAATTAAATAAATTAGGAATTTAGTTTACAGATGAATTGCAATAATTAAATAAATTAGGAATTTAGTTTACAGATGAATTGCAGAAATGCAAAATTGTGGATTAATTAGGAATTTACGAATTGTAATTTTGGAATTAGGAATTTAGTTTGTAGAATTGCATATTAGGTTGTATTGTTTAAGAATCGTAATACATTTCTAATTATATTGTATTGTTGTTTAAATGTTTAAGAGTTTGGAATTAGAAATTTTATTTCTGTTTTAATTCTATTTATTAGGATTTCTATGTAAAATGAAATTGTTAAGATAGGTTTTATAATAATTTTTTTTATACAATGTTGCCTAAAAAACATTCACCCGGAAGTAAAAAATAAAAAAAAATGAAGAAAACAAATTGATCATTCGAAAACAAAATTTTCATATATATATATATATATATATATATATATATATATTACTTATTATATATTTTAAAATATAGTTAATTGTTTCTGGAAGTCGAGAACTAAACTTACGAAGACTGAAAGAGACGTTGTCGCATATCCACCGTTCACGCCACCCAGCCCACCAGGAGTGTAAGGGTTGCCGATCGCGCCTACGCCACAACAACGACTCAAATACTCAATAGACGATATTCGCCGCCTCGCCGGCCAGCCAGTGCTTCGCCCGTTTGCTGCACCTTCACCTAATCGTCTTCGCAAATTGTAGATTTGCAGTCGCCTAATGCAGTAACGCCCTAATATCTTGCGACCTGCCTAATCTGCCATTGCAAAGGTATTTTAATAATTGTAAAATGCATATTATGTCGTAATGCCGTATTGTTGTAATGTTCTTTGTGGAATCCTAAATTACTAATTGAGTAATTGTCACTTTGCTATTTAAATAATTAAATAAATTAGGAATTTAGTTTACAGATGAATTGCATAAATGCATAATTGTGGATTAATTAGGAATTTACGAATTGTAATTTTGGAATTAGGAATTTAGTTTATAGAATTGCATATTAGGTTGTATTGTTTAGGAATCGTAATACATTTCTAATTATATTGTATTGTTGTTTAAATGTTTAAAAGTTTGGAATTAGAAATTTTATTTCTGTTTTAATTCTATTTATTAGGATTTCTATGTAAAATGAAATTGTAAGTTTATTAGGTTTATTTCTGTTTTAATTCTATTTATTAGGATTTCTATGTAAAATGAAATTGTTAAGATAGGTTTTATAATAATTTTTTTTTATACAATGTTGCCTAAAAAACATTCACCCGGAAGTAAAAAAAAACGAAGAAAACAAATTGATCATTCGAAAACAAAATTTTCATATAGGGGCGCTTTGTTTAATTTTTCCCCGGGGCCTATAAATCCTTTGGACCGGCCCTGTGAACACAAGTGGCTTGAAGGAAGGTTGAGCAGAGTTTCGAGTTGGAAAACTAAGTATTTTCGATGGCAAGTATGCCTATATTCTGTGTGTTATAGATCTGCTGCTTACCTAGAAATATATATAGGAGATGAAGGATTAATGGCATTCAATTCTAGCATTGTAACCTCCTCCCACTAACAAGACTTTAATCTCCCACTAACTCTCCATTAAACCACCCACTAACATGAGATTAATTCTAGATGATATGATCAGAATAAATAAGAAATAAATTATGTAACATAAGGAATTAGTCTCCTTAACAGTCACGGTGGAAGGAGAATCGACAGTCCAGATTATAGCCTTCGAGAGGTCACTTCAGTTACGCGCAGAAAGCTGTTCGCGAGACATCGACTCTTAGCCGCAAGAGGTCGACCCGTGCGAGCTTCGAGAGATACTGCTAACGCGCTTCCCGCAACATCGGCCCGCGGAGGTCGATCCCTCGTAGGCAAGTGGACTGAGATGGAAAAAACACTCGGGGACCAGCCAATTTCTGGATGAGGTGTACACGTGTCAAGCCTTTTCATGCACAATTTGGGATTTGATTTGCAACCCCCCGCCCCCGCGCACGAGAGAGAGCATCTATGCTATACAAGTTAACAAGTCATTAAAAGACCCTTGTATATATAGTGGGTCAAATCTTCTTTCCCAACCAATGTGGGACAAAAGGCTTACTTAAAGCTTTTTCCACACAAAATCCATCTCAAATGTGTCTACTTTGAGAATCAATTTCTCATTCACCCATTATCCATTTTGAGCGTATAATATATCGATCTCTTTGTCTCACTATGAAGAACCCGAATCCACTTTGACCCGACCGAAATCGGAAGTGGACCCCACATATATTTATACCACAAAATGACCACTTAAAATGCCATTTATTCCATTTTTTCCAACATTATCTAGCTCCATAATTGTATGCTTCTTCAAGCCCTTTCTCCACCAAAATAATGCAACTATTGTGTGACTTTATAAGCTCATCTTTAGCATATTCCCAATGTTAGTATTATTATTATTATTATTCTATAACCTATAGTTTGTATTATGTGGTTGTGAATAAGTCTTTAGCTCATGTCCTGTAGAATAGGAGAGTCCAGTGTACTATCTCTAAAAGGGCTCTCTCTCTCTCATTGTAATTGGTCAATCAATCAAGTGATCGTTCCTCTAATCTGGTATCAGATAGTGATAGGTTAGGGTCCTGTTTATTTCTCTTTTTTCCCTAATCTGTTACGATGGCATCACCTCCCACAGCCGATCACGCGATTACACTAGCCACCGTTCCACCATCTTCTCCGATCACTCCCACCACCCTTACATCGGCACACCACTTTGTGTCTTTGAAGCTCACCTCTCACAACTACCTATTTTGGAGAACACAATTTATACCATTTCTCAAAGGCCAGGGCTTGCTTGGGTTCATCAATGGTACCACACTATGCCCGCCGGCCACTGTTATCGCCGCCCCACCGGTGACAGGCGAGACTGCTGCCGTCGTCACGACGCCGAACCCTGCATACGCCGTATGGATTCAACAGGATCAGTCGATCCTCTCTCTACTGATTTCATCGCTCTCCACTGAAGTCATGCATCTTGCCGTCGGCCGGAACACCGCCAAGGAGGTCTGGGACTCCATCTCTTCGGCATTGGCCTCTGCAACACGCGCACAGTGCCTCAGCTTGTTGGGGCAATTTCAGACGCTTCGGCAGGGCAACGCAGCGCCGGCTGACTACCTCGGCAAAGCCCAGATGCTGGTGGAGGCACTCTCCCTCGCCGGTCGTCCACTGTCCAAAGATGAACAAATACTCTACGTACTCCAGGGACTGCGGCCTGAATTCCGGGCTATGGCGAGCTCCCTCATGGTCACGGGCACGGAGGTCTCCTTATCGCAGCTGGCGGACATGCTTCAGGCGCAGGAGTTCATCCACTCCGATGACCACATGCCGGCGGATTATGGTGCTCCTGGTGCAGCGTCGGCGGCCTTCCTTGCTGGTCGAGGCAGATATGGAGGTAACCCATATCACCAAGGTGGCCGCCAGTCATCTAACGACCGCGGGCGGAATAGTCGCGGTAGAGGAGGCCAGAACCGCGGGCGTGGCGGAGGTCCACGGTGCCAGATCTGCAAATCTCATGGTCATACGGCCGTGAACTACTTCAGAAGGTATGATGACAGGTCCTCTGCCCAGGCAAACGCCGCTGTCGCCGGTGATCCGGGAGTGTCGGCTGGAGCGGACTCTTGGTTCGTTGATACTAGTGCGTCTATGCATGCTACACCGGCAGATAGAATGTTGCAGCAGTCCGAAGCTTACTCTGGCGGTGACGTTCTAAAAGTTGGTAACGACGCAGGTCTGAACGTTTCACGTGTGGGGCAAGCGATAATCCCTTCCGAGTCAAAATCATTAAAAATGATCAATATATTACATGTTCCCAATTTAACTTTACCACTACTGTCAGTTTATCGTTTTACAAACGAGAATAATGTGTTTTTTGAATTTCACAAAAATATGTTTCTTGAATTTCACAAAAATATGTTTCTTGTGAGGGATTACAAGTTACTGGTGCCACGAGTCCACTCTGCCTTTCTTTCCACTCGGGCATCACCCGTAGTTTGGCATCAACGGTTGGGTCACCCGCATCACCAAGTCCTTCAGAAAATCCTCAAATCTTGCCCGGTCATTCCAAATAAATTTCGTGCCTCACAACTGTGTTCTGCGTGTCAGCTTGGGAAGTCGGCACGGTTTCCATTAGATAGGGTTTTTAGCTCTAGTGACAATGTTTTAGATCTTTTGTATACGGACATATGGGGTCCGTCTCTAGTACTTTCACATTCTGGTTACCGCTATTTTGTACTCTTCGTAGATGACTACTCGCGTTTCACCTGGTTTTACCCTTTACGGTTAAAATCAGATATATATAAAACATTTGATTTGTTTCGGGCAATGGTAGAACGTCATTTTTCGCGTTCTATCAAAGCCATTCAATCTGATTTAGGGGGTGAGTATCGTCGCCTACACAAAGTTTTCGAAACACTAGGTATCACTCACAGGCAATCGTGTACCTATACTCATGAACAAAATGGCCGTGTCGAGCGCCGGAATAGACACATTGTCGAAACCGGCTTAGCCCTACTGGCTGAAAGCTCAACTGCCCAGCAATATTGGGATTACGCCTTTGAAACGACAACTTTCTTAATTAATTGCCTACCTTCCTTAGCTATACAATTTAAAACCCTGTATTTCCTCCTAAACAAAATACAACCACCATACACTTTCTTCCGAGTCTTCGGGTGTCGATGTTACCCATACCTCCGTCCCTATAATCGTCACAAAATTGAATTTCATTCCACACCATGTGTCTTCTTAGGTTACCTTGTTTTCTATAGGGGTTATCGCTGTATGGACCTCACTACGGGAAAAGTTTATATCTGTCGTCATGTACGCTTGATGAAAGTATTTTTCCTTTTGCTGCCTTACAGGTTCATCAAAGTCTCGAACCTACTTCTCCGCCTTGGGGGATAGGACCAGTTCAGGTACCGGTAACATCAAGCTCAATCCACCCACCGGCTGAACCCGTGTCTACGGATCAGCCAATAGCTCAAGAACTTGCTCCATTACCTATTGAAGCTCCTCAGTCGTCCTCTGAATCTGTACCACCCCGGCAAACCCAGGCTCAGACTCAGGATAATACTCATACTATGCGCACACGTCGCAAGACTCGAGGCACAAATGAGCAGTTCTTTGCGTTAACCGCATCCGTGGATCCCACGTGTTACTCTCAAGCCGTTTGCCACCCGTAGTGGCGTGATGCCATGGATCAAGAATTCAACACACTCTTGCATAATCACACATGGCAGCTAGTACCGCCAACGCCGCTTATGAATGTAATCGGGTGCAAATGGGTCTTCCGCAGCAAAAGCAAGGTCGATTGCTCTATTGAGCGCTACAAGGCGCGACTAGTTGCAAAGGGGTTCAATCAAGTTGCCGGTGAAGATTTCTTTGACACATTCAGCCCTGTGGTAAAACCGACTACAGTCCGCATCTTATTCTCTATTGCGGTATCAAACCGCTGGACCTTACGGCAGCTAGATGTTCACAACTCTTTCCTTAATGGCCAGCTTTATGAGACTATTTACATGAAGCAACCACCAGGCTATGAGGATCCGGCTCATCCGGACCACGTCTGTCACCTACAGCGCTCCCTTTACGGCCTCAAACAAGCTCCGCGTGCGTGGTTCAAACGTCTTCATGACTACTTACTTGTCACTGGGTTCTCAGCCTCAAAGACAGATGTGTCACTGTTTTACTACACGGTCAGTGCTTCCTGGGTTTTTTTGCTTGTCTACGTCGACGATATCATCATGATGGGCAATGATTCATCCCTCATCGATCAATTACTCACTCAACTCGCGGGTACCTTTAAAATTAGAGATCTGGGAAAACCAAATTTCTTTCTTGGTATTGAAACTCTTCCTACTGCAGATGGCTATATATTATCACAACGCCGCTACATGACAGATATCCTAGCTCGGGCCGGCATGACTGATTGCAAGCCTTTAGCGACTCCAGCATCTCTCACTCAAGCGACTACTCCGAATACGGAACCGTGTGATAATCCCACTCAGTATCGCCGTATTGTTGAGGCTTTGCAGTACTTAACCATCACCAGACCCGATCTTTCCTATGCAGTTAACAGGTTGTGTTAGTTCATGCACTCTCCTACGGAAGAGCACTGGGTCTTCTCAAACGCGTATTACGCTACGTTAAAGGCACTCAACTTCATGGGCTCCGCCTTGCCTTGTCACCTTCTACAGAAATTCATGCCTACTCGGATTCAGACTGGGCCGGGTGTCCGGTCGATCGGAAGTCCACAAGCGACTATGTGGTATTCCTTGGGGATAATTTGGTATCTTGGCTATCTCGGAAGCAACGCACCGTTGCTCATTCTTCTACAGAGGCTGAATATAAAGGCCTAGCTGACGTCTCGGCTGAAGTGACTTGTATTGTCTCTTTACTGCGTGAGCTCGGTCTGCATTCAGGGACACCTGCCACTCTCTGGTGCGACAATCTCTGGGCCACTTATCTAGCAGCCAACCCGGTCTTCCATGCCAGGACGAAGCACGTGGAGATTGACTACCACTTTGTTCGTGACAAAGTTGCGTATGGGGAATTCATCGTCAGCTTCGTCTCTACCAAAGAGCAGCTCGCAGACATTTTCACAAAGCCCCTTCCTGGGCTCCGTTTTCGGACTCTTCGAGACAAGCTCAATGTTGTTGCTGTACCACCTTGTGCTTGAGGGGGTGTGTTAGTATTATTATTATTATTCTATAACCTATAGTTTGTGTTATGTGGTTGTGAATAAGTCTTTAGCTCATGCCCTGTAAAATAGGAGAGTCCAGTGTACTATCTCTAAAAGGATTCTCTCTCTCATTGTAATTGTTCAATCAATCAAGTGATCGTCCCTCTAATGGGACACATTGGGTTAATACTTCAACAGAGTTTTCACAACCACATTTGGATCCAATTGCATCCATGGACTTGGTGCAATTGACTTATCAGTTATCAAATTAAAATAACACCCTTAACTAGTGCAACTAAAATTAGAATATTTGCCACGCCAGATTTTGAATTAAAAAAGAAAATTCATATTACATGTCAAATCATCTAATTACCTGTTAAGTTGTGAGATTATTGACAAATTATTAGAATAGAACAAATTTTTAGCATTTGAAGACCCAATACACTTTGTTTTAACTCAATAATTAATCTAATTACATTTTCGTGTCCAATTCTAGTTGCTTATTTGATCATTTCCCGCAAATAAAAAAAAATGAATATTTTTATCTCTGCAGTATAATGCTCACTTTTAAAATTAGATCATACTTTAACATCATCAAATTTAAAATTCCTTTATTATTTTTTCTAAAACCTTACAATACATTTTTACTTTCAAAATGATCTCATTTTCACATCACAATATAATATAATTAATAAATAATATTATTATAATAAATAAATAAAAACATTTTTTTAAAAAAACTATAAAGTAAAACTTGCTTGAAAGCTTTTAAAAAAGAAAGCTTTCAAGCCACATAAACTTCAAATTTTTTTTAAATGACGTTTTTTCATGAATTATATGCTTATTGTGTTTTCTTCTCCCTAAATTATTTATGTATCCACATTAACTCTTCAATTATTTTGAAAGTGGTGATTTTTCTCTCTCTATCAAATCGGGTTTTAGATTGTTAAAAATAAGTGCAAAATAAGTATTTCAAGTTATTTTTCTTCTCAAACAAATTATTGCTTATATGTGAAAATCAAAATAAATACGAAAAAAGAATAAACACCATTGAAAATATTACAATTATAATTTTAGTAATACAATTAAGACTTAAATATAAAATTAACAATGATGAATATTTGTGTTTAAGTCTTAATTCTGTTACAAGCATTATCTTAAATTTTACTTATAATTATAATATTTAAAAATTTTGTTATTCTTTTTCACATTTATTCTATTTTTTCACATATAAGCAATAAATTTTTGAAACAGAAAAATAAATGAAATACATAATTTGCTTTATTTTTTACCGTCTAAGCACTCATTTAACATAGAGAAAAAATCGTCACTTTCAAAATAATTGAGGGACTAATATTTTTTTTTTAAAGCAAAAAGCAAACTCGATTAATGTAAGAAAGCAGAAACAGAGTCAGGCGGGACAGAGTCCCAGTACAAAGTACTAATCTGCGAATGGGCCGAAACTGCGAGAGAATGAGCTATAACATTTTCTGTCCTAAAAACCAAATTAACAACACAATCAGTGAAAGAAGCGATGGACACCTTGCACTCCTGTAAGGCGAAATCTGCATGTGAGCGAACTAACCTCAGCCTGGAGAGCAGCGAGTGAAGTTGGGACTAGTATAGATGTATGAATAATTGAGAAATATATAATTCGGAGGGAAAATGTCATTTTTTTTCAAAAAAAAACTCCGTATTAAATTTTTTTTTTTGAAACCGTATTAAAAATATATAAATTCCACATCTGGTAAGAATGTAAATCTATCATTTCAAAGATCTCGAATATCCAACGGCTTATATTTGCCCATCTCTTATTCCCACTCAGCTCCCTAACTCTAAGGGCTCTCCCTTCCCGTCTTCAATTCAAAACCAAAAAAAGCTCCCAACTTTCTCCCATCTCTTTCAATTCTCACATTCCTCTCTGCCCTTCCAGATCTCGTATTAATTTCAGATAGGTAGAGGGAGAGATCGGTAATTTCGCTGTGACCTGAACAATCTGTTAAGATGGCGCGTGAGGAGTACGTATACATGGCCAAGCTAGCGGAGCAGGCCGAGAGGTACGATGAGATGGTGGAGTTCATGGAGAAGGTTTCCGCCTCCTTCGGCGACTCGGAGGAGCTGACGGTGGAGGAGCGCAACCTGCTGTCCGTGGCCTACAAGAACGTGATCGGGGCGCGTAGGGCGTCGTGGAGGATCATCTCCTCCATTGAGCAGAAGGAGGAGTCGAGGGGGAACGAGGACCATGTGAATGCCATCCGAGAGTACAGATCGAAGATCGAGAAGGAGCTCTCTAACATCTGCGATGGCATCCTCAAGCTCCTCGACTCCCGCCTTATCCCCTCTGCTTCGGCCCCCGATTCCAAAGTCTTCTACCTCAAGATGAAGGGCGATTATCACCGCTACCTTGCGGAGTTCAAGACCACTGCCGAGCGTAAGGAGGCCGCTGAGAGCACCCTCTCTGCCTACAAAGCTGCTCAGGTATATATATATATATATTTATATATATTCGTGTAATTTGTTTGATCTATTTGTTGCTATATCTGAAATTAAAATTACCATTGAAAAAGCTTAATAAATCTGGTTGTTGTTATTTATTTATTTATTACATATTATTAACATGTGTGTGGTTCGAAATTGATTGGAATTTAGGGTGGGTTTGGAAAGCAGGAAAATAACTTACTGAAAATGGTTTTGGAAAATGAGTCATTTTCTTGGAAAATAAGTTCATTTTGGGTGTTTGGATGTACTCTGGTATGTGTTTGGTTCATTTTCCGGAAAATGAGTAGAAATCTATAATTATATATTTTTATTATTTTATTTAAAATATAAAAATATATAAACTAATAATATTTATTAGAAATTAGAAATATTTTATATTTTTTTTACAAAAAAAGTTGCACGAAGCCATTTTCCATTTCCGGACCGTCATTTTTTGGAAAACCAAAAATGAGCTCATTTTCCATGGTTCCGTTGACCACATTTTCCTGATGTTGCCAAACACCAAAAGCCCAAATCATTTTCCGGGTTACCAAACACAACCTTAAGGATGAAAATGAGTAATGATTTGATATTGGTAGATCAAATGATTGTGTTCTGTTTCATTGATTGATCAAATGCAATCTTAGTCTGTTAATCAGCCAATGAAATTTGGATCAGAACTACATTTGCCTCTTATTTCAGCTTTAATGCTCATTCTTTTATGTGAAAGTGAAAGTGAAAGTGAAAGGAATAGGAATGCATTGGGTTTATCAGTGATTATTTGAAGAACCAAACATTTGAGTTATCTATCTTATGGTGCTTTGATGTGAAAATTTGTGTTTTTGCCTGTTTTTATGCTTTGGCACTTCGTTTCAAAACGTGGGTTTGATCCGTTGTAGGACATTGCTGCTGAACTTGCCCCAACTCACCCAATCCGTCTTGGGCTGGCCCTCAACTTCTCTGTGTTTTATTATGAGATTTTGAACTCTCCTGACCGCGCTTGTAATCTTGCTAAACAGGTGAGAATTTCTTAATGTTCTTTTCTTTATTCAGTTTTGATTAGGAATTGATTCTATTAGAGTTGGAGGACAAGCATGCTAATGCTTAGTAAGGGTCTATTATTGTGTTTGACATTTGATTTGACACACTCTGTTATACTTGAGCTGGGTCCATTTGTTTGATGATTAATTGATTTCATCTGTTTTTTTTGTGTCCTATGCCAGGCCTTTGATGAAGCAATTGCCGAGTTAGACACCCTGGGAGAGGAGTCATACAAGGATAGCACCTTGATCATGCAGCTTCTTCGTGATAATCTCACTCTATGGACATCTGATATTCAGGTAATAGACAAACTCCACTCTTATAGGCTATAATGCAAATTGGCCAAACACAAAAGACTGATCCAATCGATTAGCTAGTCTAACACATGACCTTATAAACCCATATGTTTTCTCTTATTTTTTCACGACGTTAATACTCCCTCAAGTGGACAACCGGGGCATTTTGAATCTAACCGGTTGACCACCCTTTTAAATGAAAGCTTGTGCGCCACCAATATTATGGATAGACAATCGGGTGAACACAAAGTGGACTGAACCAGGCTCTGATACCATGTTATAATCTAAGATTTGGGCCAAGATTACTCAATTGGGCACTAATGTAAATGGACCAAACCAAAAGATTGAATCCAACCAATTAGCTAGTTTAACCCCAATTCTTATGCCATGGACCAGGGTTCACAGTGCACTGTGGACCCTGGTGCATGTGTATGTGTTTTATGTTGTGAGTTTTTATGTCTTGTGTTATAAAATTCTGTATCTTACGAGTATGAATTTTGTACCTCGTCGTTTCAATCCAGGGTCTATTGTGGACCCTGATCCATGGTATAAATTACCGTTTAACCCATGACCTTATAAGTCCATATGTTCTCTCTTATTTTTCCAATGTCATTGTTTGTGTTGGTATTGACTGTAACCATTACTAGTGTGCTATCCATCAGAGTTCACAGCTTTTATGCTCACTTTTACATATATGTTGAAAGATGTAAACTTTGGACGAATTTAACGCATTGCTTTCTTGTAGGATGATGGAGCTGATGAAATCAAGGAAGCTCCCAAAAAAGATGAAGAGTAAAAGTGAGTGTGATTGGTGCTGTATTAGCATAGCATTTCACTTCTCCAGGATTGTTTTTGGCTGGAGAAGTTGCCCTCATTTATTTCCAGTGATATGGTTTTCCTTCTCACTGTGATTCAGATGCAATGATTTGGAATACTAATGCTTATATCATTTGGTTTTTAATTATCATACATACTCCTTTGTCCAATTTTATGTGTTTTACTTGATTAATGACAATTAAGTTAATCACGATTTGATATTCATTTTTTTAGTGACAAGGGAACGTTGCGTGAGTAAATTGTGCTTTGTGACTATAGTCCGTAGAGGATCACAAGTGACCCAGCTTAAATTGTCTATAGTTAATTGGCTCGAACTATGGAGGTCAATATACCAATTTCACTAGGAGTCGAACATGTAACATTATATATAAGTCAATATACTGACTGATTTGGTTGGAATTACCATAATTTTCATAATATTTAACAAATAAATCGGTAAAATAAAAATAGAGTAGTTAATGTTTAGTACATAATGACCTATAGCAAAAATAGGTAAAATAAAAAATAGGGTAGTTAATGCTTAGTACATAATAACCAATTATATAGGATTTTATATTTTTTAGATACCACGTAAATACTTTATTATTGAGGAAGTATTAATATATAATATCTAAGTCAAACCATGAATTTTATTTTTAGAATAATTTATGGCATTTTTTATACCAAAAAAAAACCAAACCTTCAATTTTACTAATTTCAATTATTCTTTCAAATTCAATCAAAATATTTAATTTAATTTTAATTTTAATAATTTCATAAAAACGTAAAGAAAAAAAAAAGAGTTTGATTTGATTTTAACTTGACTTTCAAATCACCTAATAAACATTTCATATAATTTCATTTGAAGTAAATGTTGAACAGAAATATTTAATTTGATTTCCGTTTAACTTTCTACCCTAAATCTAAACCCAAATACCCAAATATCCACCCCTAGTTCCAAGTAGAAAGGCAGGCTACAGTCTGCAGAGCAGCAGAGGTCCAGTTTTGTGTGTTTAGGAAAGAGACTTGTGCTACTATGGGTGACAAATATCCACCCATTGGCCGCGTAAATCTAGTTTTTTTTATGACACAAAATTTTTTCTCTTTATTTTCCCTTTCCTACTTGACTTTTAAAAAAAAAACCTGCAAAAAAAATCTACTATGCTATAATGTATTCTTAGTTTTTTCTTTTCAAATTCGTTTTTACAAATAAAATTAATGTATAAAGATATATCATTAAAAAATTAAAGCGAAATTTTTTTAAACAACACCCACATTGATATTTTTTAAAATAAATTATAGGTGTATAAAGTCATTACTTTAGTGTAATGTTTATATACATTAAGTTTTAGTTTTATGAACATACTATATATTGAATGGAAATAGATATGATGTACCAACATTTTGATACGCATGAAATGAAAGAAATGATTAGTGGTTTAATTAATGGAAGATCTAAAAGGAATGAATCATATGTAATTAGATGATAATTGACTACATATTAATATAAGGAAATTATGTATATTAGAATATATCATTACCTTGTGTAGTTAGAATAATTTTAGTACCCTAATTATTATAGGTCTTTTTTTTTTTTTTTTTGAAAACCAAAGGAATAATATATTAAGTAGGAAATAAATCAGAGATACAAGCAGGATGGGTACTTACCCACGAACCAAGGACAGACAAAGAATCAGTTGCCCTAGCAAGGGTATGAGCCACATGATTTGCTGACATTCAGATATGGCAAACTGTAACGTTTCCAATATCCGTAGCAATATGATGACATTGCTTAACAATATCACCAATGTACGACAAATCTAATGAAGCAGAATTAAAAGCAAGACAAAAATTTAAACAATCTGTTTCAAAAATAACGTTATTATGACCCGAGCTCTTGAGCCAAGTGAGAGCTTCCTTAACCGCCATTGCCTCAGCTAGATAAGGGTCATTCCCGCAACTCAATCGACCAGTAATGGCTGCAACAAAATGCCCATGATGATCATGTAGCACTGCTCCAAAACCTGCCCCATCTCCAAAAATTGCTGCATCCACATTGCATTTAAGCTTATGAGCTGGTAGTGGCATCCAATTACATTCGGCAGTAGTGTCAGTAACCACAGGACTTGGCAATAAACTATGCTTCCACGTATTGCAATACAGCTCCACCTGCCGATATAGCCCATGCAGAGACCACAAACCATTACACCAAATTCTATCATTTCTTGCATTCTAAAGAGACCACATAACTGCTGCCATGTGAATAGCATCATCAAGTGTCGAAGAAGCCAAAGTGGAATCCATGTATCAATAAGCCTGCCATGCAAAATATTATTATTAGACCAAAGGTGACAAACTACTGGACAAGTGAAGAAAGTGTGTTCATCAGTTTCATATGGAGCATCACACAAAGCGCAACCACCCCCAACCCAAACATTCTTAGATTTTAAGGTCTCTTTAACCGGTATGATACCACGTACACATCTCCAAAGAAAATTCTTTACTTTTGGAGGAACTAGAAGTTTCCATAATTTAGCCCAAGTAGAAAAAGAGGGCTGCATTACTACTGCAATTGCATTAGCCATGAGTAGCCGATAGCCTAGTTTGACTGAGTACACACCCCTCAAGTCTCCATTCCACCTCCAGGTATCCTTAAATTGTGGGGATACAGGCGTGTTCAAAACTCGTTGTACATCCTCTTCTGCCAACAAGTCGTGCACCACCTCCACATCCTAGTGACCACCCTTAGTTAAGAGGCCACTAACCTTAGCATTCCTCAATTCTTCGGTACAAGGAGTATGAAGGCATTGATCATCCTTGTCTGCTAACCAAGGTACACCCCAAATAAAGGTGTCCTTACCGTCTCCAATCCGGCGCACCACCCCCCTTTTTAAAAGATTTTGACCAGCTAGGATACTCCTCCATAAGTAACTAGGATTGTTCCCAATCTGCGCTTCTAAGAAACTCATACTTGGAAAATATTGCGCCTTTAATAATCTGCTCACTAGCGAGTCCGGTTTAATGAGGATCTGCAACCCTTGTTTGGCTAGTAAAGCTAAATTAAACTCATGTATTCGTTTAAATCCAATGCCACCTGACCCCTTAGGTGTGCATAAACAGCTCCAACTTAACCAATGTAGGCTTCTATTTGTGGTGTTACCACCCCACCAATACCGGTTCATAAGTTTCTCAATACTATCACAAATCTAAATCGGTAACAGGTAAACCGACATAGTGAAAATGGGAAGAGCTTGAGTTATACTTTTAATCAAGACCTCCTTGCCGGCTTCAGAGAAAAACTTATGCTACCAACTACCTATTCTTTCCCTGATTCGTTGCTCAATGAAACGGAAGATAGATGTTTTGTTCCGTCCCAAAATCGATGGTAAGCCTAAATAGCGCCCAAAATCACTCAATACACGTACACCAAAATTGGATGCCACTAATTCTCTCATTTCAGTAGGAGTATTTGAGCTGAATACAATACTTGATTTATCAAAGTTGGCTAGTTGGCTCGAAGCTTCACTATACTCGGTCAAGCACTGTTTCACTGTCTACGCTTCATGATGGCAAGCTTTAAAAAAGAGGATGCTATCATCGACAGAGAAAAGATGCGAGACCGGAGGAGCACCTCTTGCAACCCTCACACCATGAATGTCACCTCTAGCCTCAGCTTTCTAGAGCAAAACAAACAGGCCCTCTACACATATAATAAATAAATAGGGAGAAAGAGGGTCCCCTTGATTACATGTTGTCGGATTTATCATACCAACCGGCTCCCCATTAACCAACATTCTGTATTGCACCGTAGAAACACAAAGCATTACCAAGTCGACCCACTCTTTTGCAAAATCGAGTGCAGCCATCATGCCTTCCAAGAATTGTCATTCCATTCTATCATATGCCTTGGCCATGTCCAATTTCAAGGCAGCCCAACCAACAGCTCCAGTCTTCTTTACTCTCAAATAGTGGCCCACTTTATTGAAGGATAGTATAGGATGAGATATAGCAGGGCTATTTTTGTAAATATGCTTGTTGAAATCGGTTATAACCGCTCCCTGTACCGCCCTTTATATACTTGCTGTAACAGTCTTTCATAATGAGAAAAAGATTCAACAGATCACCTTTCATACACTCTCCTTTTTCCTTCACCTGTAACTTCCATTCTCAGTTCACGTCATGGTATCAGAGCCACGGCGAGGCAGTTACGCCGCCGCGGTCTCCGGCACCGGCACAGGCGAGTCCAGCCAACGGCCACGATCGACAACGCCGATCGATCGCTCACCTACTCGCACAGCTCCGGCGAACGATCGACAAAGACAGACAACTCCGTAGAGGAGAAATTCTACAGAGGACATAGAGAATCCCCTTTTCTTGAGCAGCAATGAAAATGCCTATGCAGTCTTGGTCACTCCTCCTCTCTCCGGCAGCGCCAACAACGGGACCTGGAGTATCTCCATGCAAGTTGCCTTGGAGGTGAAGAATAAATGGAGCATTATCGATGGTTCCGTCACCGCTCCGGACAGATCGCATCTACAGTACGCAGCTTGGAGACGCTGCAACCTTATGATATGTTCTTGGATCTTCAAATCCGTCACCCCATCCATTGCGCAGAGCATAATGTACATGGATAAATCCAAAGCCAAAGAAATATGGAATGATTTGAAAGAGAGATTCTCTCAGTGCGATCCACATCGGATCTATTCTCTGCAAACCGAGATCTATGGATTGAAACAGGCAAACTTGTCTATACATGAATACTATACCAAGAGCCGAATCCTTTGGGAACAGATGCACGAATTGAGGCCTATTCCTCATTGTAGGTGCGATCCTCAGTGTTCGTGTGAACTATTGGGAGAAATCAGAAGCGATCGAGGAGTAGACCAGATCATGCAGTTCCTCATAGGACTAAATGATGAGTACAGCTCACTGAGATCCAACATACTGGTGATGGATCCCTTGCCGGACATGCACAAGGTATTTGTCATGACTGAGAAATATGAGAGACAGCTGAATGTGGATAGCCTGAACCTAAACGTCCTGGAATACAGTCAAGTGAATCAAAATCCCACAGAAGATGTAATTGCCGCTGCCAATTACAACAATAATCGAAGGAACTTTGGTTCTGGAAATAATGTTGGAAACAGAACAGCAAAGTGCACGTATTGTGGCATGACGGGGCATACCGTCGAAAAGTGCTATAAGAAGCACGGTTACCCCCCCGGCTGGGTTCAAGGCTATAAGAACAAAGGGAAACAACTGAACATGAATGCCACCACAAGCAGTGAAGCTAGCACCACCAATGAACAGCTTCAGAAGCTCATTACCTTGCTGCAAGCACAGATGGGACAAAAGCAGACACCCCCAACTTCAGCAGCGGTTAACCTCATTCCCAACTTCAATATGGAAGTGTCTGATGAAGGCAAGTGCCTTACCAATACTTTTATTAACTCTGTTTCCATGAATTCTTCTAATTGGATAATCGATTCTGGTGCTTCTGTTCACATAGCTTGCACGTTAGACTTGTTTGTTGCTTATCATTCTGTTGAAGGAACAATGGTTAATCTACCCGATGGGAAGCAAGCTATGGTAAAACATATTGGTGATGTACAGTTGAAGAATGGCTTATATTTGAAGAATGTGTTACATATACCATCATTTACATTCAATCTAATATCTGTCAGCAAACTTCTTCAAGATACTTCTTATGAGCTAACTTTCACCTCTGAGCAGTGCACTCTTCGGGGGAATCATGGGAAAATGATTGGTTTAGCTAAAGTAGATAAGGGGCTGTTCTTGCTGACTGAGATTCCAGGAGCCAAGATGGATCATGACAGTCGAGTAGCCATGTCTTGTACTGCTGAAATATGGCACCACCGGTTAGGCCATTACCCTATGAATAAAATGCATTTCTTGTATGATGTTCCTACTTGTTATGCAAAGAATGTAGCATGTGATGTTTGTCACTATGCAAAACACAAGAGATCCCCGTTTCCTTTAAGCAAAACTATGTCTAAAGTTTGCTTTGAACTAATTCACATTGATATTTGGGGTCCGTTTATGGTTCAAGCTTTGGGAGGGGAACGTTACTTCTTAACCATTGTTGACGATTACTCCCGATATACTTGGGTACATTTGATGAAAAACAAGTCTGAAACTAGGGAGCTAATAAAACACTTCAATCGGTTTGTACACACTCAATTTGGGGTATCCATTAAAACGATTAGAAGTGACAATGGTATGGAGTTCAATATGGAAATTTTTTTTGCAGAAAATGGTATTATCCATCAGAAATCATGCGTAAATACGCCCCAACAAAATGCTGTGGTAGAACGTAAACATCAGCACATCTTGAATGTGGCAAGAGCCCTTCGTTTTCAAGCTGCTCTTCCATTACAATTTTGGGGCCGATGTGTTTTGCATGCGGTATTCCTTATTAATCGACTTCCCTCTCCTGTGATAGAATGGTCAAGTCCATATAAACGACTATACAATAAAGAACCTGATCTACAGAGTTTGAGAGTATTCGGATGTTTATGCTTTGCTTCTACGTTACCACATGCTCGGCATAAAATGGACACTCGCAGCAGAAAGTGTGTACTAATAAGGATGCCTGCGCACACTAAAGGATATTTACTTTACGACACTCTTGATGGTTCAACATTTATTTCTCGGGATGTCACTTTTTATGAAGCTCAGTTCCCCTTTGCAGAAAAGGGACACCAAATGAATGATATTCACACTCCTGGTCCTTCTCTCCCCATAGTCCCTATATCTAACTGTGAGGAGTTTAATTTTCAGGAGCATGTTAATACACAGCCGCAGGCTAATGATGAACGCATCCCCGATGACAGCCCCAACTTCAGTTATCAAAACAATGATGACACACAGATCTCAGACACTTCCCCCTTCACTATAATATTATCAGTCAGGAGATTATCTGGAACAAAGGCGCTTTGAGATGGTGAGATAATACAATCCACTACATCCTTCATTCAGTTAGCAATAACTTTTGCGATGACTTTATAACCAACGTTACATAGGGCAATTAGCCGTAAGTCAGTAACACGTTCGGGCACCTTCTTCTTAGGGATTAGAAGCACATTAGTTTCATTCATTCATTGCGGGAAATGACGATTAGACAAACAATTCAAGACAAAAGTAGAAAGATCATGACCAAGAATTGCCCAGATATGTTGATAAAAAGGAGTCATACCGTCAGGTCCCGGACCTTATTTGGGGCCATTGCAAAAAGAGCTGCTTTGACCTCCTCCGTAGTTAAAGGTTGTAGCAATTTAGCGTTCATAGACTTAGTGACACGAGCTTGCACTCTATCAAACAAATTGATACTTGTTCCAGTGCTTGCGAAGATGTCCTAGAAGTAGTGCAGAATTTCCCCATACATGTTTCGACCTTCCACCCAATCATTATTAGAAGAGCAGAGCCTTGAAAGGTAATTATGGCGTCGACGAGTCGAAGCGGACTGATGAAAAAATTTGGTATTAAGATCTCCATGCTTTAGCCAAAGCTATTTTGATCTTTGTCTCCAAAAAATTTCTTCCTACAATAATAACGTGCTTAACTCACCTTCAACCATCTTGTATTCACTTACAACCATACGGCTCCTACAATTGTGTAGAAATTCCAATCGACTACTGATGAGTGCAATTTTTATTTTTTATTTCATAATGTTTGACTTAATAATTTTTATTAATTAGTCATATTTTTACTTTATCTTATTAAAGTGCATTTTTATTTACATTATATTTTTGTAATAATTCTTATAATAATACTAATAATAGTAGTTTAGTTGTTTTTGGTCAGTATAGAGTTTTAATAAGTGTAGGATTTTAAAGTAATAATAATTTTGATTCTCATTGGTCCAAGCCGTTTGTGTGGAAAACTAGAGCTAGTCAAAACAAATGAACGAGATAAGCGATCTAGAGCTTCTCGGCTATGGCAAGCGATTCCTGGGAGGAAGTTGTTGGGTCTTGGCAGTATAAATAGAGATAATTCTGAAAAGAAAAGATCATCAATTCACCCCGGAGCAATTCCGGTCAGTACGGTTGGGTTTGGTTTTTCAGCGGTGATTTTCCTTTGATTAATTCGGTGGCAGCGATTTTCTTCTGTTCGACAATTTTCCCGGCAGGGAAATCCTACAACAATTGCTACATGCAATTAATTGTTCAGCGACAAATTCTCTTTGGCATAGCAGCTCAACAATTTCCTCGGCAACTTATCTCAGTAGCAACACTCTGGTTTCTTCTCTAATTCTTAATTTATTATTAAGTTATTTGCAAAGTATGATGTGTTGCTATTTGGAGAATGGATAACGCAATAATTATGATGTTTAGTTGGTAATGTTAAAGCCTCTAAGCATTGTGTTTTTCCCATTTGAGCTACTGTTAGTTGTGAAGTTGTAAATTTGGGTAGTAGTTTTCACATGGTCAGCAAACTAATTCAATTTTACAATTCCAATTCTTTGCAACAACATAATCAATTACGACAATTCTTTTTCCCTTTCTTTATTCTTTATTTTTGCCGATTCGTCTTGTGATAACTTTTTGAACAAATGATGGAGTGTGAACTACTTTCTATTGAACCAATTATGACCTGTTAAATATTTTTCTAGGGATGTGATGAAATTACCATAAAATCTTTGTTTCATTTTAAGTTTAATTTTGCCAACTGAGTTATGTTTTATCCTTTAGTCGTAAATGGTTAATTGATTGTGTTATGGGGTGATCAAGTTTAAAATGATATAATTAAACTATTTGAGGGAATTTCTAGAGTAGAAATCTTGCCTATTAATTCCATGCTCCTAAGGGTAAACGAGTAGATAATTTGATTCTCTTATCAGATTGACTATTTGGTTCATAACCCGGGTATTCCGTAAGTTCTTCTAGGCTAAATGGGTTTTAATTATTTGAATAAATGTCTTAAGCATACAAATGATTAAAGAACGTGATTGATTCTGAACGCCATACGGATTAGTCATATAACAGTTAGAACGAACCCTTAATTTGGTTGACAAGTTAAACAAATCTGCAAAATAAGTAATGGTAATTGATTCATGTGTCTAGTCTTTTATCCCCTTGTTGCCAATTCGTTTTGTGGTTATTCAATTGTTTTTCCTGCCTTCGTTTCTCACTTGCAGTTTTATTTGGTTAAGTACACTTTGATTCTAAATTAGCTTTGAACACTTTAAATTGTCAATTTAATTGTAAGTTATTAAATTGCATTGTATCAATTCCCTGTGGGTTCGACCCTTGCCTTTGCACACTATTACTACAGTGATTCGTCCACTTGCGAGGACTTATTAAAATTGTTCATCAACTACGTAGATGGAAAATGCGATCACCAAACCGCCTGAAATATTCACCGCCCCATTTCCATAGTTGTTGGCCACACATTAAAATCCGTTGTTAGAACTCCACGCCCCTAGACTGCCCCCCAGGATGCTTCAACCACACGCTTACACTCAACATCATGCAACCAAGCCGACTCAAATTTGTACTTTCGACCTCCATTGCGTATTGGAAGTCCTTCAAGATTAAGAAAAATTGCACAATGATCAGAAGTGAGCGCCAAAACATTTCGAACTTCAGCTTCAACATAAATGTCAGCCCAACTTAGAGAAGCCACCGCTTTGCCCAAACGTTCCTCCACCCAAGAATCTGTTCAAGACCTCGTTCCCAAGTAAACATTGATCCTAGCATCCCTTGATTATTGAGGTGACAATCATGCAATGCAGAATTAAACTCGTCGATCAATGAACTTGGATGTGGATGAATTCCACGCTTTTCAGAATGACAAGTAATGTCATTGAAATCACCAATGACAACCCAAGGATGATTATTAACGTTGCTAAGGTTATGCAACAACTCCCAAGATTGGTGACGTCTTGATCTTTCAAGATACCCATAGAAGCCTGTAAGCCTCCACTGTGGTTTTTCAGGCATTGAGACAAGCACATCAATATGATTGTTAGAATAGCCAATCAAAGAAGCCAGATTTGCATCCCTCCAAAACATGGCTAAGCCACCACCCATTCCAATTGGATCAACACAGAACAACCCCTCAAATCATATTTTTGTTCTAATGAATTCCAACTAAGACGTACACAATTAAGTTTCCATCAAAAATACAAACACGGGTTTACGCTTGGGCACAAAGCCCAGTAATTCATGAATTGTCCGAGGTGAACCTAGTCATCGGCAGTTCCAGCTTAAAGTACTCATTGGGTAGGGTGAGACTGGACCCCCCCAGACCCACCAATGGCAAATTTTTTGAGACTTCACTCATCACAACATCCAAACCCTTGGTACCACTAGATTCCACACTATCTTCACATCTACGTTTCAGTTCACCATTCATGGCACTATTCTCCTCCACAATATCCACAAGAATAATTTCAGAAGCACGAGCTGGCAAAACTGGCGTTGGAGTATCAGGAAGATCAGCCAATAACCACTTTGCACCTACAAGTTAGACTTAACGACGGATACCCGCACGCATCCTTGACCCGGAGGGAGTTGGTGTTCTTCGAGGGGATGTGAGGTCCGCCTACAAATGCTACGTCCGAGATGTCCAAAAGCAAGAAGCGAGTACTTCTTGGGGACGTTTGGGAAGAAGAAAGAATGGCCGAAGCGGCCGACAAAGATGGAACGGCTGGGAGGGTAGGAAGGCTGGACATATGGATAGCCCGAGAAGAAGTTGAAAGTGTCTGATATTTAGAGGAAAGGGCGGCTAGTACCACCCGGGGGGATTTACCCTGACCAGAGGTCCTGGTCTCTTCGACAACCAGGGACATGGACGGTCGTCCCTCCCCTCCGGAGCGATTTACCTAGGACCTTGCTACTTTGGCAGGAATGGCATCGATCTCCCGATCATTTGTATCATTTGACGAGACGGTGAATGGCCCAACTTCGACCTCATCGTCGTACTCTCGCCCAGAAATGTTTTGGCTATCGAAATCAGACATGTCGGTTCCCTAGAGGGTAAGGGGGGTCGTTTAGCGCAAAAAGCCCGGGCACGCTAAAAGCCCAAGGGGAAGAGGTGTTAACGAAAGACGTTATAGAAAACGGCATGTAAAGTAGGGGGGTGGCAACTTACTTGAGTGATCGGCGTGAGGCTTTGGAAGACAACGATCGTAGAAACTCGGTAATATGTGGAAAAGCTCAGGAGGCTCCGGCCTTCGATAATAGCAAGAGTATCATGAAGGTACTCTGAAGGGCCTATTTATAAGAAGAGTGCATGGGGAAGTCGTAGCGACACACCGAAAGTCAGCGGCAAGAATCCCTATTGGCTGGATCGCTTGACTCGTGTTTAGCCTGACCCAATAGATCGTGGGCCCACTACACCCGGCAAGACTAAATCGCACCCAATTCGCACCATATATGGAGCATGGTAGCCCAAGCCCTTCTGCCCAAACATGACTCAGGACTCGGGCTAGGAAGGCTACTTGATAGGGAATAACTCTCGGAAATTGGGACCCATACGACCGGTCAGGGGAGGTAGGACAACAACCCAGAGTTCAGACCAACCGAAAGGACGTGCCTCCCGACCTCATCAAAGCCCGACCTCGCTGTCTACTCCCCTAGACAAATCCTTACTAAGAGCTTAGTCCCGACCTCCTTAGCTCGGAGCGCTCTCTATGCCTTTCGAATTGCAAGGGCAAGAATCATCATGCTCCACGTGTATGGTCCCAAGCCCGCTCAGCAAGGACCCAGTGCATGCTACCGCGTGTCTCCCATGCTGAGCGTACAGATTTGTCCCCTAGCGTCGCTATAAATACCACATTAAATGCAAGAGAGAAGGACTTTTGGCTTGAGACCGATAATATAGACAACCTCGGGAACCTCCTATCCCTAAACACATAACTAGTATGAACACTCTGTATTCCCTACGACTTACAGTCAGTATTTACATCATCAGTTATGATCTTATTCATGTTCTTCTTAGTTATTTCTTGGAGCCCTCACACACTCGAAGTGTGAATTTAGAGTTTGTCGTGACTCGAATACGGTTAGGAGCCATAAACCTACTCGAAAGGTTTCCCATCCATTACGGTCCTATCTAGGGATGTAACACAGTTTAATGTTTATGTATACTAAGGTTTAGATTTATGAATTGAAGCATGTGTTCCTTCTCAACTAAAAATCTTAAGTTGATAGTTGGATTGCACATTTATGTTTATATATTATATGCTCAACACGCCCCTCACTTGTGCGGGCCGATTACTTTTTTATGGGCTCTAAGCAACGCGTGGACCATAATCTCTTTTTTTATCAGGTGACGCGGAGATTCGAACTAATGACTTTTTGCTTGGGGTTGGCTCTGATACTAAATTGAAACATGTGCTCCATCTCAACTAAAAGTTTAAGTTGATAGTTGGATTGCACAAGGGGAAGCATGCAATCTAATTAGGAGTATCCAGCTTTCTATTCCTAAAAGTTGATCCGATGGAAAGCCAGGTTATTAGAGAAATTCTAGAAGACTACGTTAGGGCCTCAAGACAACTTATTAACTTTGAGAAATCTGTGATAAGCTTTAGTGAGAATGTTCTAGAGGATATGAGAGTGCTGGTGGAAGGAATTGTTAGTGTGAGCAGAGAAGTCTTCCAAGATATTATCTTGTTTTGCAATCGCTAGAGGGTCGAAATAAGAGACAAATTTTGGGGTTCATTAAAGGGAAGATCCTACACAGAGTTCAAAGCTGGAAGCATAGATTTCTTTCAAGGGCCGAGAAGGAAGTTTTATTAGTGTGATACAAGTTATCCCGTCTTATGCAATGAGTGTCTTCGTTCTACCGAAAAACCTTGTGAAGGACATTGAAATTGCTATGAATGTCTTTTAGTGGGGAACCGTAATGGGGTTAGATGGAAGGCATGAGATCAGCTCTGTGTTCCAAAACCTTGGAGAGTTTTGGGTTTCAAAAAAAGGGGAGATTTCAATGTCGCAATGCTATGTAAACTAGTATGGAGAACTCTTTCAATTGACGCTGCTAGGGGCTGCATGGGCTTTGGTTGGGTTATTCTTGATGAGGAGAGAGCCTTTATTGCAGTTGTCTGTTCTCAATGGCAAAGAGCATGCTTAGTGAGGGAAGGAGAACAGTGACGGAAGGAGAAGCTCTAGCAATTAGGGATGCACTGAGCTGGATGAAATGAAGGTTTAGAATTTTCAGGTGGAATCCGATGCTTTGAAGGTAATAAATTGACTTAACTTCCTGGAATATGACTCCAACTTTGATATGATACTTATTAATGTAAAAGATTTAATTATTCAGTTTTCTGATGTTTTCATCTCGTTTGTAAAACAGTCAGCGAATAAAACTACCCACTTACTTGCTAAAGAATCTATTTCATTGTCTGATTGTTGGAAATGATTTGTCCAACCTCTCCCATTTATTTGTAATGTATGTTTTGGAGATTTATCTTGAGTAATGATATTCTCGTTTCTGTTTAAAAAATAAAATAAAATAAAAATTGTGCAAGTTGAGAGGCATGGGGACAAGTGTAATAAAGCTAAGAAAACAAAGGGTAAGGTGGGCTAGATGCGCACTTTTCTTCCACTCCCTTCAACTTGCAGGTGAATCCAGTCAACATAGCTTTAAGAAAAGCACAAATATACTGACAAAAGAACCAATCACACCACCACAGACCAAAGCACCTCAGTCCTTGATAATGATTGAACTGCTATGCTCTACTTGTTTTCAACATAACATCAAACCACCAAAGTATACAACAACAAACACCCATCCTTTCTTTTATTAAATAAAACACATCCCATATCAAGGTTTCATTCATGTCAAAAACAGCCGCAAAGGAAAAGTTTAATCTTTAGGATGACCATTATTTTTGTTACCTAAGACTAAGAGCTTATGATAGTTTACAAGAAAATTAATAGCTCTCCATCCTTAGTAGTTGTAGGGTTGAGGAGAGAGGTATGAAATTGACTATGTTGTCTCCCTTTGGTCCGGCATTTCACCTTATAGCATTAATGCATACCAAATCTCAAGCATAAACAACATTATTATATTCAAATTCTTGGAACAAACTATTAGGATCAAGGCTTATGAGTACTGGACTTAGCCCTTCACCCATCTCCGTCTAACAATTTCTTAGCCACCTATTAATGAACTTTTCTTTTGAATATTTGCTAATACCACCAAGATCTGCACCGATGGTCGCTCCACCCGGACTTGGCCTAGGGTTTTGGCAACTGCCGCGCACCAAGTGAATCGAGCCATTTTTGGTGAGCAGACAACCGCGGGATGAATCGAAAGCCGGGTTATGATGTCCAACTCCGCACAAAGAGCCCTTTAAAGGCATCGACCCAACAATCTCCTAGCTATCAATTAGAAATTGAAAGTAGTGTGTGCAGAGTATGATAACAATAAACTTCTGATAACAAAATGATTGACTGAGAAGAACAAATCTAATGTTTCTCATTCACTATCATTAGCATTCATTCATTTACAGAGAGCAAAAGTAACTATAGAGCGAGTCAAATTTTAACATTTTTCACCTTGGAACTAAATGTACATGTTCCTCCAATCTTTTCTTCTTCTTCTTCTTCTACAGCTACTACTTTTACCGGAGTAGTATATTTCAACAAATTAAATCCTAAAATTCTTACCTCTTCTTTGTATTGGACTGGAATTCTTCAAATACCCTTCCAGGTTGGGCTAGAAACAGGAACCGTCGGAGACAGGGGGAGCTGCGGGAACCCTAGTTGACCCGCCGGCGAAAGCAGCAGATTCGGAGACAGCAAGGCACACGGCGACCTCGGCGACGGCGACGGCAGGCAGCTAAACGGCAGTGGAGAAGACGGCATAGCAGGAAATTGCGGTAAAATTGCGGCCGATGATGCCGGAGGTGGTGGCGGAGGAAGAGGAGGAGGAGGAGGAGCGAAGGTGTTCCATCGCGGCGAAGCGAGCGGGGCGAGCGGGGGAAGCCCGGTGGAGAAGCGCTTGGAATCGGAGTCAACGGCGGTGAAAGAGGTGTGGAGGAACCTCATGTAGGCGGAGATCGGGGACTCGGCCGCCGCATGTACGGCGGGAAACGGCGGAAGAGGGGAAAGAGGCTGCGGTTGAGGCGCAGGGCGGAGGCCAGCGCCGAGAAACCCTCCGCCGCTGGGAAGCAGGAGGGGAGGGCCGGCGACGGTCAAGAGCGGAGACGGGCGGTTCCCTATTTGCACGAGCGGCGGAGGGCGAATCCTCTGCAACCTCGAACTGGGCGGCTTGGGCTGGTGAATCGGCGGCGGAGTCGACATCCGCTCGTGCGCCGGAGATCCGGTGAGCTTCTGAACCACATCGCGAAAATCACTCTTGTTTATGTTATAAACCGGCGGCTGTTGCTGCTGTTGAGGCGGCGCCGCTTGCTGCTGCGATTGCTGGGGCTCTAACTCAGAGCTTTGAACAATTTGAGTCTCGTAAACAGGGGGCTTCCGAATGGGTTTAGAGATCTTATGTGAAATCTTGTTCAGATGCTTCAAATACGCCGCAGTAGAAGAAGAGGAGTCGCCGCCGCCGCCGCCACCACCATCCCCGGAGGAATCACACATTCTCTCCATATTTCCCTCTCTCTCTCTAAAACTCACCTTCCTCTCTGTATATATATACACACATACTCACATACATTTGGAATGGACCGAGGAGGTGACCACTCACACAACACTGCTAAAATTATGCTTTTTTTTCTTTTTTTTTGGTACTGCTATCATGCATTAATTTCTGCCAACTGTAGCGACAGGGTAATTTGAAGATTTTTTTTTTTGACTTAATATATACAGCATAATTTAGTCATTGACTATTATATTGATTTTCTATTTAATCTTAAATAATTTTTTGTGTTTAATTATGTCATCGATAATTTTACTCAATTGAGTCCTTTGTTATGATAATTTAGTAATTTCACCTCTATTAATACCCAATGTAGTCATCGACTAAAGTAGTTTTATCCAAATTAATTTTCGACTATAGTAATTTTACTCAATTTAGTCCTTGATTATAGTGATTTTTCTCGATTTAGTCTTTATTCTAACCGCTGAGGACTTAATTGGGTAAAATCATCAAAATCGATGACCTAATTAAGCACAAAAAGTCATTTAGGACTAAATCAAAAAAAAAATCACTATGATCAATGACTAAATTGGATACTAACTATTTTTTTTAAATGAACTTTACTTTCATATTCTCAATAAATAGGTCACTGAATTTATGACTTTTGTGCAATTAGCCTATTAACTTAAGATGTATGCAATTAAACCATTAAACAAGTAAAATATGTATAATTTGATTTTTTTTAAAATATTTTTTCTCGATAGAATCCGATCATATTAATTATATTATATGTATTAAAAATAACAATTTCCCTTCTCATACTAGTTGTGATGAAAAATTAAAATATTTTCATTAGATTGCATTAGAAAAAATCATTAAAATGTTTAAATCGTACATATTTTAAGAATGCAAATTTTTTAAATTACATCAAATAATAAGTTCAATGATGGCATTTGTTAAAAATAATAATAATAATAATAATAATAATAATAAACTACTCCGTATCATTTTTCATTATCCATGAGTAAGTAGCATTTCTAGTTGTGTGTCTGCAGTCTAGTGATGTGTTTGACTATTTTTTTTCTTATTTATATTATGTATCACAACCACAAGGGAAATAAATTGTGAGTGGCTGACAAATACGGATTATGTTGCCCACATTTTATGGTAGAGAATGGAGGGTACATCATGTGTATCATACCAACATTCATCGGAATATATGTACTATGGTGGAGATTCACCAATTCAATATGTATTAGATGTAATCTCAAATTTTACTCATTTATTTATTTTTTTTTGATAACAAATTTACTTTTTCTTAATGATATAATAACTAATGATATGATACTTTTATCATGTGAGCCCCAGAAAAAGTGTTTTCATTAAGAATTTGTGATATGGAACAGAAGTTAGGAGTAAGAAGTGAGAGTTCATATAATATGTATTGTGAATCCTAATCCCAAAATTATGTGTCTGCAGCGACCAGTTGTCGTTATCCTAATCCCAAAATTATGTGTCTGCAGCGACCAGTTGTCGTTAAACTATGAACACATAAATTGTATGTAAACATGTTACCATGTACCGAATATGTAAACATGTTATATAATCCAGATATCCTGAGATGAGATGAGAGTGCACAGTTACCCACGCCAATCAGTATCGGAACACATAAATTGTTAATTGCATGTACCGAATATGTAAATTGTTAATTGCATGTACCGAATATGTAAACATGTTACCATGTACCGAATATGTAAACATGTTATATAATCCAGATATCCTGAGATGAGATGAGAGTGCACAGTTACCCACGCCAATCATCCTGAGATGAGATGAGAGTGCACAGTTACCCACGCCAATCAGTATCGGATGAGATGAGAGTGCACAGTTACCCACGCCAATCAGTATCGGTTCATAAAGCACAAGAGTCAGTATTGACTCCACTGATACTCGAACCCACCAGCTCCCGTATAAAGGGAAGGGTTTGATGCCACTGGACCACAAGGTCCTTGGCGCCAATCAAGTTAGTTACATTCTAGTTAATTCATAATAAAATTAATATTTATTTTGAATTTAGCTTGTTTAGGGGAAATCAAACGTCTGCAACTTAAAGCATCCACAATAGTTGATTTTAGAAGATTTTTTGTGGGGCTTTTGTGTGATGTGGAGGCAAGAGAAATAGAAGAGAGAAGATTTGAGATAAGAACCTGATTTTTGTCTTCAAAGTGAGACCTATCCAAAAAAAAAAAAAAAAAAAAAAAAAAAAAAAAAAAAAAACAAACTCCCCCGTGTGCGTGAGTCGCACCACATGCGCCCAGTCAGCTAGGCGCGATAATTTGAAACTTTTTGTTTTATCAAATTTTGTTTTTCATATTTTGTTCTGCTTTTTTTTTTTTTTTACCTTTTCCTTTTTCCCCTTCCTCCCATTTTTCTTTCCTATTTGGATATTAAAAATTTGTGTAAAAACTAGTGTTATATGTGGTCGATAATGGAAGTATAAAGTATAAATGAAAGAAATAGAATATACTATTCTTATTATTTTATTAATTTGTGCCAGTATTTGGATTGAAAAGAGCTTTAGGTGGTGTTTTTTAGGGTGTTGTCGACAGAGAAAAGAAAGAATATGTCCGGTTTTGATGAATGCTTCAGCTTTTCTTCGATTTGGTTGGCTAATACAAATGAGGCAACACCCCTTAAAGATACACCATTATGGCCCACTCATTTTATCTTACTTTTAATTGCTTTACCTTCATATTTCTTTTTTTTTTAATATCATAATTAGATTTTTTTTTATTTTTAAAAAGATAGATGTACAACATATTATATTATACAATTAAATAATTAATGAATTTATATTACAATGGAGGAATAAGTTATTACAACAAATAAAATAAATTAAATACAGTACTTAATCCATGATTAACTAGGTCTGAAATTAAGATTTTTTATCACTTAAATAAGGTTTTAAGAATCATACTTAGATTTATTATCATCATTATGTATAGGCTGTATATGTCGGCAAATTATACCATGGACCAGGGTCTACCTTGCACTGTAGACCCTGTAAAAAAAATAAACTTCAAATTCTATATTTGTAATTAGCACATTTTGTACCTATCATTTTTGTACATGTATCTATCATATTATGTGTTAACAATTATCAAGTTATTTGTTTACATGTACAGAAACTGTTAACGGTAGGTACCGAATGTGTTAACTGAAGGTACAAAATTTTTATATCAGGGTTCACAATGCATTATATATGAACCTGGTCCATGGTATAACAATTGATATATGTGTTTCCAAAAAAAAAAAAACAATTATTGATATATGTGATGAAATTAAACTTGGATTCACGGGCGGTGGAAAATGAAATAAGGGTCAATTTTACAGTTTTTGGTACTCAAGGAAAATGAAATAAAAATAATAATTATTCTGATCAATGGAAAGAATGTTTAATTTGGCGAAAAATGTATTCCTAGTATTTTAGTCGTAAGATATTTTCTGAATTCTTTAATTTCCATTTTTCTTCCCTCCCTTCTATTTTAAAGTTAATTTCTCAATTATTATTATTACCACCACCACCACAATCACCACAATCACAACCAACACCACCACACCACAACATAACAACAGCATCACCACCACCTTGACACCACCACCACATATTATTATTATTATTATTATTATTATTATTATATGTTTATTTCTAGGAAAATGAACCAAACAGAAAAAAATATAATTTCTTAACTTTCAGCTAATTAAATATAAAAAGATAGTTTTCTAACATTCAGCCAAACATCGGAAAATTATAATATTTTCCAAGAAAAAAAAAAGTCATTTTCGAAAAATTATTTTCCAAAAAATATTTTTTCGGTTTCCAAACAAATCCTAAACCAAGAAGAGGGGTTAGAAATGTTACAACTATGAGTATTAGCGAACAGAGCTTTCGACAAACTACTCATGTTCGTGTTCGGTAAGCGTTCGTTTATTAAGGCAAACAAAATTTAAAGCTCGGTTAATAAACGAACAGAATCTAAACAATGGTAAGCTCGTTTGCTAAGAGATCGTGAACAAGCTCGTTTGTATTCGTTTAGTAATGTTCGCGAACAAGCTCATTTATGTTCATTTAGTAATGTTTGCAAACAAGTTCGTTAAGTGTGATTTCAAAAAAAAAAAAAAAAGTTCGTTAAGTGTTCGTTTAATAATGTTCGCGAACATGTTCGCAAACTTATATAGTTGTATTATTTATTTGGTTATTGTTCATGAACATAGATTATGTATTGTTCAGGAACGAATTGTGTTCATGAACATGTGCATGTGTTTGGTAATTAAGTGTTCACGAACCTCTTCATGAATGTACACAAACATGTTCATGAATGTGTTCGCAAACGTTAACAAACACGTTCGTGAACGTGTTTTTAATGTTAACGAACATGTTCACGAACATGTTCACGAACATGTTCGCGAACGTTAACAAACATTAATGAACGCCTAATAAACTAACACGAACAGGATTTTCAAAAACCTTACCAAACGGACACGGACACTCTAAAATCCTTAATAAATGAACACGAACATTCGTTTGTTTATGTTCGGTTCGTTAACTGTCCTGACTACAACACCGTAATATTATTGCTTTAGAGTTGATGATGGAGAATGTAATACAAGTGGAGACAAAGCGCAACATATCACCCATATCTAATTTAATTGCGACATACTTTTAAAATATAAATAGTTGCCTTACACTTAAACTAAAATTTAAATTCCTAATGAAATCTCTTTTCTCTCCTCCAAGCAAAGGAGTGCTGGAGAAATTTGGGTATAACTTTGCTGCTGCTTATCAGTGTCTCTTCTTTTCATGATTGGATCAATCTTATCTTCACCAACCTAAATGAAGAGAGCCTTTGCCTAATCATTATGGCGTATTGGGGAATTGGACTCAAAAGAAACGACAGAGTTTGGGGGAGAAATCCATATCAATCTGATTATGCTACTGTTCTAAAGTCTAGAAATTACCTTCAGGACTGGAAATTAGCAGCTGAAGGCTCAACAACAGAAATTTAGACCCTGTGGAAGATTGTGTGACCTAGAAGAAACCTCAACCTGGGTTCTTGAAAATCAATATTGATGCAGCCATCAATAAAGAGTCTTGTTGCATGGGGTTTGGCAATATTCTGAGAGATGAGGAAGATAATTTTATTGCAGCTAGATGTGCTAAATGGTGGGGAGTCTTTAGTTCCGAGGAGGCTGAGGCAATGGCAACAAGAAAAGCATTAAGTTGGTTGAAGAACATCAATATTGAGAAGTTGCAGATGAAACCGACTCACTCCAGGTGGTCCAATGATGTTAAAATGCTAATGAATGATTATTCTTATGTGTCTTTAAATTATGTAAGAGCGTTTAGCGAATCAGGTTGTTCATTTGTTAGCTAAGCAGTTTGCTTATGTGTCTGATTCTTTGTGCAGATTTGAATTAATGATGTAGTCTTGTTTCAAAAAAAAAATATCTTTATCATAATAAAAATGTACATGATGTAAAAAGTCAACCTTAGGTCTTTCTCAATAGTGTGAGGTTTTTGAGGAAATTTTACATGTGTGACTAGGAAAGAGAAAATGAGAACGGAAACAAAACAAAGAAAAAAAAATCAAAATCTCAACAAAGGAAAAAGGGTTTTATGCGCCCGCCTGGGAGTGAGAATTGCATCTCAGGGATGCGTAAGGCATAATTCTCATCTCACAGTGCGCCCCACACAAGCCTACCAAAATCTCTAAAATTGCAGGAGACAAATTCTCCAAAAATTCACCCCACATTTATTAAAACTCTCATCTTAATTTTTACTATTATGAAAACTTCACAAAAATCATTAACGTAGAAGGCGTTACAAGTAGACCATTGTCATGATATAATGATTGCAAAATCCTAGGGTCAATTATTGGACTAGGTTAATGGCCCACTCCACTATTGTGCAATACTTCTACCATGAACCACTATCCATAAAGCAACATAAACTCAAGTTATAATAAAAATATACCAACATTTATTTTTTACAAATAAATTTAATATTTAAAAACTATATTAAATACATCCATATATATTTTTGAACACTATTTAATATCCACTGAGACTTAAACCTACAACCTCTCTTATAAGGGAGTAAATTGGTGCCACTAAACCACGAGATCCTTAACTAAATACGTTCATATTGATACTTTTTTTTTTTCCAATGAATCTTCAAGAGTATGTCCATTGAGTTGATATTTTAGGTTCGTTAAGTCATGTTGTATGTTCGTTATGTCACTACTACAAGTTCATTACTCTAGCTGGTTCATTAAGTCACTAATGTGAATTCATTAAGTCATTAGTGAAAATTCATTAAGTTACTATTACGTGTTCATCAACTTAATATTATAGGTTCATCAAGTCACAGTTTCAGATACATTAAGTCATTACCACAAATTCATTAACTTATTACTACACGCTCACTAATTCACTAATACAGGTTCATCACACAATTATATATTGAAATGAATTTTAAAAAAGAATATCAATACATGTGTTATTTTAAAATCTAAACAAATATTTATAACAATAAATAAATAAATAAATAAATAAATAAATAAATATATATATATATATATATATATATATATATATATATATATATATATATATATATATATTGTACAATGATTTTAGAGAGTTATTGCAACTTTTGGTCCCTCAACTATTATTTACTTTCCACATTTGGTCTCCACCTATTAATTTTAATTTGTAACATTTGAAGCGCATGTATGTTTTTATTGTCACATTTGATTCTATCGACCAAATCCTCTTAAAAAAATTTCAATAATTTTAATTTTGAGCTATAAAATAATACGGAGTAATTAATAAAATGGTCACATATTTTATTGATGAATAAAACTTTATTGAACTACACGATCAAACTGCACTGCCACTATAAAAAATAAATATGAAATTGTAATCCTCTTTTACTCTCTCAAATTGTAAAAACTTAGCTTATAGCATCCTAAGAAACTTTTAAAAACTAAATAAATATAAAAATATTAATTATGCTATAGAATCCCAGGACACCATAGGTAGAGCATAAAGGAGGTTAGAAAATACTCATACCTTTGTAAGGCCAAAATCAGCAAGTTTTAATTTATTGACCCATTAATATCTACCAATATGTTTGCACATTTAATATCCCTAGAAGACAAATTAGGGTAGACTTGAGAATCATACTTAAACTGGATTCATTTACACTTTACTGAGAAATGAGAATTGTATTAAGCTACCTAATTTAGAAACCTACTTAAAAATCAAAAGCACATAATGACATAAGGAAACTTACAAATTGTGGAGAGCTCGATGATGCACTGATTGCCGTACACTAATGCTTTGAAGTGCTGCCGTTTAGATTGGATTTTCATTTTTTGGTGAGACCATCTCGCTCAAGGCGGGCATTAACTGATCCTTCTGAACTTAAATTATTCTTATCTTTGCAATACTCTCCCATTTTTAAAAGTGGATCTCACTTCCACTTCATCAAATTTGTAAATTTTCTACTGTTTACTCTACATCCATGCAATACTCTCTCACCTTCAAAAGTAGTCTCATTTGCCTTTTATATTATAAACTAGTCTTTTCTGTGCGCGATGCGCAAAAACGCATTCCCAATATTTATATTTTAAAAAATAACTTACAAATTGTTACTAATTCAAATATAAATAAAAAAAATTATTTATTATATTAATCCAATATATAATGTCTACAAATGTTATTATCATTAAATAATATAAGAAAAGTTATGATAGATGCATGTGCATTGTAAAGTTAATGGAAAAGATAACAGAAGTTATAACGGTAAGGGTATTTTTGTCCAAAAAATTGTATAGTACAACTCTAAAAACACAATGTACAAAATGATTAGAACTAAAGATATGGACATAAATGAGGGATATGACTTTGATTGAGACTTATTATGTTTTTAAATATAATAATAAAATAACAAATAAAAAAGAAAATAAAAGTCAATTGTAAACTTGCTATTATAGCAAGCTTGCAAGCCACATAAGCTAACAAAATAAAACAAAAAAAAAAAAAAAAAGAAAACAAAAATCCACATCATCTTGAAAGGGGTTCACTTGCTGTGATAAGGATAGCCTAAGTCCCGGTAACATCTGCAGAAAGGAGCCCCAACATATCCTCCGGTGAATCCTATAAACACTGATGCTCCAACTCCAAAGTGCTGATTGCCGAAACTAATTGCAATGTGATTTTTATTTTTATTTTTATTTTTAATTTGTTTTTGCTTTTGCTAATTTTCTTATGATAATATGATTTTTAAAATTGTAATAGTGGATGCGTATTGATAATTGATTTCATTTTCGGCCGTTGAGCGTTAGACCTTGGCTCCTCAAAAAAACGAAAGCTTCTAAATTTTACAATTTAAGTTGCATTGCGACCAATTGGGAGCAACTCTTCGTCTCCTCAAGTTCTCAAAATCACAGACAAGTGGAGTTTTATAAATTTTTAAATGTTATGTATAAGTGGGCCCCTCAAACATAGGCACCTAGGCAAAGGCAAACCTGCTTACCTGCCCTTACCCAGGGCAGGGCCTAGTAGCACCACATATCTCAAGCAACATAGTTTGAAATAGAGAAAATGGCTAAATGAGTTATGTTACATTGAATTGAATTGATTAATTTGGATCAATCAAGAAGTAAAACTAAGTGTAGAAATGCAAGAATTCACTCCAAAATCATATTGAACTATTAATTAATTAAATAATAAATATATTTTATTGTCAATTATAAAATAATAAGTATTTATTTGACATTCTTTAAAGTTGTAACCATATGTTATTCGGGCTTGGTGCACAACATTGTTCTTTCCCCCGGTCTAAGGCCTCATCCTCATGCTTTGATGTTAGGCCTCATCATTGGTTTTCGATGTTAGCTCTCATCCTTGCCCTCTAGTGTTCGACCTCATTATTGCCCAGTCTCAACCTCTTCAACCCTCGATGCTTGGTCTTGACCACCACAACTCTTGGGAACATCCAAAAAAAAATTGCTACAAAAAATAAAAAAAACACTAATAGGAATAACCTCTCAAATTAGATAACCATAAATAATCAATTCTACTAAAAAAATTTCTAGAAACAACTATGTACTACTTTGACCAATCAAAAGAAATAACATAATCCATTATGAGTTATTTGCTACCATTAATTGCCAAACAACTCTTTTAATACTATTTGTTAGTTCTTTGGCTTTTCCATTATCATGGATATAGCATCTACTTATGTTGTTATTGATCCATATTTGACGATAAATATGGCAACGTACAAATAGCCGTTGGGAATGGATTAATATAAATATATAGAAGAGAATTAGTACTTGCCTCCAATTATGAAGTAGTCATAATGTGCGTTTAATATAGTTGGTGTTTTCCAAAACAACACATAATTACTGCCACCTTTTTGGTTGGATCATATACATGACTACGACGGACTAACTGCTTCAACGGCTGGCTACGACTGCAACATAAATTGCGATTTTAAGATTAAGCTTATTTGAATAATAATTTTTATAATATTAATTAATTAATGAATTAAGTAAAAATTGTTATTCGTGTTCATGAATATTTTATGAACAAAAGTTTATTTAGTTTTTGAATATTGAACTAAGAATGTCAATCTTAGGGTTCACTTGGAAAATTAATGAGATAGGAATATAGGATAACAAAAAGTTTTAACTTAATAAGAAAATCAATCTAATAATGTAAAATTGATAAATTCGATGCCCGATCGAGAGTTTCAAACTTTCAAAGTAGCCCTATAACCTAACGATCCATCACTTGGGATGGAAAAGTAAGATGTTGAGACAATATTATTCCTACATATATTTATTATGTAGGAGCATTTGAGTCCTTATACTAATTATTTTTAGTACTTTCTTTTTCTAGCGATCAAACAATAAAATATAAAATATGCTTTTTATTTTTTTTCTACAAAACAAATGGACCATAAGAGAATAATCATATTGTACTAGAATTATATCAAAAAGGAAAAAGAAAAGGTTATAACAACAAATAAAAACTTAAAGAGTAATGCTACACATAGGGATGTCAATTTTAGCTTGAAATTGATGGACTAGTCTGATAAGATTGAAAATTTTTATTTACTGAAAAAATATATGATAGATATAAGTGTATGGTAATAATGATAGAGTCATTAATGTTAGAATTAAATTGTGATGGAGTTATAATGGTGTAAGGGTTGTTTTGTACGTCTAATAAGAATGTAGTAAGGACAATTTTATCCAATAAAATTGAAGTGTACAACATTTAAAGTTAAATATACGCCTTTGTTAGCATACAAAAAATGGACATAAATTGGTGGTGGTGGTGGTGGTGGTGCAAAATATATTGTTAAAAGTATCATGCTGATATCTTTTAATTTGAATGTTATGTTCATATTAATATATTTTAAATATTAGTTGTTTATTGATAGACTTACAGTATTAATAAAATGAACCTTACGTATTGCAAAAATGAACCTCTAGTATTCTTTTAATGAACCTATTTTAAGTTCATTTGTATTATATTATAGTTGCCTTATTATGTAAAGATGAATATTTAGTAGTGTTAAAATGAATCATTAATATTGTAAAAATGAACCTGTAATGTTTCATTAATGAATGTATTTGAGATTTGTCATTATAATGTAGTTGTCTTATAATTGTAAAAATGAACTTATAGTATTTTTAAATTGAATTTGTAGTATTGTAAAAATGAATTTACTGTATATTAAAAATGAATCTTTAGTATATTGAAAATGAACTTAATGTAGTGATTTAATATAATTGTATGTTAATTTAAAACATTAAAATAAAAATATCAATATGATGTCATTGTAATTAGAGCTTTTTAATTTAATGATATATTTTTATACATTAATTTTATTTGTAAAATAAAAAGAGAAAAAAAAAACTTAGTCGAATTTTTTTTTTTTTAACTTGGTTCACTTGCAAGGTGAACCATGGTCCATATTATAACAATTCAGCTACACACCGCTTTTAAAATTTCATTCCTAAATTATGAGGAATTAATGAATATGAATCACATTAAAAGAAAAAATTAAGAAAATAAACAAAAGAGCGAAGAGTAAAAAAAATTTCCAAACCGAAATATATTATGTATGCGCGCAGCACGCCCCCTCACGTGTGCAGGCTGATTGCTTTGATGAACAACACCTAGACAATAGTATCTTTTGAGTGGCGCGGAGATTCGAACCCATAACCTTTTGCATGGCTTTAATAGCAAATTGAAGCATGTGCTCCATCTCAACTAAAATCCTAAGCTGATAATTGGATTGCACATTTATGTTTATATATTATTTATGCTCAACAGATGAGAACTGTATGAATTGTATTGAATGAGATTGTTGAAATACAAATTACAGGGATATATATATATAATGAGAGAATCTCAGAGAGACTAGAATAGGAGAATCACAGGAAGCTTAGAATAGGGGAATCACAGGAAGCCTAGAATAGGGATTCATAATCTGACTCAAATACATAGTGTCTTAATACTCCCCCTTAA
Organism: Ipomoea triloba; assembly: GCF_003576645.1. Taxonomy (NCBI): domain Eukaryota; kingdom Viridiplantae; phylum Streptophyta; class Magnoliopsida; order Solanales; family Convolvulaceae; genus Ipomoea; species Ipomoea triloba. The sequence continues at coordinate 16,064,797 of NC_044920.1, read as the reverse complement.
ACACAGGGTAAACTAGTAACCTGTAGCTTGTCTCTAAGAAAAGAAAATATGGGACCAGGTAGAGGTTTAGTAAAGATATCAGCAAGTTGATCTTTGGTTGAAATAAAATTGACTTGAATATCTCCTGAAGCAACTCTGTTTCTAACAAAGTGATAATCAATCTCAACATGGTTGGTACGTGCATGAAAAATCAAATTTGCAGACATGTATGTAGCACCAAGATTGTCACACCATAACTTGGGAACGGAAATATTGGGGACATTAATCTCACATAATAAAGACAAAATCCAAATTACTTCAGCATAAACATCTGCTAGTGCTTTGTACTCAACCTTAGTAGAAGATCTAGCAACAGTTCTTTGTTTCTTACAAACCCAAGACACAAGATTGGACCCAAGAAACACAACATAACCACTAGTTGACTTTCTGTCTTTAGGACAACCATGCCAATCAGAATCAGAAAAAGCATGCAAATCTCTAGATACTGACTTTCTTATTCGCAGACCATAAGTGATAGTTCCCTTAACATACCTCAAGACTCGTTTCAGTTGTTCCCAATGTGAAACTGTAGGAGCATGCATATGTTGACACAATTGGTTGACTGCAAAAGATAGGTCCAGGCGTGTGACAGTTAGACATTGCAGTGTTCCTGCCAAACTTCTATATTGGGTAGGATCCCCATTCAAGTCTGTAATAAAAGGAATAGATTTCGAAATAGAAATAGGAGTAGATAATGCTTTGCATTCTGCCATTCCAGCACATTTTAAAATATCAATCATATATCTCTTTTGCGAAAGTAGTATCCCACCATCACATTTAATTGTCTCAACACCAAGAAAGAAACCAGGTTTACCAAGATCCCTAATCTTAAAAACAGCAGACAACTTTGATAATAAACGAGTTACAAGATCTGGATCACTCCCCATCACAAGTATATCATCCACATAAACTAAGAAGTACACATAAGTAGAATCTTGAGAAAAATAGCACAAAGACACATCTGTTTTTTATGCTTGAAAGCCGACAGAGAGCAAAAATGAGTGCAAACGATTAAGCCATGCTCTAGGAGCCTGCTTTAAACACATAGAGATCGTTTAAGAAAGCAAACATGATTTAACACTACTACACAGACGGCTTTTAACGTCGGCTAAATAGACCCTTTAACGTCTGCTAAAATCCGACGTTGATCTGGCCGACGTTGTAAGGGTACACATACAACGTCGGCTAAATGTTAACCGACGTTGTAAGGTACACATACAACGTCGGCTATTTACAAATAGCCGACGTTGTAGGGTATTTGAAAACTACTAAAATACCCTACAACGTCGACTCTTTACAAAATAGCCGACGTTGTAGGTAATTTGAAAACTACTAAAATACCCTACAACGTCAACTCATTACAACTAGCCGACGTTGTAGGTAATTTAAAAACTACTAAAATACCGTACAACGTCGGCTCTTTACAACTAGCCGACGTTGTAGGTAATTTGAAAACTACTAAAATACCCTACAACGTCGGCTATTTGTGTAAATAGCCGACGTTGTAAGTAATTTGAAAACTACTAAAATACCCTACAACGTCAGCTCTTTACAACTAGCCGACGTTGTAGGTAATTTGAAAACTACTAAAATACCCTACAACGTTGGCTATTTACAAATAGCCGACGTTGTAGGTAATTTGAAAACTACTAAAATACCCTACAACGTCGGCTCATTACAACTAGCCGACGTTATAGGTAATTTGAAAACTACTAAAATACCCTACAACGTCGGCTATTTACAAATAGCCGACATTGTAGGTAATTTAAAAACAAAAAAATTACCTTACAACGTCAGCTAATAAGACTAGCCGACGTTGTAGGGTAATTTTTTTTTAAATATTCATTTTATTTTTCTATTTACATCCAAAACCTGCTCAAATATATATAGCTATCACAATCACATTCAAAACCTGTACAATTTATATTTATAATATCAAAATTAATAAAAGCAATAAATCTCACAATTGATAATAATTAATAATACAAGTTCATCAAAAATTATCTATATTAATTAGTACAAGCCATAATCTTCTCCCAAACTTTGTACCAAAAGCAATACATACATCTAACATTACTATTTCACATACTAACGCAATGTATTAATCCATTCATCAATGAAGTACTTGGCCCATGTGTCTCTAACTTCATCAATCTCTTGTTGATTGTAGCTCAATGAACCAACTCTTTCCACTATCTATAATAATGTTGAAAAGTAATAAATAATAATTAGTAAGCTAATTTAAGCTAGTATTTTTAAAATTTGAATGAGAAATGTATTTTCTTAAATTACTTGCCTTATCCATTCCTTCGTATGCTTCTTTGGAAAGAATTTCAAACATGTACTTCATCACATAATACCCGCATTCGGTAGCTCCAACTTGTTTGGCACACTATATATTTGAATTATAATACAATTAAGAATTCATTTAATTAAAAACTATGAAAACCAACAAACTACGGCGAATTCCATTCTGAAAACCCTAATGCTGCCTCCCTTTTCTCTCTAAAACAAAAAGCTTTTCTCTGCTGCTCAACTTCTACGTTTACTCTCGCTCTAATGGAGCTTTGAGCCGGCGGTTTTGGTCACCTTCTACGTTTACTCTCGCTCTTCTTCCGTCCCTACCACCGTTGCAGCTCCGTTCGCCTCCGACCACCGCCACAGATCTTCTTCTTCTGTTTTCTTTCCCTTTGAATAAAATAATAGTAGGTAGGTATTGGGGTTTGTGTTGGTAGTCTTGAACTCCCAACCCTACTTTGGCTTTACCACTTTTTATTTTCTCTATTATTGTGTTTTCCTCTCGTTACTTTCACGGGCTTTTTCCTCTCGTTACTTTCACGAGCTTTTCATTATCATTAGCATAAATCGTTTAGTTTGGTTTCGGCAAGTGTTGATCTTATCATGGGCGAGAAAAAAAGAATGATGATGAAGACCCAGATCTTTGATGAAGCTTTAAGCTCCTTGAAGGAACATAGCTTCCTAGTTATGAAACAGTCTGCGATTCAAGTTTTCTATAGCATAGTTAGAAAAGTTGTTTCTATGTTTGACTGTAAGGAATGGTTTACCATTTCATTGATCGTTGATGTAAACGTTTTATGTTATGAATTAATGGAATAGTTACGTTTACCTTCAAAAAAATATATGTAGTTTTACAAATGTATAAAATACTTACCAAACAATTAATCCATTTTGGTTGACGATTTGTTTTCTTTCCTTTGGAATGTAATGTTGATTTCATACACCTATATAAGAAATATGTATACATAAATACTATATGGCAACGTACTTTATGTATAATAACTATTAATTAGTTATAAGTTTACCGACGTTTCAACTATGTCTTTAATGTCCTGACGTGGTTTGCGTCCAACGGAATCAAACCAATAGATTTCATATAATAGTGGACAAATTTCCATCAACATCCAATGTTCCCTACAAACAAATAATTTATTAGTTGTAAGTAAATATAATATGTAATAAAAGCACATTGTATTTAAGTTATTTTATTTAAAGCAATTAAAACTTACTTATAAATGTAAGGGGCTAAATAACATTTTTTTCTGTCCGTATTGCATGGTGACATTTATATACCCTGTTCGTTGTGCTTTAGTCGTCAATTTTGGTTGAATGTAAGATGGATTTATAAAGCCATACGTGGTCTTTGATGCCAAATGAAATTCGTTATACAAACACCTATTACAAAAATACATCCAATTAATCATATATATATCTAATAAATGAAATGAAAAATACTATAAACAAATAATAGCAAAGAACTTATACCTTATAAAGAACTGCATACAACAAATATCCAACGTCTCCATATTCAAAAACCGCATGGTCTCCAACTTCTCAATATATACATCATATTCAATGTCGCCCACAATACCACGAGACATATGCACCACAAGATTTTGTTCTAGTTTTCCAGCAACTTTATATGCCTTTTGACATAAAGGACTCAAAGAAGTCGGATCAACTATAATCATATGACAACTCTGCAATCACAGGATTTTTATCTTTCGAACTACTGAAATGCGTTGAATTTGCAACTAAAGAAACTCTACTGTTTTGCATAGTGCTCATATCATCTTGCTCTTTTGTATAAAAAGAAAACCCATTAATATCATATCCAGTATAACATATGACTTGCATACCAGGCCCATGAGCTAACCATCGTACAATTTCAGAAACATTTTTATCTTTAAGAACTTTAGTTTTGAACCAACTAATAAAATTACGATTATGTTCGCTCACAATCCACATGTCTGTCCTTCTTGGATTTTGCTCTTTAATCAAGGCCTTATGTTCTTCTAAATATGGCTCAACTTCACTTGTATTGTGCAAGATGTACAAATGTGCTTGCTCAACATCTTTACGAGGCATATCTTGTACATTGGTTCCTCGAGTACCTTTCCTAGCAATTCTTCCTTCATGTCAATACTTAGAAACACCAATAGCTTCTACCCCCGCCAAGTATTCAGTACAGAATTCAGTAACCTCCTCAGCAATATAGCTTTCAACAATAGATGCTTCTGGTCTATATCGGTTCCTCACATAACCTTTTAACACTTTCATGTATCGTTCAAATGGGTACATCCACCTCAAATAGGCGCCAAAATGTGATGATGTATAGATGGGAGTGTAAAAGAGGGTGTAATGTCGTTCCGCTGAGGATTGGGGCTATGACACGTAATTGTGTGAATTAAGAATACTAGGCACTAGAGTATGTGAATCAACTAGAATCCAAGCAACTAATAACTAAATGATGGAAAATAAAAGAAAAAGCAATTAACTAAGGAGATACTGTATGATAAGGGAATGAGTCAGATTAGGGGCAATCTCAGAATTTGGGAAAGAATAGTTAACCCAGGGATTTATGGGCAATGCACATAAGAATTCAATTCAGCTACTTTCGTAATAAATAAACGGAATTAGGCTACAATTGACCCACTGTCGTGATGCATCAATCATAACCTTAAGCACCTAAGCATTGTAAGCCCCCAAAATTACCCCTATTCTCATAGTAGGAAAATTAGGTTGAAATTGGTAAGGCTTGAGGTCTCCATCCAACTTTCGTTGTAATGAATTCCTCTCCTAGACTAGCAATTAATTGTGGCCATCAATCAATAACAAGTAGAAAGAAATCCCCAAATCAACATAAACCCTAAGTAAAATATTCAATCCCTTTATGCAATAATCACCAATTGAACATCAAGATTAACAATGGATCCCTAATCCAAACCCATAGGCGAATTACTCACGCATGATTGGAGTAAACAAAGCAAAGCAATAATAAATAACCATAAACATTGCAAGAAATCTGAGAAGAAAGTAAATAAAGGAATAAGAGAACTTAACTGATAAAGAACAAATCCAACTTCAATCCGAGATTCCAAGCTTGAAATTAAATAATCTAATGTGAAACTAATCTAAACTATTCTAGGGAAATATAAAGAAAAGGGAAAAATAAACTAAAACTAACTAGGGTTGGGAACTCTGTAAGGGGACGACAAGCAGCTCTAGATTCAAGGGCTCTTGTTATAGCCGAACGTGAGGGAAGGGTCATTTATACCGATACTGACAAGATCCTTTTCTCTGGTGATGGAGAGACTCTAAGCATTCCATTAGTTTGTATAAACGTTCCAACAAAAATACTTGTATGCATCAAAAACCCCAGGTTCAGCGGGGTAAATGTATTAAAAAGGGACAAATTTTAGCGGATGGTGCTGCTACGGTTGATGGCGAATAGGTAAAATATATAGGAGATAGATGGGTCTTGGCCCATTAGGCAACTTCCAATTCTTTTCCAATTCGTATTCTTGTTTCCTTCCTTCCTTGTAATTTCTTTTTCTTCCAAAACTTGTCCAAAATGCTCCAAAATTCTTCCTTTGTTGCTTTTTGTAGATAATTCAACACTTGGACAATATAACACACAAACAATTCCCAATTTCACTAGGATAAGGAAAATACAACTAAAATAAGGGGTGAATTATTGTACAAAATAGTAGATATCAGCGCGATACGACGCCGGCTAGGTGAGTTAGCCGACGTCGTATCGTCCGTCGATGGCTAATATACGCGATACGACGTCGGCTAATCTCTTAGCCGATGTCGTATCGCACCGTCTTATAACGTCCACCCTTTAACGTCGGTTATTAGTTAATAATCGACGTTATAGGGTTTTTATTTATTTTTAATTATTTAAATAACATATAACGTCGGCTAATTATGTGATTTCTGTAGTAGTGTAAACCAAGAGGTTGCTTCATGTAGACAGTTTCGAGCAAATTACTATTTAGAAAAACATTATGAACATCAAGCTGTCTAATCACCCAACCAGAGGATATAGCTAATGAGAGAAGTAATATGACAGTAGTAGGTTTTACCACAGGGCTGAAGGTATCAAAGAAGTCTTGACCTAGAACTTGATTAAAACCTTTGCTACTAACCTGACCTTGTGTTTCTCAATGGAACCATCTGCTTCCTTCTTGGTGCGAAAAACCCATTTGCAACCAATAACATTCATATTAGGCTTGGAGGGAACAAGACACCACGTTTGATTATGTAAGAGAGCATTAAACTCTTGATCCATTTGCTTCTGGTGGCCATGGCATGAGTTCGCTCATTTGGGCGTGTGGATCGACCATGCTAATGGCCATGGGGCCGTTTTTCTGTCACTGTAGGGAGTGTAGAAGCCACCTGAGCAGGATCTGTGGAAGGAGGACATGAATACACTAATTCAGCCCAAGGACGTGGCGTAGTGTCTAGAGAAAACCCTAGCTAATTGATACCAGATGAGAACTGCATGAATGGTATTGAATGAGATTGTTGAAAGATACAAATTACAAGGATATATATAATGAGAGAATCTCAGGGAGACTAGAATAGGAGAATCACATGAAGCCTATAATAGGGATTCATAATCTGACTCAAATATATAGTGTCCTAATAAAGGCACTTAGAAGCAATGATATCTTAATATTCTCCATAATGCTCAAAAACGATTGTCCCAAATTAACTAAATAGTCCATGTTTGGTAACATAATTAGCTTATCAGTCAATTTTAACTTGTTTAACCACTATTAGCTATTTGATTTGGTTAAACAGTCAATATGAGTGTTTGATTAATTATCTATCTGTGACAACTTATTGCTCCAAAATGCTAAAATTCAGAAAACTACTCAAAGCAGCTTTTTCGATCAGTTTTTTGAGAAAGTCATTTTGCATGCAATCAGCTATCTATCAGCTAACAGTAGTTAATTTACCAAACATCTTTCTACAATCAACTAATATTATCAACTAATCAAACCTATTAACTCAATTAACTAACAGTTATTTACCAAATACGCCATAATTAACATTTTCTTTTTTTCTATGAGCGTGTCTTATAATTCCCAAGAAGTATTGATGGTTTCCTTTCTACTAAACGCTCATTTAATACTTTTTTCTATTATATGTTAAGCATATACCATATAAATATAAATTTACAGTCTAATATATTTTACAATTCAGTATTAAAATGCCGTCTCTTAAATAAGACAGAACACACCTTTCAATTGTAAAATAATTTGAAACAAATCAATTATCATCCCACATGCATTCAAACGAATGAATAACTATTGACAATTCCACTCCCCTTGTTGCTGTTTGAAACAATCTACCATCAGATGTTTCATTTTCGCAATGAATACGTCTTTAGACTTTTTGGTAGATTCTCTTCAATATATCCTTGACCATTTTCTTGGCATGTTGTCCAGCTGTGTTGTTCTTTGGAATTATATTATATTTTACTTGGCTTTCAACATTTGGAAGATTCTAAAAAAGAATATATTAGAATTAGAATCAATATAACAAATTAATACTTAACACAATCTAAAAAAATATACTTTAATTTATCTTAAATCGAAATTTTTTCAGTTTGCACTATCTCTCAATGAAAATACTAATGATAGATATTCAAACTCTAGAATATATAGCTCATTTTTAAAGACTAATCTAATAAATAAGAGAACTTTTCAAAATTAAGTATCACTTCATAATATTTTACGAAATTGACGTTGAATCATATAAACAGTTAATATTGCTGTAGCTAGAAAATTAGTAATTATGATAACTTAAAAAACACATGGTATCAAATCAAAAGAACATAGTTAATGTAAGTTGCCATCAGACACCAGTGGTCTACACTCTACAGGTCGTTTTCATCTTCTTATATCTTTGACTGGATTACCTAACCCTTCTAGAATTCTAGTTAAAATCATTTTGGCAGAGCTAGTAAAGTGAACTCCGGGTTGATGTCACTGACTAACTAATCAAATTTCACATTTTATAACTTATATATAAGTGATGGTATTTTAAATATCTATTGTAATTATAATATAAGAGAGTTTCTAGAATTTATTTTGATTTGTTAATAATAATAATAATAATAATTTCAAAAAATAATAATGATAATAATAATAATAATAATAATAATAAGTTTTCAAAAAAAAAATAATAATAATAATAATAATAATAATTATTATTATTATTATGTGTTACTTTCTTTTGATTTAGATTTCTAAAATTTATTTTTATTGGTTGATAGTGAAGTTCATGTGTCACTTTCTTATTAGATAATAAAAATCATATTAAAAACTAGATAATAGTCATTTTATTAAATAACAGTTAATTCAGAGTTTAAAAACTAGATAATAATCATTTTATTAAATAATAGTAAAATAGTATTTTATTATTTTCTATTACATATTTAAAGGTCATATCATAAAACAGAAATACATTTTAATATGAGCAATATAATACAAAGTATTAAGTTTCGTATCACTATCCATAATAGTTTAAAAATTTCAACAAAATCTAAACTAATTAAAAACATAATTAGAGATATATTTTAGTTAATTTGACACAAGAAGAAAATTAACACATTATAACAACACGTTTGATTCACGGAATGAATTTGGAGGGAATAGGAAGGGTGATACCCATTTTACAACCTAGTCATCTAATTGCCTCCAAATGGGAAAGCCATTCTTGTCATCCTCTAATATGCATGCAAGTTCTTCTGAGGGCGGGTTTACCAAGATGGTGCCCCATCACTACACCAAATTGGTCATTTAGCGATGATTTTTATGTTATTTAGCGGTGGTTATAAATCACCACGATTGCATCTCCCGGCGGTTATTTATTTGCGACTAACGGACTAAATAGTGTGTCGCGAACAATTTAGCAGTGGTTTTGTGCAACCGCGGGAATGTGAATCTATCTTATTTAGCGGTGGTTTTAGCATCATTTAACGGCGGTTTTGTAACCGCCTCTAAATATATCTATTTATTTGTTCATTTACATCTTAATGGCAGTTATTAAGTGTCGCTAAATATTTTTATTTATTTATTTTTAAAACTTCTAGTGGTGNGTGGTTTTAGCATCATTTAACGGCGGTTTTGTAACCGCCTCTAAATATATCTATTTATTTGTTCATTTACATCTTAATGGCAGTTATTAAGTGTCGCTAAATATTTTTATTTATTTATTTTTAAAACTTCTAGTGGTGGTTATTAAATGTCGCTAAATATTTGTCTTTATTTATTTTTTAAATATTAGAGACAGTTATTTAAGTGTCGTTAAATAATTTTTTGTTTTCATAATTAAGTGTCACTAAATATTTTATAATTACATTATTATATTTTTTAATTATCATTTAATTATAGTTTTTCTTCAAAAATCTTTATACTAAAATTCATATTGCAATCACAAATAAACTCTATATACACATTTAATTGGAAAGAAAATCAATTGTAACATTCAATAGTATTGAATAATATTTGAGCAACAGCAACAACTACATATTTAATTAAACAAATATTTTTGACAAAATCAAGAACAAGTGATCCATCAACAACAACAAATGATCCTTCACAAACTCCTGGAGGATAACATCAATATTAAAAACAGAACCATGGATTCAAAAAAAATACTAAGATAAGAAGAACTTAGATAAATATAATGTAACTACCTCATCTGATTGGGAGTATTCAAAAATACTAAGACAATGACAGTTAGATTATGAGCTATAGTATTCATGAAAGACTAAATTTTAGCTTGTATCTTGTAAGGCCGTGAGATAAACCCAAAGCTCATAGGAGCCAAATCTTGAACAACCAAACCAAATATGAGCTTAGTCAATTGATTTCTCAATCCTCTCATTAATCCCATGACCGTACTATTGTGCACACAGTTAATTTGCTGCGTGCAAATGGTAGTTTAAGATCACAGAATATAAAAATAGTAAGGAATTAAATGAAAAGAAATGAGATACTTTATACATGATCAACTTACTCCAATAAAGAAGGCTACATACTTACATCTAGTACACAATCAACCCTTCCATATATTCACATGTATATATTTTGCGGCAAATTAATCCAAGATTTATACATGAGAAATCTCTTCGACAATTAGTATAAGAAAAATTACCTAGTGCCTATTAAATAGGGTAAACCAATTAACAGAACTTTGTACACAATATCTGCAAAACAAAATAAAGAATAATGTGAATAAAGCAGCAGATTACAAGCCATAAAAAATTAAAAATTTCTGAGACTGTGCATCTATAATAGATATCAACTATTATGGGGATAGGTTAAGGCTCGGTACTAGAAGCTCAGAGTAGGAAGAAGGGATAACCAATGAGGAGGGGGAGAAGGGATAACCAATGAGGAGGGGGAGAAGGCTTGAAGGAAGATAGGATGACACGGCGAAGGACTGTCAACAGTCAGTCGGTCGAAGGATCGTTGAGAAGGTGATAAGGCAGCGTGAAGATCTTCGATTTAGAGTGATTGGACATAACTATTGAAACAGTTAATTACCATGAAGGAAGGTCGGACCAAAGAAGTAAGAATGAGATAAGTCGGACCGGACCGACCTAGAAGGGGCCGAGGTAGGAAAGGCAGTGAAGGATAGGTGGTCATGAAAGGTTTCTTAAAGAGATTCGGCAGTGGAAGGCGGGAAATATAGAAGAAAGGTCAGATAGATTAGGAAAGTGCCTAAAATGTAATAAAGAAAGAGTTTTTAAAGTAGTTTAGGAGTTTCATAAAGGAGAAATCCCTTAGCTTGTATAAATAGGGGTTCTAAGTCTCGAGAGAGACAACAAGCAATTTTCTACACTTCTAAGTCATTCATTGTACTCAAAGGCAATTCGTAATACAAAGAGGGCTGAAAAATTACTCTAGTTTTCCGGGTGTGTTAATTCGATTTTTCAGTGGTGTTGGCCTGCCGTTCGACCATTCCGTGGGAGATAAAACCAACAAACTATTAAACTATAAAATCACAGTTGGATTTTATTTTATCTTTTACAAATTACAAATTATGTATGGCAAAAACTTGTGTGAGACCGTCTCACCATGAGAGGAGTCGGGTCGGGTCGGGTCAAGATGCAAATGTAACATTTATAAGCACAAATGTCATACTTATATGCTCAAATGTAATACTAATCAGGAATAAAATTTTTGTTACTTATAAGGGTAAATGTAATACTTTTAAGGAAAAATACAATACTTTTACATTTCGATTTAAAAGTATTACATTTTTCCACAAAAGTATTATATTTGCCCTTATAAGTAAGGAGCACTTGTCAACATTACTTATTATGAAAAATGTATTACTTTTTCTCTAATAAGTAGCAAAAATTGTATTCTTGATTAGTGTTATATTTGAGCATATAAGTATGACATTTGCATGTTGCTTTGACCCGACCCGACCCGTCTCACGAATAAGGATCCGTGAGACGGTCTCACACAAGTGTGACCCATAGAGTATTATATTAGTATCACTGAATATACTTTATGTGATAATGCGCAATCATCAACCTCTTTCTCAAACCATGTTTCTTGTTTTGCAGTCCTATTGAGCTTGGTTTGAGGCAATCTTCTCCAAAAAGTTTCAAAAACAAGCTTACATGTACAGTTAACCAATCAAAAGACCAGAACCTGCAAAACTATTATCATTGGCATTTAAAAGGTGAAAAGAGAGAAGGGGTTAACAAAATAATAACAGTGATAAGTCAAAGAAATCAATAATGCATAGGAAGCTAATACTAGTATACTACATGATACTAGATTACTAAATGGAGGCAGGGACCATGTCCAACTAGTTGAACATACAACATCAAAACCTCACTAGGAGAACAGAGCATTAAAAATGTTACTTTGTAGGCACACAAAGAATATAAATTTGTGATAGAGTATAGTTGTAAGAGGAAAATGACTTACAGGCAAAGGGAAACAATATGCTTTAAACCATTTACCATGAAATCCTTTATTTTTAGTTGGGAATCACTACATACCATAAAATAAAATATATATTAATATCATATAAGTGAATATTAATAAGCTTTAGGTTACCATTTTTCAATTATACCTCAAGCCCTCTATAGGTTCCCATGCGTCATAATCTTCATCATAGCTATTCCAATGTCAAAATTATAAAAAAAAAAATCAAAGATCGCAGGAAAGATTCCCTACCCTGAATTCACTCTAGCAAATTAAAACAAAAAGAAAGAAATTGTACCACATTGGCACAATATGGAATGATAAGATCATATTCTAGGCAGTTGATATTTGGATCTGAAGTAGAATATGAAGCAAAATGGTGTGGTTATAGAGAATTACCTTGGAAAAGAAAGAACCACATAACTCAGGAACCCTATACCATCTTGTAGGCTGTAGCAACATAGTCCTGCACAATGCAACAGAAATAGAGAAGAACAACACCACTTCAGTTCAACAGAAGACAACTTGAGCTGCTAATTCAAGAGGTTAAAAAGCAATAAACATGCTATCCCAAGGAAATAAATATGGAGTAAAAAAAACAAATAAAAATAAATTAAAACACAAAACAATGAGCAAAACAAAGAAAGTGGACATATTGTCCAAAATACAGTTGTAGATGTGTCACTGAATGCAACCCTTGCTAATCCAAAATCGCATATTTTTAGTTTGCAATTTGTATTTGTCATTATATTTTTTTGGCTTAAGATCTCTATGATAAACATTGGCTAAAGTGAAATAATTATAGGTCAGAATCAGAGAGCAAAGATCCATATTATTGTGTCAAACCATCATATTAAAATATAAATTACGCACTGGTTGGACTATTACCTGTGTGCATATATTTCAAAGCACATAACATCTGGTAGAGGAAAAACAGGTGGTGCTCGTACGTCAAGTCAATAGAGTAATAAACCTTAACCTAAAAAACTTTTTAAAAAAACGCAGTAAATACATATAACTACTGGTTATAAATTAGATTTAAATTATCCTCTAATACCCAAATATCCCAAAGCCATTATCATCTCCAGCAGACTCATACTTAAAGCTAAAATTGAGATGATAGGTTAACCACAGAAACCTATTGTTATACCTTGGTAGTAGGGGATCAACAGGAGCCAAGGAGGTTTCAAGCAAAGCTCTTGGTGCCATAAGGAGTAAGGTAAAAGCAGAGAAGACAAATGTAAATATTGAGTCATATTTTCAAGCAGAAATATGAACCCATAATTGTATCAGATATAACAAATCAATAGCATCAGAAATCCGATTCAAACTGCTAAAGGTAGACAAATGCTTATGGATTTTCAAATCAAAACCTGAAGAGTGGACAACCACTGAACAACAAAAAATCACAGCATAATGCAATCCTCCAAGATTATATTTAATGATGCTCGTACATTTCCTTAATATTAAGGAATAATCGAAAGGTATACAAAAATTCCATAATATTAGACAATAAATTATAATTACTGCTACCTAGCTCTATCTACTATCAATACCGACATTACAGAAAATATTTAAGGAGTATCTACCAAAACTCCTTTTAGATTCCTTTTTTCACTAAAAAAAGAAAAAAAAAAAAAGAAGAAACCATAAACTGATGTTTACACACATGGCATTCAGATCCATAAAATCACGAAAATTCTTTTTCATTTTCTTTGACATGTTCTGACATAAACTAGAACTTACAGATCAAGATAAATTAAAATATTTATACAAAATAAAAAAAAATTAAAAAACAACTGTACGGGATCAAGGTACCTGTACTGTAGTCACCGAAAAAGAAGGAAGGAGCAATGCTGGTCGCGCTTGTACTGTCTGGTCGGCGTTGTCCCCAAACCGAGCAACATCGCCGGATCTACCTTGTGGCCGTTGTTGGATCTACCTTGCCGATGCATCCGTAAATTTTTCTCTATTTTCTCCATTTTCTCCATTTTCGTTTTGATGCATCCTTCATCTCTCCCTCCCTCCCCTCCTCTTCTTTTAAATGAATGACTCAATGACTATTACTTCTTTATATCTCAAAACCATAAGGGGGCGTTTGGTTCACGGAATGTTAAATTATCTTAGGGAATGTTAGATTGCTAGGAATATTAGATAACTGGGAATGTTAGATTCCTGTGTTTGGTTTAAAATTGAAGTAGGTGAATAAGACAACGGAAATAAGATAAATTGATTAAAATGCTAAAAGCTCAATATTAGGAATAAGATAAAAGGAATGTGAGATTACCTAAGAAATCGGGGTGTATCTCACATTCCCTTCCAATAGCTAAAAACTTCATCGGGAGGTTATGTTACATTCCCTGAGAATCTTACATAACTTGAACCAAACATGGGAATCTTATATTACCAAGCAAATATAACATTAGTTATCTTATATAACTTGAACCAAACGCCCCCTAAGAGATTTGGATGAGAGAGACTGGTGGAAGAGCTGTAGACACCGAAAATTTGAACCCAGGCTGATAAATTAGGCAAATTATGCTGTGGACCCAGGTCCACCTTGCAAGGTGGACCTGGGTCCAAAACTACGTCGTTTTTGTCTCCTTTTTTTTTTTTTTTAAATTAGTAAACATATTGCTGAATATAGAGTTGTCCAAAAATGTGTGAATGTAGAGGTTTCAAAGTGTGAATGTAGAGTATAGGAATCGTGAATGTACAGTTATGATTGTGTGAATGTAGAGTTGCCCAAAACTGTGTGAATGTGAATGTTTCAAATTGTGAATATAGAGTATAGAAATCGTGAATGTAGAGTTATGAATGTGTGAATCTGTAATAGAGTTAAGAAGTTCTAGCAACTTGTAGCCCTGTAATGTGTGAATGTGAAGTTTTCAAGTTGTGAATATGGAGTATAGGACCTGTGAATATAGAGTTTTGAATGTGTGAATGCATAACAGTGGTAATATAGTTACTAAACATATAATCTTGTAATGTGTGAATGTGGAGTTTACAAAGTGTGAATGTAGAGTATCATATAATCATGTAATGTGTGAATGTAGAGTTTACAAAGTGTGAATGTAGAGTATAGTGTATGTGAATGTAGAGTATAGTGTATGTGAATGTGGAGTTTACAAAGTGTGAATGTAGAGTATAGTGTATGTGAATGTAGACCCAGGTCCACCTTGCAAGGTGGACCTGGGTCCACGGCATAACAATTGGATAAATTATTATTGGGCCTAATTTTGAGATTAATTATTGGACCAATTTAATTAATTGGGTCATGATAATTAAATTAATTTAATTAGCCGAATTAAATTTAATGTTGGGTTATTGAGTTAATTAATTAATTGATCCAAGTCCAATTCATTATTTGAATTTAATTATTATAATTTAAATATAATTTTATTATATTTGAATTTAATAATTATAATTTAATTTCAATTTGAATTAGGTGATAGAATCTTGAACCTAGACTTAATGTTGGCAAGGTTCATTTCTTTAGATAATTAGTTAATTTAATTAATTAATTATTTAAGGAGTTTGTTGAGGGATAGTGGTTACACACTCCACTATAAATAGAGCCCTCATTTCATATTTGTAAGACACCTTGAAGATTGAAGACTTGAGATCTTTTGAAGGCTATTTCCGAAGCAGTTAGAGACTTGAAGCATTTTGAGGATCTTGAAGCTTGACGGTTCCTATTGAAGATCACGCCCTTGAATCTCGGAAGGCCGCCCCACTTGAATCCCGAAAAGCTACGCCATTTGAATCGCGGAAGCTACGTCAATTGAATCCCGGAGGCTACACTATTTGAATTACGGAGGCTACGCCACTTGAACCCGGAGGCACTTCAATAGAACACGTTAGTGAAGAATCCCGGAGGTTACGCCACTTGAACCCGGATGCACTTCAGTAGAACACGTCAGTGAAGAATCAGAAGACTATACAGAGAATTTGTACCCGCACCTTCAATTATACACAAACTGTAACCTGATATTGTGAATATATACAATTTCGATTTTTTTGTGTTTATAGATTTTGGCATGCCCAGTGGGATCGCTCTGCCTCTCATCTCTTCACCATTGACTTCCAAGCTCTACAAAGGATCTAAATGCTGTCAAGAAATCCCTCCTCCAAAAAGACTTACGGTCAAGCTACCGGCTCTATGGCATCTTTTGTGGCCAACTCCGACAGGCGTGAGGTACAAGGTGCACTGACTCGGAGTCGAGCGAGGGACCTAGGGGTGGAGTTGGACGAGACCCAAAGCATTGCCCGTAACATTGTCCGAAGGCTTGGAGGCGGCTCCACCAGGTCACGGAACGCTGCATATGACAAGGGTTCGTCTGCTACAACGGAAACTACTAGTAACAAGGGCCCTGCGAGTCCCATTCCCTCAAATATAACTACCAGCAGCAAGGGCCCTGCGTCTCCTACTACATCAAGCGAGTCCCTTAGCAGCGGAAGCTCATCTCCCATATCTCAACCATCACCGATATGGAAACCAACCTCGGAATGGACTCACGTCTACACAGTTATGCCCGCTATGGCAACGAACGCAGCTTCGGTGGAAGAACAGCTAGCAAACATTACCAAAGCTCTCGAGGGAATGAGCGTGCTTCTTCACAGTCAAGAAAGGAGGCTCAATGATCTAAGTGAAAAGGTCGAAAGCGGAAAGAACGACGAAACAAGTCGAGCTTCCGAGAAACGACCTCAAACCCAAGAAGAGGCTATTGCCGTCGAGTCACAACATCATCAAAGTAGGCACATGGAAGGAATGGAAGAGACTATCTCTCGCCCACATCCCGCTGAAAGGAGTGTTCAAATTTCTGGGGGCATGATACCCGTCTACCAGTTGAATAACTACATCATGGGAGCAATCAAAGGGAGACTCGAGGGAGGACAACCTTCATACACTTACTCCAAGCCTTACACCCAAAGGATTGAAGAAATGAAGATGCCGTTGGGCTACCAACCTCCCAAGTTTCAACAGTTCGTTGGAAAAGGCAACCCGAGACAGCATATCGCCCACTTTGTGGAAACTTGCAATGATGCTGGAACATACGGAGATTTCCTCGTCAAGTAGTTTATCCGCTCTTTGAAGGGCACCACCTTTGACTGGTACACTGACTTAGAGCATGGCTGCATCGACAATTGGAGTGACATGGAGCGTGAGTTCTTGACTCGCTTCTATAGCACTAGAAGAACCGTTAGCTTCTTAGAGCTCACCACCGCTCGCCAATGGAAAGGTGAACGTGTAGGCGCTTACATCTAGAGATGGAGGGAATTGTGCCTCAACTGTAAAGAAAGGATATCACAAAGCTCGGCAATTGAAATGTGTATTCAAGGCATGCACTTCAAGCTCTCATACATCTTGCAAGGTATCAAGCCCAGGACATTTGAGGAACTATCCCGCCGTGCTCACGACATGGAGTTGAGTATTGAAAACAACGGAGGGCTTAATATGTCAAGTATACCTAGCTCCTCCAAAGCACCTGTAAGGCAGGAAGTCAAGAAAGGGGGCAAACCCTTCCCAAAGCAAGAAAAGAAGGAGGCTATGAACGTGAAAACAACACTAGTGCGGGTTTTCACCAAAGTGACTAAGAAGCTTATGTCTAGGTCCTTCTTTGGTCCATCAAGGGGAACTAGAATCATTGAAGAGATGCAGCAGAGACAGTATCCGTTCCTGGACTCTGACGTTTCGCCCATGTTTGATGAGTTGTTAAAATTCAAGTTGATTGAATTACCAGAGATGAAGCGCCTCAAAGAAGCTTCTAGGGTATATGACCCCAAATATTGCAAATATCATTACCTCCTCGGACACCCAATTGAAAAATGCTTTGTTTTTAAAGATAAGGTGATGGCGCTAGCTCGCGATGGAAAGATTAAACTCACTAATGCGACTGCAAGCTCTAATCAAATCTCATGTGGAATGTTTGCGCCATTACTCGTGGAGGATGGTAAGAAGGATGGGGGCAAGCAATGCAAACGCCCACTTCCCTTTATTGTGAAACATACTGGGGGGTAACACTCAAAGCCGCCACAGGTTGATTCGGTCTACGAGAGGGATTGGTTACTTGTTACCCGCAGAAAGCAAATGAATGATGTTGGGCCTGTTAGGCCATTGAAGAGAATGAAGAAGCGGTGGATCGAGAAAAAGCCAGTAAGAGACCCCGTCTCTGACGTGAAGAAGAAGGGGCGTCCCAACAAGCTACGAACACCAGTTACGCTGACTCAATACATGCCAAAGGTGCTTCATCAACTTGGGACAGATATTCTTGGGGTTGGCTTGAATACTAAGGAAAAACATGTTGAAGTTGGAGAATGTTCATTTCCTGTGGTCGAAGGAAGCGACGAGGTCCAAGTCCACAAGGCTACATCTTTCACCACCGAGATAACCTTCAAAGATGAAGATCTATTACTCGGTGGAACACCTCACAATCGCCCATTGTTCGTTGAAGGTTATGCTCGTGAGCAAAAGATTAAAAGAATTTTGATTGATCAAGGATCGTCCGTGAATATTCTATCACTTCGAGCTGTGAAAGAACTTGGTATTTCAACTGATGAGCTCTCACAAAGCCGCTTGATGATTCAAGGATTTAATCAAGGCGGGCAAAGAGCCTTGGGTGTTATTAGACTCGATCTCAGGATCGGGTCTTTGAGTTCAAGTACTTTGTGTTACGTGATAGATGCAAGGACATCCTACAATCTATTGTTGGGTCAACCTTGGATACATGAGAATGGAGTAGTTCCTTCATCATGGCACCAATGCCTAATGTTTGAGAAAGGCGGTGTGATAGAGAAGGTCGTCGCTGATGAAAGCCCATTCACCGAGGCAGAGTCATACTTTGCAGATGCAAAGTTTTACTTAAAGAAACAAGTCGTTAAAGACGATGTTGATAAGAGCAGTAATGATACACCTCCAGATCCGAAATGGAAGGGCAAACAAGTCATAGACCAAAGTCATTGTGACAAGGAACTTGTTTTCCCAGTAACAAGAATTGAACCATTAAAAGCTACTCCGGTCAAACCGTTGGAAGATCAAGTTCGGGTGGGAACAAGTCAGACATTACCCGCGAAACACACAAATGGTTTCGACCTCAATGCCTATAAACTCTAGTTTAAAGCAGGTTTCGACCCCAAGGAACCTTAGAAATTAGGTAGGCTCATTCCAGAAGCCGGTGGTAGAAGCAAGTCAAACCAGCAGGAGCTACATGCACGCAAAGGATTAGGCTATGTCCCCCCAAAACCGGTGCGAATCTTTATTAATAAAGCCACAAGTAATTGCATCACCTCTACAGATGAGGAAGAAGGTGATAAAAGGCAATCTGTTTTCGATAGAATCGGCAAGGCAGAATCACGACGATCAGTCTTCAATAGACTTGGGTCGAGGCCTAGATCCCCTAAGAGAAAGTCGGTACATGACAGAATTGGACTTGCTCAGGTTCCAAAGGAATCCACCAGTTCGCCTACTGAAATAGAGCCATAAAAAAAGGCTTAGGAGCACAGTTCCATCTCGTATGAGACGAGAAGATGATATTTAGGTTTCATGTGGTGAAATTTTGAAGGTTCAGCCAAAGACCATTGTACATACTCGAGTGCAAAATGCAAAAGAGGGTAACATTGATTTAAGTTGTGAGGTGACGCCAAGTCAATACGAGGTGGCATCATCATTTCACATCACATTATGTGATGAGACCCCAATTGAGGGGGAAAACGCAGAAGAAGCACCCCATGAGTTAGAGAAAGGGGTACATGCCGCAATAGATGAATTAAAGGAGGTCGATATAGGAACCCCTGAGAATCCTCGACCTATCTTCATCAACACACTCCTTTCTCATGAAGATGAAGAAATCTATGTCAAACTGTTGAAAGAGTACATTGATGTCTTTGCATGGATGTACAAAGAGATGCCAGGGTTTGACCCAAAGGTGGTTGTGCACCGTTTGGCAGTGAAAAAGGCATGTCGTCCAGTCAAGCAAGCTCAACGACGCTTTTACCCTGAACTTATTCCCTCAATTGAAGGAGAAGTAAACAAACTTATAGAGGCTAGATTGTGATACCCTGATTTAGTGATTTTGACTAAGGAAAATAATTATTAAGTTGGGAATGGTATTTATTTTCTTTAGCATAAAAAGAAAATTCTTTTTGTTCATGTACAGATTTGAACACAATCCCTTAATTCTTCATCTCAAGATCTTTACCATCAAGCTATCTCAATTTTCATATTTTTAATGTAAGTTAGTATGTTGATATATTATTTTATGGTATATTTATTTAATATGATGTTTATACTTGAATTCTTTGGAAAAGTCTTATGAAGGTTATATTATTATTAAAAATTCTAAATAAGAAAATAATTTCATTCTATAAAATTATTTTATATTTTGTATACTGTGTACTTTCATTTATATATATGTATATACGAGAGGTAGTATATATATATTAATGCATTTATATATATGTATATATATTTGGTTATTTTATAAATCTTATCTTTTTACGTAGTGTGTATATATATATATATATATATATATATATATATATATATATATATATATATGGTTGACTTCATATGAGACAAACTATTTAGGTGAGAAATGCGAACAACGTGAGTGCACATAGTCTACTTCACGAATGCACACACCCTAAACTGTATGCACTCATGTAGGCTAAGTGCACACACTTCGGGCTGTGTGCATCCGCGTAGTAAACTGTGTGCACTCACGTACTAGTTTGCATTTCTCACCTAAATAGCTTGTCTCATTTGATTATAATTCAAATATATATATATATATATATATATATATATATATATATATATATATATATATATATATATATATATATATATATATATATATG
>NC_044920.1:16037740-16043354 GCF_003576645.1 Ipomoea triloba | reverse complement strand
TTATTGTAAATTAGTATGTTGATATATTATTTTATGGTATATTTATTTAATATGATGCTTATACTTGAATTCTTTGAAAAAGTCTTATGAAGGTTATATTATTATTAAAAATTCTAAATAAGAAAATAATTTCATTCTATAAAAGTATATTATGTACTGTCTACTTTCATTTATATATATGTATATATATTTGGTTATAAATCTTATCTTTTTACGTAGTATATATATATATATATAAATATATTTGTAGATTAAGTATATAATATATATGTATGTTTAAAGTCTGATATATATATTAAATACAAATTTGACAATGAATCTGGATCCAATAGTGTCCACATTAATTCTACATGTGAATAATTTGGTCAACCTAATCATCAAATCAATTTTCCACAAATTAAGCCTTTCCATAATTTTAATTTTCTATTCTTTTATTCTTACCTTTTCTCCTCAGACCAGGATTAGATAAAATCTCCTTCATTCATTTCTTGTTGGCAGAAAAATTCTAATTCTTCCTACTCTCTTCAATTGGCCGAAACTTTCTACTCTAAAGAAAAAAATCTCCATCATGAGTCAAGAGTGTTGAGGCTTTAATCATTTATTCCAAAAGGTGGATTAGCGTGGGATCAAGAGTAGGCTTCGATGTGAATTTTGAGGATATCATATCTATGAGTAAGTGTTTAGTCCATTTCTTTATTCCACTCTGTAAAATTTATGTTTTTAAGTTATAAAAGTTTTCTTATGATGCATAAATTATTTTCTCATGGAAAATTTTTATATGAGAAGTATGTGAAAATGTTTGATTTAATTCTCATGATTTTACATTTTATAAATTTTGTGTAATTAATGAAGAAATGATTCCATAGGAAAATATCAAAATATATTATGTATTTTTGTGAAATATAAATAAATAAGTATATTTTACGTAATATATATATATATATAGTATATAGTTTGTGCGTAGTTATATAAAGTTATTTGATTGGTAATGTATGTGTATGCTATTTGAAAGTTGTGATTGGATTACATACGCAACATCTGTGTGTATATGATTAGTGTGTTATGCATATAGTATGGTAATTAAGTATAAAATAATTATTTATTCCTGTACACATATTCTGGATATAATTTATATATCAAGTATATATATATTCGTCGGTGTATATATTTGTGTGTATTGACATTTAAAATAAACTAGTGTTTTACCCGTGCGGTGCACGGAAATTTTTTTGTTATTATGAATTTAAATAAAAAAAATTAAAAATAAAAATATATTAAAATGTACAATATAATAATATAGTAGAATTTTCATATATTTGTTCAAGGATCTATTATCATAGCATACAAAATTAAAGTTTTGTATGATTAATATAATCTCTAATCATGTATATATTTATATAAATTTATAGAGAAAATATTACATAATTAAATTGAATTATTCCTAATCTTATTTCATATATATTATTAATTCTAACAATATGAATGATAACTAAGAAAATTATACATAGAAATTAAAAATGTAAATTTTAAATTTTGTATATGTGATTTTAAACTCTAAGACGCATTTTCTTATATGATTGTGTAATACAGTGTATATACAAATAATAATTAATAATATATATATATATATATATATATATATATATGTGTGTGTAAATTCTATAATATAATTTCTGTAATTATAATCTATATCGCTATATTATAATTAAAACAATTAAATTTAGAAATTAAAAAATAGCACTTTAATATTGTATGATTAATATAATGCATAAATATATGTATGTATGCAATTTTAGAAATATAAAAACTTATGAATACACATTTTGTTAATTTTGTAATTTTATTCTTAATTATATTTTATATGTTATTAATTGCAATTAAGAATATTACATTTACAAATTAAAAGAATTTAATTTTTAAATTTATATGGATTAATGTACTCCCTAACTATATTACATATTTAGATAAATTTTTAAATATTTTAGACTTTTTAATTAAGAGTATGAGTTTAGACATATTTTAAAATATTTTTTTAATAAGTAACCATTGTAGTAATTTATAATTAGCGTGTATAATTATGCCAGTAATCACAATTCTATAAAAAATGTGTATATATTTTAATATTGTACAAAATACTATAAATATAATATATGTCTACATAAATTGATAAAAAAGAGAAATTGATAATATTTTTATTATATAGATATTTATAAATATTATATAATTTTTTTTCCTTGCATGAAAATACATTCTTATTTTAAAAATTTACATTGATAACTGAGTTTTGTTTCAAAATCTACCTTGGTGATATTTTAAACTTTGAGTAACACTTGTGTAAGACCGTCTTACGGGTCTCAATCCATAAGGAGGGTCAGATCTTTAATTAATAGGTAAGATCTTTGACATCGTTAATTAAATATCTGACCCGTCTCACGGATTGAGACCATGAGACGGTCACACACAAGTTTTTGCCTTAAACTTTTGTTTGTTATCATAAATTGTTGGTCCCGATAGGGTAGGGAAAAGTCTAGAGGGGGGGGGGTGAATAGACTTTTCTAACTTTTCAAAAAATATTATAACACTTCAACAGAAAGAATCCAAGTGAATAAATTCAACTTGAATTGCGCAGCGGATAAATAAAACGGTAAAGTGCTATAATCAAAGTTACGCAAAAATGAAGAGTTTCACAACATGCAACACGTTAGAAACGTAAGATATAACTCAAATAATGAGTATATAAAGTTTGGCTCGCATGCGGACGTGGGAACTATCAAACTCAGATCAAAAGATATAACTAGTGAAAAGTTGGGTTCGTAGCATAACAACAAATATAACTTTCACAGGATGAGGTTGAGTATGCAAAAAAAAATGTCTTGCATGCAAAAATGATGTCACGTATACCAATAAAGTTCAAGAGTAATAAATGTGACAAAATATGCAATGCATGTGATGCTCAGATAGATAAATATGCAAGCAGATATATGAGCAGATAAAGTAAATGACACAGGGATTTATAGTGGTTCGGAGGTGATGTAATCCTCCTACTCCACTTTCTCCTTCCTCCAGGAGAGATTCCACTATTTTCAATCACCCAGATACAATAGTGAATCTTATGCTCTTCTAGCACTCCTCTACTCCGAATGCACTTTCGCTACAACAACACTCAAACTAGAATGTCTTGCACCCAGCTACGTTCACGAGCGTCTTGCACCCAGCTACGCCCTTCAACCAAGTGTTTTGCACCCAGCTACACTTAGTCTCCACAAGTGTTCTGCACAAAGCTGCACTCCTCTGAGTAATTCGCACAAAGCAATCAACCAAGTGTTTTGCACCCAGCTACACTTAGTTTCCCCGAGTGTCTTGCACAAAGCTACACTCCTACAATTTCTTTTTCAAGAAATAAAGTATTTCTCTCTAAGACTTGATTTCTCTCGTGTATAGCTCACTGCTTAGCACTTTTAAATCTGATATGACTTGTAGTGTATTTAGTGCTAATATTTTTCTGTGTCGTGCTCTTTTTCACGTATCTGCTTTCTATTCAGTTCCCTCGTCTGTGTATTAATCAAGTGCTTTTTGTATCAAGTCTTCTTGGGTTTATATAGCTAAATTAGCTATTTGCCTGTTGTAATTTTTCAGAGCATTAAATGCTTTCAGATGGTCTTTGTCAACTTTGATGGCTCCGTCAGATGAATTTGAATTTTTGCTTCTGATAATCCTCCAACGTTCTTCTGCAATCACTGATATGATTTTCCTTGTAACTTGTAGCCATCCATCTTTGACTTTGGTAGTGTGAACACTTGACCTTGTTCATAATCCATAAGTCAGACTACTCTGAAAATATATCCGTTCGGTGACTTTTGCTTGAGCATAATTGATGCCTCTGAAAAGTATACTGACTTTTCTCATGATGATTTTCAACTCCTTGTAGCAAATTTGAATTCACCTTTCTTGAATAAAAAAATAGACCATCCTATTTTCCTCCTTGGTTATGCCATACTCATCCTCAAAAATGATTTTGGTCTTCCCCCTATTGATTTTGGTTTCACGTAAATCATGCATGGCATAATAGATTGACCTTTAAGTGTAGGTCATTCTCATCCTCTTATTTTCAAGAATGTGCATAATTAGCCTCATCTCCAAAATGACTTGTAGCTAAGTCATCCTCATCCTCCTTGAATTAATTCCAATAGGCTAAGTCATCCTCATCCTCATTCTTGAACTTCAATTTGGTCAAGTCATCCTCATCTCCCATCTAGATTTAATTCAAGTCATCCTCTTCTTGAATTTCGGCCAAGTCAACCTCACTTCCAATCTTTAATTTTCGGCCAAGTCATTCTCTCTTTAATCTTGAGCTAGTCATCCTCATCTCCATGAATTAAAGAGGCAATGTCATCCTCATCACCAAAAATATTTTCCTTGCATGGGTTAGCCTCTAAAATATTTTGTGAGGGAACCCATTCGAGATTGACTTCAATTTTGACTTTTAATTGCAACATATTCATCACGAATTAATTAATTCTTCCAAAGAATTAATTCTTTCAATTTGAACCGTTGACTTGCTTCGGGATGTCTTCGAGTCTTGATCAATTTTCCAAATTCTCCTCAATTTGTAAAATGGAAGCGAATGACTTACAAGTATAAATTAAAATTTATACTAATGTAAATTCCGCTTAATCGATTCGGCTCGTACTCGACGTAATCCTATACTAGACTCAAAATAAAATTGGGGGGGTCTAATGTTACATTTTTGGTTCATCAAAACAATTACAATATATTCCTAACATAAATAGTAATAGATATTTGGAAATCATTTAGTTGTTTTTCTAAATATTTTCCAACCCGTAAATGTAGCACAATCAAAACATCTCTAGATCATCATTTAAATAATAGGTCCACAATAGACTTTGTAGTTCCATATTTGTAGATCTATGATATGTTTTTAACTAATGTATTGAAATTTTATTTCTTTTAGTTCTATTATCTCTTATTCTTCTTCATTTTAAATTGATAGATCTCGATATGATGCACCATTCTTAAATATGTGAATTTCAATTAATTTTATAACATTATATTTAAATGTGAGACAATTATCAAATAAAATTATATTTTTTTAAACTCCGCAAATGTAAATTAGTTCAAGTAGTTCACTTTTATGTTAGTTTTTCGTTAGTTTAGTTATTAATAGAAATGTATTTGTTTTGGGCTCATAATATTTAAATAATAACTATTATTTTAGATTTGTAAATTTTTATAATATATGGTACTTTATAAAATTTGTTTACAGCATTTGTACTACAAAACTTTTAAATTAATGCAATAATACTTATAATTGTTATTAGTGAAATGCTAAAATTATAATAATGATCACATTTTTAAACTTTGAAAACCATCATCATTTATGTAGGAACAAATTTATATATAGTAGTAATAATATTGTAGTTACTTTTAAAAGTTAAATGAAGTAAACAAAATGACATACAACAATTTTTTTGGATGAAATTTTGACATGCAATAATGATTCAATATATGTATATATGTATTATAGTTATTATTTTCTCTTTTTAGCAATATATATATATATATATATATATATATATATATATATATATATATA
>NC_044920.1:15974678-16034119 GCF_003576645.1 Ipomoea triloba | reverse complement strand
TATATATATATATATATATATATATATATATAGTAATTTGATTGTTGGAAATTTTTTTTTTAATATTATCATGAGAGGAATTTAATTACGTACATTAACATAATATAGTATTTTTTTTAATACTATAATATACATCATATTGTAATTTGATTGTTTACGAATAAAAAAAAAAGCAAGATTAAAATATTTTGAACCATAATTGAATTGCATGGTATATTATCATGAGAGGAATTTAATTACGTACATTAACATAATATAGTAATTTTTTTTGAACACAATAATATACATCATATAGTAATTTGATTGTTGGAATTTTTTTTTAATATTATCATGAGAGGAATTTAATTACGTACATTAACATAATATAGTAATATTTTTTTGGAATACTATAATATACATCATATAGTAATTTGATTGTTGGAATTTTTTTTTAATATTATCATGAGAGGAATTTAATTACGTACATTAACATAATATAGTAATATTTTTTTTAATACTATAATATACATCATATAGTAATTTGATTGTTGGAATTTTTTTTTTTTTTATATTATCATGAGAGAAATTTAATTACGTACATTAACATAATATAGTAATTTTTTTTGAACACAATAATATACATCATATAGTAATTTGATTGTTGGAATTTTTTTTTAATATTATCATGAGAGGAATTTAATTACGTACATTAACATAATATAGTAATATTTTTTTGGAATACTATAATATACATCATATAGTAATTTGATTGTTGGAATTTTTTTTTGAATATTATCATGAGAGGAATTTTATTACGTACATTAACATAATATAGTAAAAATTTTTTTTGAATACTATAATATACATCATATAGTAATATATATATATATTAAACATACGCAAGGTTAAACTATTTTGTTTAAGGAATCCATAAAGGAATGAAATTGAATAAAATATTTCATTAATTTCCATGTATAATAAGGAATGGAATCATATTTTGAATATTTTGTCAATTTTAGCCATAAATAAGGAATGATAAGGAAGGCTAGAATTTCTGATAAGGAATTATTATATAATATTATGTTGACCGATTTTAAATTTTTTGGACTAAAATGAGCGGGAAAGCTAGCACTTCTATTTTAATATATATATATATATATATAGATGGTTTAAGTATTCATAAAAATTGTAAGTTTTGTATATTACTTGATACAAAATATTTAATATGTTATAATATAATATGGTAGTATATTTGTATATATAATCTCCTGAATTAATGCCATATGGGGTCCTCCGAGTATAGCGGTTATGTCACGTTTAGTCCTAAACTTTCAAATTGATCGCTCATGGTCCTTCGACTTTCAAAATACTACCATTTGTGGTCCATGTAAACCACCCATGGTCCTTCAACTTTCAAAATTTAACCAGCCGCGATCCTCTTTAAAAGACCATTAGTTAGTGGTTAAAAATTGATAATTGAAGGACTGGGGGTGGTTAACTTGGACCATGACTGGTAATAATTTGAAAGTCGAAGGACCAGTGATGGTCAATTTGAAAGTTTAGGACTAAACGTGGCGAAAGCACTATACTCAGAAGACCCCAGATGGTATTAACTCTAATCTCCTTCATTTACCATAAAAATGTTTGGTTATAGAGTTATGTGCGTATGTGTATATGCATAGAGTATATATGTATTTATACTGCCTAAAACAAATTGATTAGATATGTGTATATAGACATGTGACTAGTGGTACGTATTTATTAATTTTTTTCTGAAAAAATATTATTATATATTTGTATGATACAAATATTTTCTTTAAAATTGAGAATAGATGGTTTCTGAAAATATTGAGAAAAGTTATTTGGAATATTTTTTTGAGAGCTAGAAACTCTCTAATTAGTGAGAGTTTATATTTTCTGTACGTATATTATGGACTAAAAATGATTTTTGATAAATTATGTGGAGAAAATATGTTATGAAAAACATTTTAGAGATTTTTGGAGAAAATTATACTATGGAGATCAGAAAATGTGATTTTTGGAGGAAAGTATTTATCTATGGAGAAATGATTTATTCTATAGAAACCAGTATATTGTGTGGTGTTCAGTAAAAATCAATTACTGTTCACTTGAGCCAATTACCACTCACTGGGCTGGGAATCCCATGAGGGTGTATCACATAGGTTGTGATCCAGTTTCCAATTTTATAAGGGTGAGGTAGCCATGAGTAGCTACTTGGATCATNTATATATATATATATAGTAATTTGATTGTTGGAAATTTTTTTTTTAATATTATCATGAGAGGAATTTAATTACGTACATTAACATAATATAGTATTTTTTTTAATACTATAATATACATCATATTGTAATTTGATTGTTTACGAATAAAAAAAAAAGCAAGATTAAAATATTTTGAACCATAATTGAATTGCATGGTATATTATCATGAGAGGAATTTAATTACGTACATTAACATAATATAGTAATTTTTTTTGAACACAATAATATACATCATATAGTAATTTGATTGTTGGAATTTTTTTTTAATATTATCATGAGAGGAATTTAATTACGTACATTAACATAATATAGTAATATTTTTTTGGAATACTATAATATACATCATATAGTAATTTGATTGTTGGAATTTTTTTTTGAATATTATCATGAGAGGAATTTTATTACGTACATTAACATAATATAGTAAAAATTTTTTTTGAATACTATAATATACATCATATAGTAATATATATATATATTAAACATACGCAAGGTTAAACTATTTTGTTTAAGGAATCCATAAAGGAATGAAATTGAATAAAATATTTCATTAATTTCCATGTATAATAAGGAATGGAATCATATTTTGAATATTTTGTCAATTTTAGCCATAAATAAGGAATGATAAGGAAGGCTAGAATTTCTGATAAGGAATTATTATATAATATTATGTTGACCGATTTTAAATTTTTTGGACTAAAATGAGCGGGAAAGCTAGCACTTCTATTTTAATATATATATATATATATATAGATGGTTTAAGTATTCATAAAAATTGTAAGTTTTGTATATTACTTGATACAAAATATTTAATATGTTATAATATAATATGGTAGTATATTTGTATATATAATCTCCTGAATTAATGCCATATGGGGTCCTCCGAGTATAGCGGTTATGTCACGTTTAGTCCTAAACTTTCAAATTGATCGCTCATGGTCCTTCGACTTTCAAAATACTACCATTTGTGGTCCATGTAAACCACCCATGGTCCTTCAACTTTCAAAATTTAACCAGCCGCGATCCTCTTTAAAAGACCATTAGTTAGTGGTTAAAAATTGATAATTGAAGGACTGGGGGTGGTTAACTTGGACCATGACTGGTAATAATTTGAAAGTCGAAGGACCAGTGATGGTCAATTTGAAAGTTTAGGACTAAACGTGGCGAAAGCACTATACTCAGAAGACCCCAGATGGTATTAACTCTAATCTCCTTCATTTACCATAAAAATGTTTGGTTATAGAGTTATGTGCGTATGTGTATATGCATAGAGTATATATGTATTTATACTGCCTAAAACAAATTGATTAGATATGTGTATATAGACATGTGACTAGTGGTACGTATTTATTAATTTTTTTCTGAAAAAATATTATTATATATTTGTATGATACAAATATTTTCTTTAAAATTGAGAATAGATGGTTTCTGAAAATATTGAGAAAAGTTATTTGGAATATTTTTTTGAGAGCTAGAAACTCTCTAATTAGTGAGAGTTTATATTTTCTGTACGTATATTATGGACTAAAAATGATTTTTGATAAATTATGTGGAGAAAATATGTTATGAAAAACATTTTAGAGATTTTTGGAGAAAATTATACTATGGAGATCAGAAAATGTGATTTTTGGAGGAAAGTATTTATCTATGGAGAAATGATTTATTCTATAGAAACCAGTATATTGTGTGGTGTTCAGTAAAAATCAATTACTGTTCACTTGAGCCAATTACCACTCACTGGGCTGGGAATCCCATGAGGGTGTATCACATAGGTTGTGATCCAGTTTCCAATTTTATAAGGGTGAGGTAGCCATGAGTAGCTACTTGGATCATATACTACCTAGTGGCTTGGAATCTACTGGGGGTGTACACATAGGTATTGGTTCAGTTTCTAAATGGATTTTGAAGAGATGGTTAATTCTCCATTTATAAATATTAAATTCTCCATGTGTATGTATGAAAGTTGATTTTTGAAGGTGTATCTCCACATATATTTTTGAAAGGTATATTATTTTGTAAGGTTACAAAATAATCTCTTTTGAGAAATCTACTATATTATTAAAAAAAAATCCAAAACTTATTTTACAGGGTGGAGTGAACCTTACTTAGCAATGTTTTGCTAACCCCGGTTATTTTTGTATGTTTTTGGAAATTATATTTTGTTCAGGTAATTCATTATGGTTGATGAAGGATGAGATCGTGGCTATAAGCTTGAACAAATGTGTTAGAGTATTTTCAAGGAGAAAATTTGAATTTGTAAATAATTATTTAGACTTGTTTGAATTTGGTACATTTTTTGTTTAAGGGATAATGTTTTCCCAAAGAATCTATTTCTAGATTGAGGTTTACTATTTTGGTTTTATTTAAGTTGGCCTTAGCACTTAGGTATTGTGGTTGTCTAAGTGTGGCGGTAATGCCCTCAATAAGATTTTGAAAAGCTTCCACATACTAAGTTTTGTTTTAAGAATTACTTATTAATTGGTTGAAAATAAGAAAAAAAAATAGGCCGTTTTTTGGGGTGTTACATGGATTTATTCGCGAAGTGAAATATCCAACTTGGATATCTAGCATTGTGCCCGTGCGCAAGAAGAACGGCCAAATTCGTGTATGCGTTGACTTCCGGGATCTTAATGTTGCATGCCCGAAAGATGACTTTCCACTTCCCATCATAGAGTTAATGATAGATGCCATAACTGGGCACGAGATCATATCATTCATGAATGGGTCCTTTGGTTACAATCAAATTTGCATGGCGCCGGAAGATGAGGAGTTGACAGCGTTCTAGACGCCTAAAGGCATCTATTGTTACAAAGTGATGCCCTTTGGTTTGAAAAATGCAGGTGCTACATACCAAAGGGCTATGCAGACAATATTTGATGACACGCTTCACAAAATGGTGGAATGCTACATCGATGTACCAAAGTCCAAACTTCGCATAGATCACTTGGGGCATTTAAGAAAAGTCTTTGACCGCTTGTGAAAGTTTCAACTCAAGATGAACCCTTTGAAATGTGCTTTTGAGGTTGCTGTTGGAAAGTTTCTTGGGTTCACTATTCGACACAGGGGCATTGAGATCGAACAGACTAAGATCGACCTATAATGAATATGCCTGAACCAAGAAACCTTCATGAACTTAAAAACTTACAAGGGAAGTTGGCATACAAGGTTCATATCAAACCTAGCGGGAAGATGTCAACCCTTTAGCCGGTTAATGAAGAAAGGTATACCATTCATATGGGATGATGCCTGCAAAAACGCGTTTGAGAGTATCAAGTCATACTTGATGAAGCCGCCCGTGTTAACTGCTCCTATCCACGGTCGCCCACTGATCCTTTATATTTCTGCCCAAGAAAACTCTATGGGCGCTTTGCTTGCTCAGGAAAACAACAAGGGGAAAGAAAATGCCCTCTACTATCTCAGTAGAATGATGACACCGAACGTGTTAAAGTACTCCCCAATTGAGAAACAATGTTTGGCACTGGTGTTCGCCATTAAAAAGCTCAAGCACTACTTTGAAGCTCATACCATTCAACTTGTGTCGAAAGCGAACCTAGTAAAGTATGTTATGGCGAAGGTCGTTCTCTCTGACCGCCTGGAAATGTGGTATTTATTGTTTCAACAGTTTGAAATCGTCTATGTGCCACAAAAGTCTGTCAAGGGGTAAGCTTTAGCCGATTTCTTAGCAGATCACCCAATACCTGCTGAATGGGAGTTATCTGATGATCTGCCTGATGAGGATGTGCTTATCATTGAAGTCCTACCCCTATAGAAGATGTATTTTGATGGAATTGCACATAGAGGTGGGGCAGGACCTGGAGCTGTCTTCGTCACTCCATATGGTGAAATGTTGCCATATTCATTCACCTTGACAAAGCCATATTCAAACAATGTTGATGAGTATCAAGCATTGATACTTGGGCTAGAGAGAGAAGTTGACATGAACGGAGAATTAACATTTATGGAGATTCAAAGTTGGTAGTCAACCAAGTGATGGGTTTGTACGAAGTGAAGAAAGCAGAGTTAACCCTCTACAACAACTATGTGAAGATACTCATACAATGGCTGGGTGACGTCACGATTGAACATGTAACGAGGAAAGAAAACAAGCAAGCTGACGCCTTAGCCGCATTGGCTTCAACTATTGCTCATCCTACAACTCGAGTACAAGTATGTCAAAAGTGGGTAGTTCTACCTATTTTCAACGAAGATGGCTCAGTTGATGAAACCGTCGAACTCCCTACTGCTTCCGTTTATGACATTGGCAAAGATAACTGGAGGCAGCCGTTGATTGACTACTTCACTGATGGGAAGTTACCAGAAGATCCCCGTAAGAGGGTGGATATTAAGCGCCGAGCTTCTCGCTTCATCTATTATAATGAGACGTTGTATCGTCATTCATTTGATGGAGTCTGGCTCCGATGTCTAGGAGAAGATGAGGCATTACAAGCTATGCAAGAAGCTCATTCTGGGGTCTGTGGTGCGCATCAGTCCGGCCCTTAGTTGCACTTCCACATTAAACGAATGGGTTATTATTGGCTTACAATGGTAAAGGATTGCAGAGATTATGCTCGAAGGTGCCAAGCTTGTCAAGTTCATGCAAACTTTATCCATCAGCCACCAGAGCCTCTACACCCAACAGTCGCATCTTGGCCGTTTGATGCTTGGGGACTTGATGTGGTTGGCCCAACTACGCCAAAGTCATCTGCATGACATACATATATATTGGCCGCCACCGACTACTTTTCAAAGTGGGTAGAGGCCGTGGTATTAAAAGAAGTAAAAAAGGAAAATGTGGCAGACTTCCTCCGTGTTCATGTCATCTATCGAGTCGGAACCCCGCGATATATCTTAACTGATAATGGGAAACCCTTTGACAATAAATTGATGGACAAGATCTGCAAGCTTTTTGACTTTCAGCAGTGGAACTCCTCAGCGTATTACGCAGCTGCGAATTGGCTCGCTGAAGCTTTTAACAAGACCCTATGCAATCTATTGAAAAAAGTGGTCTCAAGATCGAAACGTGATTGGCATGACAAAATGGAAGAAGCATTATGGGCATATAGAACTACATACCGTACACCTACTCAAAGCACTCCATATTCCTTGGTGTATGGTGTGGAAGCAATCTTGCCTCTAGAGCGCCAAATACCTTCTTTAAGGTTGGCCATACAAGAGGGTCTCACTGATGAAGAAAATGCTAAGTTACGCTTGGCTGAGTTAGAAGCCTTGGATGAAAAACGACTACAAGCTCAACAGAGCTAAGAATGCTATTAAGCTTGTATGTCAATAGCCTTTAACAAAAGGGTGAGGACCCGTTCCTTTCAAATTGGTGACAAAGTCCTAGCTGTTCGAAGGCCAATCATTGTGACACGGAAAACTAGCCACAAGTTCACTCCGAAATGGGATGACCCTTATGTGGTTCAAGAAGTATACACCGGTGGGACTTACAAGTTGGTTAGTGAAGATGGTTTGAAGGTTGGTCCAATCAATGGGAGATTCCTAAAGCTTTACTACCCTTAAACTTAGGGTATCAACACAAGTTATGGAAATTTGACGAATGACTCGTCCACCAAAAATGTTTCACGTGGTTAAACTGCTAGAACATCTCACTTGTCTATGGGTGGGCCCAAATCATAAATGCTCCTGACCCGCATGAGCTTAAACTGTGTACGGTAAACTCCTGGCTCGCATGAGTTTAAATTGTGAACGACCCTACCCATTCAAATGGTCTTTTGAACTACGTTTGACTTGATATCCTTCGTAGGAGTACGTAGACAGCTTAGAAACACTTTCTTTTCTAAGTTCAGTCATAATTAAAGTAACCCCCTTTTGTGTCAAGTCCGTTTGAAACAACTTAGATTCATTCAAGTTTAATGATTTCACTGCATGTTATGATTTAAAGTAGATTCTCTTGTTTGTTGATTTCGAAGCTCATTTGGGGTTTGGATTTAGTGCCTTATGTTCATATTCAAATTTAATTACCTCTCTTCAAGCTCACTTTTACACTCGTGATCAAAGAAAATTGTTTGCAAGTCTCGTGAAAAGAAAAATAGTGAATTCAACCCGTGTTAAAGTCTCGTTTCAAAAAAGAACTCATACAAAGTCGAAATAAAAAAAGCATAAACTAAAAGAGTACGACAACTAGGCATTAAAGATCTACACTATTCGAAAATTCATCAAGTCTTCTCTGTATGCTTCTAGATCTTTCTTGACCGAGGAAAGTTTCTCTTCATCTTCATCTGTCAACATGGGAGTCTCTTGAATGTGTTTCACTTTCTCTTCAGCAGAGATCACAACCTCTTGTGATGTGTCGCGTTGTTCTCGAGCCTTAGTCACAAGGTCTTGGAGCTATGGCCTATCATCATGGATCTTTGTTAACTCCTCCCTTGAATCCGTTATGGTTTTCTCGGCTTCCTTTATAGTTTTCTCAGCTTCATTTATAGCTTCTTCTAGGAGGGTTACTTGTCCGTCAGAATTTTCAAGGATCTTTTGCTGCTCCGATAGAAGTGTCTGAGTTTTAGAGAGCTTTTGTTGAGCATCCTTAAGAGCACTTTGTGCAAGACATAACTCTGCAACTTGAGCTTCAACCGGCACCGCTTCTAAAAGCTGGGACCGAATCTTATCATAATTCTCAGCCTTCTTAAAAAACTTGTCTATTCTGCTCTCGAATGATGACAAGTCTACCCCATTATGTTTCATAAATTTGAGCTGTTTCTCAACACTCCCTTTGAAAGAAGAAACACTTTCAACCGGAGTTTCCCTTAACTTTTCGCAGATATCATTCCAAAGGCTTGCGATCATGGTCATATACCTTGACATGAAGGATTCTGCACCAGGAAGGATAGAGACATGGGATGGTTCAGGTCGTGCTTCTTTGTGGGATGAGTTTGAGGGCAGCGGTGATTGATGAGATGCTACCTCTTGATCAAGGGATTCAAAACTGTCACTATGTTGCACCTCGCCTATAGAAGAATGTTGATTCGACGACCGGGCATCATTGTTGACATGTGGCCTAGCAGAACCATATAAAAGGAATATATATATATATATATATATATATATATATATATCAATAAAGCTAATGTTTGAATCATTGTGAAATGGAAAACTTTGGGAATATTTCTTAACCTCATTCGATGGCCTTTTTCTGTTTCGTTTAAAATTGCGATCACTATCAACATCCCCGTCCGAGCTTTGGTGCCTCACTTGCTCCTCCCTCATCTTTTGAGTTACATGTCCTGATACTTGATCGTGGGTGGCATCCTGTACTTGTGCTTTGCCTTTTCTCAAAGTATCCAATTGATCCCTTTGCTCTTGAGTTATTCTCTCTCTAATGATTACGTTTGGGTCACCATTAATGACTATGTCTGTGACGCGATTCTCAAGGAGATTTCCATGCACGTCAATCAACCATGCTTTGTAGTTGTTTGAGACATGTTTCTTTGGAATAGTCGGGTTCATGGGAAATGTTGCCCTAGACAGAGAGTTAAAATGCTCATACTAGCGATGGAGTCGAAATCCCTCAGTAAGTGTGACGTCGCGGTTATCAGTCAGTAACAAACCGGGGGCAGATGCTTGGTAGAATCCAAACTGACGATTGAAGCGATGGGGTACATAAGGCTCAGCTTTACATTGGCGTCCTTAGCATAGAAAAAGAAAACCAGGGCACAAACATATGAAGTATTCAAAATTCTCTTTGCCCCCTCTCTTGTCGTCACAAAAGATGAAGTCTCTATCATTTTGACGAGACGTGCAAAGCCAAGACACACATTCGCCCTTAAAGATCCTCTTACGAGCATCAATTTTGTCGTAATGCTTAGCACTGCCTTCTCCAGAAGAAGTGACCATCTTTGGATACGACGATATGAAGCTAAGGGTCTTGAAGTGAGTATGGAAGTAAGCTGATAGCTATTCATATACATAATGGATGGGGAAGGAGTGCCCATTTAACCAGGAGAGATAGACTCTGAAATCGAGTTTAACCCATAGTAAATGCTAGCAAAGACTGGAGGTGCGAGGCATACCTTAATCTCTTTCGCCATTTTGCATGCCATATTAAAAGTCTCCGGGCGAATGCTTGCCGTTGGGTCGCCCGGTAGTACAAACGTACAAAGCCAACACGCCAGAAATGCTGCTAAGTAGACTTCTTGTTCAAGATTTCGAGGGATGTCTAGTGCGTCGAAGGGTGCTTCGCTCACGTGCGACCATCTAGGAGCAACTTCAAGAATCCCGCTTGTGTTGTGAGTAGCCTTTGGTCGAGATTTCTTATTCTCTTTTCGAGGTGAAGGAACTGCATATCTTCGGGTATTCTTGCACCAGAAGTCGATCCATCTGGACTCTTGAACATAGGTGGTGTGATCTTCTTGTTGATTTAAGTGGTAGAACGCCTTGAGTAAGTACGCACAACATGTGTGTGAGCCCTTGGCCAAGTCCAAGGCATTTGGGATGCACTCATCGTAAATATCCCAAGACAATGGCAACCCTCCGAGGATGTACAAATCTCGTAGTGATATAGACATCTCACCAGATGAGGTAATCAACGTGTTGGTTCGTGGGCACCATGCTTCGCAAAAAGCTTGGACGATGTCGACGTTGCGATCATATGTGAATAATGATGCGAACACAACGCCATATATCATGTCATCTTTTAGGGGTTTTCTGAAGAAGTTAAGTGCGTCTTCAGCCCATTCCCAGTATCCTTGTGTGTAAGTGAACTCACCTTGGACGGTGTAGGTCATGCGTAGGAGTCCAATTGCGTTCGTGATATGACACTACGAGCTTTGGCGGTGAAGGGGATGCAAAGGGTTGATTACAGCCAATATGACTTTGTGGTCGCTCTTGATGCTTGATATCACCAAGTGCCTTTGTCCATCGGACCATTGGTCTTGAAATGACACCATTTTGAGCCGTGTTGAGATTATGTCAAAGTTGAGGAAAACTCACTGCAAAAAAAAGAGTAATGATGATAATGATTAATATTATTATTATCATCATTATTAACAAAGTTGTTATTATTATTATTATCTAAAGTATAATAATAATAGTTAACATTTGAATGATTAAGAATGGTGGGAATTATGATTTTAAAAAAAAAAACACAAAATAAAAACAAAAATGAAAACACAAAAAGAAACGAAAGAAAACAAAAACAAAAAAAAAAAAAAAGAAAAAAAAGAGAAAAAAGCAACAAACGAAATACCAAAAAAAAAAAAAATAAAAATAAAAAAACAAAAGCAAAGAAAAAACGTAGGAATCAAAACACAAAAACGAAAAAAAAAAAAGAGGCAAGTGTGGATGCACATAACATTTGTTCAAAAAATATATGAATATTATATAGGTATATGTGTTTAGTCTTGAGTAGGCATGTGTAGGTGGCAGTCATATCTCCATCAAACTGAAAAGCATGGGCTTCAATTTTCAAGAGACAGGAGTGTATGCCACATCAACTTACATTTACTCCTTTCCTCTTAAATTTCGGATGCCATACACCATTGTTCCATAAAATTCGTTTTCTGAATAACTCCATTGTGCAATGAGATCCCCAGTTGAGGGAAGTCGCAGACCTCCAGTAGCAGCGACACGGATCCAGGCGGCAGACTGAACAACATCAACTTCAAGTAAGGCTGATGAAGCAACGTAGGTAGCAGTTGAGGATTGAACAGCGATTTCCCGTTGCTCTTTCCGGGTGTGTCCATTCCGATGGAAACCCACGTTCCGGCGGCACCTCGCATCAAAGCAAGAGTCCCACGCTCCGGTGGTTGTTCCATGAAATGGTAAGCATCTCGTTCACTGTCGGCAGTCCGCTATCAACGAGGCAGCAACGACGAAGCTGGGCGGTGGGTTTAGGTGGTCCAGTGAGAAACTCCGGCAACAACGAAATCCGTATACCCCAAATAGAAACTCATGCTCCGGCAGTATCAGTGATACCGCGCTCCGGTGATTGTTCTACCCGGGCAGATTTTCGGTTGCTCCCCTTTGGAGCAATATGACGAAGAATGAACTCCAGGTTTCTCGTTCAACGAAGGTAGTTCGCCAGCCATCTTGTTCTCGGATTCGTGTACTGTAGGTAGGAACCCACCCGCCGGCGGTACCGTTGGCACCATCCTCCGGTGGTTATCCCACGAGACATACAACTATTCTTTTAAGTTGTACAGTAGTTTCTTGAATTCTCTCCTTCTCGTTCCTACGGATGAAATACATAGGGAGGAAGATGAAAATAAAAAACGTAAGAATAAGTAATTTACCTGATTGAGAAGCGGTTGCGAATGCTCTTCCTTACTCTTCCTTGATCCTCTGTTTCGCTGATAGCTGTGGGTTTGGGATGTCAAGGCGTTATTTATAGTGTGTTGTGAGGAGGTGTTGGAGTTGGATTACACACCTAATGTGATCATGATTGATTGAAATGGTTGGATAATTAAATTTGNACCAAAAAAAAAAAAAATAAAAATAAAAAAACAAAAGCAAAGAAAAAACGTAGGAATCAAAACACAAAAACGAAAAAAAAAAAAGAGGCAAGTGTGGATGCACATAACATTTGTTCAAAAAATATATGAATATTATATAGGTATATGTGTTTAGTCTTGAGTAGGCATGTGTAGGTGGCAGTCATATCTCCATCAAACTGAAAAGCATGGGCTTCAATTTTCAAGAGACAGGAGTGTATGCCACATCAACTTACATTTACTCCTTTCCTCTTAAATTTCGGATGCCATACACCATTGTTCCATAAAATTCGTTTTCTGAATAACTCCATTGTGCAATGAGATCCCCAGTTGAGGGAAGTCGCAGACCTCCAGTAGCAGCGACACGGATCCAGGCGGCAGACTGAACAACATCAACTTCAAGTAAGGCTGATGAAGCAACGTAGGTAGCAGTTGAGGATTGAACAGCGATTTCCCGTTGCTCTTTCCGGGTGTGTCCATTCCGATGGAAACCCACGTTCCGGCGGCACCTCGCATCAAAGCAAGAGTCCCACGCTCCGGTGGTTGTTCCATGAAATGGTAAGCATCTCGTTCACTGTCGGCAGTCCGCTATCAACGAGGCAGCAACGACGAAGCTGGGCGGTGGGTTTAGGTGGTCCAGTGAGAAACTCCGGCAACAACGAAATCCGTATACCCCAAATAGAAACTCATGCTCCGGCAGTATCAGTGATACCGCGCTCCGGTGATTGTTCTACCCGGGCAGATTTTCGGTTGCTCCCCTTTGGAGCAATATGACGAAGAATGAACTCCAGGTTTCTCGTTCAACGAAGGTAGTTCGCCAGCCATCTTGTTCTCGGATTCGTGTACTGTAGGTAGGAACCCACCCGCCGGCGGTACCGTTGGCACCATCCTCCGGTGGTTATCCCACGAGACATACAACTATTCTTTTAAGTTGTACAGTAGTTTCTTGAATTCTCTCCTTCTCGTTCCTACGGATGAAATACATAGGGAGGAAGATGAAAATAAAAAACGTAAGAATAAGTAATTTACCTGATTGAGAAGCGGTTGCGAATGCTCTTCCTTACTCTTCCTTGATCCTCTGTTTCGCTGATAGCTGTGGGTTTGGGATGTCAAGGCGTTATTTATAGTGTGTTGTGAGGAGGTGTTGGAGTTGGATTACACACCTAATGTGATCATGATTGATTGAAATGGTTGGATAATTAAATTTGAATGCTGCTGGGATCACGTATGAGATTGGGTCAAGTTCTAATTATGTTATCAGTGATTGAATAAGAGTTTGACTGTCATTAGGTTTTAAATGAGCTTAATTTCGTTTGGGGTTAGGATTGGAATCCTGATGAGCATAATGGGCCTAGGCATGAATTACTTTTCATTAAGGGAACCCAATTAAAGTTTGATATATGGTTATGGTCCATTATTCAAGGTCCTGTCAGTTTCTCTTTAAATTTCGAGATTTCTCGCTCCAAGCACGTCAAGTAGCATGTCACGACAAGTCTCGAGGTGGTAATTTGTAGACACCGAAAATTTGAACCCAAAAAATGGGCTAATAAATTATTATTGTGCCTAATTTTGAGATTAATTATTGGACCAATTTAATTAATTGGGTCATGATAATTAAATTAATTTAATTAGCCCAATTAAATTTTATGTTGGGTTATTGAATTAATTAATTAATTGATCCAAGTCCAATTCATTATTTGAATTTAATTATTACAATTTAAATATAATTTTATTATATTTGAATTTAATAATTATAATTTAATTTGAATTTGAATTAGGTGATAGGATCTTGAACCTAGACTTAATGTTGACAAGGTTCATTTCTTTAGATAATTAGTTAATTTAATTAATTAATTATTTAAGGAGTTTGTTGAGGGATAGTGGTTACACACTCCACTATAAATAGAGCCTTCATTTCACATTTGAAAGACACCTTGAAGATTGAAGACTTGAGAGCTTTTGAAGGCATTCCGAAGCAGTTAGAGACTTAGCATTTTGAGGATCTTGAAGCTTGACGGTTCCCTGTTGAAGATCACGCCATTGGATCCCGGAAGGCCACGCCACTTGAATCTCGGAAAGCTACGCCATTTGAATCCCGGAAGCTACGTCAATTGAGCATTTTGAGGATCTTGATGCTTGACGGTTCCTGTTGAAGATCACGCCCTTGAATCCCGGAAGGCCACGCCACTTGAATCCCAGAAAGCTACTCCATTTGAATCCTGGAAGTTACGTCAATTGAATCCTGGAGGCTACGCTATTTGAATCCTGGAGGCTACACCACTTGAACCCGGAGGCACTTCAGTAGAACATGTCAGTGAAGAATCCCGGAGGCTACGTCACTTGAACCCGGAGGCACTTCAGTAGAACAAGTCAGTGAAGAATCAGAGGACTATATAGAGAATTTGTACCCGCACCTTTAATTATACAAGCACTCTAACCCGATATTGTGAATATATACAATTTTGATTTTTTGTGTTTACATGAGCATTAGGTTGAGACGAAAATAAAGAAGGGATTTTGATGTTCGTTACAAAATAGATTAGTGTGATAGCCACTAAAATAGATTAACATGGCGATAAACCATCTGCATTCGCCACTAACATTCCAAAAGTAATCTTTCATTGTAAAAAAAGTAGCGGTTATTCAAACCGTCACTAAATATTTATTTAGTAGCGGTTACATATAACTGCCACTAAATGTTTGTGGCTGAATTTCTAATTTTTTGTAGTTCATGTTCCTGGAGCGCTCTTTGCTAAATGATCTGCTGCTACATTTTGATCCCTGGCTATTAGCAATACTTACCATTCCCCAATACCCTCTAGTTCTCTTGTGCATGCATGGAGTATATTGTCCACAACGTCATTGCGCTTGATATTTCGATTGAGGAAGTCTACTACTGTCTTGGATTCGCTTTCCGCAGCTCAGGTGTTTTGCGAGTTGGATCCCCTTTAACAAAGCCCATGCTTCCGCAGTTTTAACCGAACAAGCCCCAATATTATAGGTGATGCCAGATTTCCAGCCTCCATTCTCGTCTCTGGCTACACCTCTGCATGTCGCTCTATTTGTTAATGGGTTATAGCTCCCATCGATAGTGATCTTCGTCCATCCTGGGGGGGGGGGGTTGCTATGATCTGCTAGTGGTTGCAGACCTCGGATCATTAGCTCTACGAAATGCGCAATTAATTTCCGTTGCTTGTGTTTCAATCCAGTAACTCTTGAATAATAATCCAGGACTAGT
Organism: Ipomoea triloba; assembly: GCF_003576645.1. NCBI lineage: Eukaryota > Viridiplantae > Streptophyta > Magnoliopsida > Solanales > Convolvulaceae > Ipomoea > Ipomoea triloba. The sequence goes on along the minus strand of NC_044920.1, from coordinate 16,018,175 downwards.
TATTTTCCCACTAAAGACCCTCCCGTTTCTCCACCTCCATAGAGACCATGCAGTGACTCCAAAGAGGATGTTATTGTTATGCTGCCGGCTATCTTTTCTAAAACCATCCACCCCTGCATCAAGCCATTTATTGAATGTCCAACCATTTCTATCCTTGCCTCTAGACATCTACGTAAAACGTGGTCGATTGATTTAGTAATGTTGCTACATTTTTTTTGGATTAACGAGGTAATCTCCACTTCTGAGTAGCAAGGTAATAGGTTACCCATAGCTGACCGGCTAAAACCCAAGGGCTGGAGGTTCGAACCCACGACCTCTTAATTGCAAGTGTAACTCTCTTACTTGGGTTGCCCTTATGGGCATGTTGCTACATTTTTCACAATAATTGCAGTCCGTCAACTTCCCGGATCAGTTTCTCGATTCCTAAGACTACCCCTGTCGGTAAGCTGGCTGTTTGCATGGTGTAGAAAGGAATGGTTGTCAACACTGACTGTGCTAACGTTCGCCTCCCTGCAACTGACAAAGTTCTCATTTTCCACCCTGCTAGTCTGTTTTGAACTTTTGTGACTAGATATTCATGTCTCCTTTTCAATTTTTCCATTGATTGAAGGAACACCCAAGTATTTTCTAAAATCTTCGGTACAAGGGATACCAAGTGACTCCGAAATCCTCTGTTGTATGGCACGTGGAGTATTCTTCGAAAAAAATATGGATGATTATTTGTTCAATTTATACCGTACGTGTGCTGAATATATATAAATTGTTTGGGAACGTGCAATTAGTAATGTATCTAATAATTTAAAAAGTTTAGGAAATTAGATATATAATAATTAAGTAATAAATATATTTAGGAAAGTAGATATATCTTGTTTTTTTTTTTTTGATATAACTAGCCATATTACATTGTATTATCTGTCCATACATACTTTCTCAACCTGTTGAAACACAAAGGGAGCCACTACATGCCATCTGAGCACAAGGTGCTTGGCCCTAATAAAATACAAGTTTTAAATATTTTAAAAAAAGGACTCGGTCAAGATTTGATGTGGCATCTTCTCCTTCACTGCTGGTGTATAGCATCTATACATTGGCAGTGCATCAAATATTAATCCCTTACATATTTACATCTTCAATTAATCTTATATGTAAATTTCAGTATATAAAATGTTCTTCTTTTTGTTTTAAAATTTTTATAATGATATTCTATATTTATACTAAAAGTTAATATGTACATAAAAATTGATTGATGACATGAAATACAAATGAGTATATGCAAATGAAAATGAAAATGAAATTGAAATTAAAATGCTCATACATTGGTGGGGGTATATATTTGAAATTGAATTGTGAGCCTTGAATGCAAGATTAGTCTTAAGGGTTCCTACTTAATTTTAAACACAATTAATCATCTGTATTACAAGTTGTCTTAGTAACAGATAATTAAATAAAGTAACGAACACAAAAATAAAAGAACCCGAACACAAGGAATGGGTTACGTAGTTGGAGCAATCCTCCTCTGTTTGCGGGGCAACTCAACGTATACCCAATCCACTAGATGATCACCCATTAATTTACAATATTACGCAAACTTAATAGTATAAGAGTGTTTTGGACGGAAAGTGAAAATTGAGAATTTTGTTATTATTTATAGTATAGATTATAAATATATCCAATTACTTGTAAAGTACCTAGTTTAATAACAAGTTATATTGAACAATATCCACAACCGCATGTATGAGCACACATAGGCGGCCTGGCCATTCAATCTCGGTAAATTATTGTGTGGACTATGGTCACATAGTCTTGTGGACTATGCATACAAAGTACATTTTTAATATGCTAAAAGTATGTAAGATTGTGAATCTTGAATGCAGGTTATATCCTACTTGGTTCCTACTTTATTTTTAAAACAAATTAATCGACTGTATTTATCACTGTATTAGAAACAATAAATAATAAAAACAGTGCAGGAAATATAAATGAACCAGGATATGTTCACGCAGTTCGGAGCACCTTCTCCTACATCTTCGGGGCCACACAAAGGTGAAACCCAACTCCACTAGATTCAAAGATGTTACAAGGTTCACCAGATATCCATCCTCCATGATGGCCTAATCTATTACACCTACAAACATCACCATCTCCTGAGTTGGTAGTGTGTCAACTTCTTCAGCTTTCCCGGGCCAATCAACAAGTCTTCCACTTGATGTAGTAAACAGGACAACAACACAAAACTAGTCTAAGAAGCCATATTACAATGATCTTGAGTCTGTATCAGTATAACAGACTTTACATATTAAAACAGTAGGCTAAGGCTAAAACAGTAGATCTTAATGTTAAAACAGCAGGGAACTTTGGTGATCTTTTCAGTGAAATCAGCAATTAAACCTCTGAAGCTTCAGTTCTATTTATACTTGAACTTCTGAGCTCCTTCCCTGTATTTGATCTCCTCAATTCAAGGTAAGTCACTCAACTACATCTTGCCTTGATTTTCTCATGTCTGACATTTTTGCTTGAATAAATATGAGCCACTCATCCCATGCAAATAAACAACACTAAAAACTATACCTTAGGCATAATTAATTAGACCACTTAATTAACAAATAAATTGCCAATTAAAAACTATACATTAATTTCCCTAACAATCTCTCCCTTTGGCAATTATTTGTCAAAACTAAACACATACATTCTTAAGGCACAAAATAAAAAATAATCAATTAAAAATAATAATTTCATTAAGATGTGCCCTAAGATATGTTGTGTTAACATGCAAAGCAATTACAAGCAAGAAATTAATTATGCCAAAACTAAGATATTTGCATGAGACACCAATTAAGAGCCAATCAACCAATAGTTGAAGAGAGAAAAAAAATTTCCAATAGTAGCCAAAGCATCCAAAGACAAATAACGAGCTAGTAAAGTAACCAATCTTCACCATCTAAAAAGAAGTAAATCAACCAACATTACCGAGAGCTTTGCATGCTCCCCCTCAACAAATTCTCCCCCTTTTTGCGATAATTGACAAAGGGGTGTAACTGATCATCTAGTAGGAGTAGGAACCTTGTAACAGATCATCTAGCAGGAGCAGAATCCGAGCCCACATCATCAGCTTCAAAGGACTGCAACAGCTTTTGATATTCCAACAACACTTTCTCCATACTAGGACGATTTGATGGAACAGACTCTCCTTCAGGCACAACAGCAAATTTGAATGTCGAACAATTATCAAAGTGAGAATTAAAGAACAGACGCTTATCAATTGAGTACTTGGAGGTTAGAAACAGTTCCTCCTCTTGTGGATGCTTTCGAAAACCTTGTTTGCACAAAATACCATAAATCAGACTGGAAAAAGGAAGCAGCACTTTATCTTCTTTGCCCTGTCTGTGACGAAAGGCCATGATATGGTCAAAGATCAATTCTCCTAGATTAAAAGGAATGTTGTTCCGAATTTTGAACAATAGAACATCCATCTTCTTTGACACAGAGTGAACAGTGACAATGGGTAGCCAGTTCGTAATAGCCATACGAAGCAAGATAGCAAAGCTAGATGGGAGAAAACTTGATTCAAGGTCACCCGGTTTACCTGGTTTTTTAGTATCCCTCTTAAGCTAGGTGAGGTAATGAGAATTAGAGAGGGAGGAAGCAATCAGATCATAATCAGGTGTAAACCGAACATCAACTTCAGTCCTGTCAAAAAAATCATTTTTCACTGTTGGACTAAAATCATACCAGTGCCTTCTGATGTAAACATTGTGGAAGTGTTTACTATCTCGATCAATAGTGGCATCAGTCAAATTGGTGTAAAACTCTCGAGTTACCATATCACAGTAAGGACCTACATTTGTTACTGTTTGGAGAAGGTTCTGAGAACGCAGAAGATCAATCAAATTACAGCAAGCAGTAAAATTTTCCACATCAATGTCTCTCTGAAGAAGTAACGTTCTGTCCTTATTAACCAACCAGAAGCAAGATCAGAAGCAGATTCAATAGACATAGGCTGAGAAAACGAACCAAATTTAATATCATGTGATTTTGACGAGTGAAAAGGTAATAAAACTCTGGACACAGATTTTGAACACAAGGAAAAAGATGACGGAACTTGGTAATTTAACGAACCTGAAGAGAGAACCTGTTTATCAGAAGAAAAGACCGATGGAACACCAATTTTGGGAGATGGAATTTTTGATGCATCAGCTTGTGAATTAGAACTTTCTGGTGGTGCTATGAACAACAGATCAGATGATGCGGCGGTGGAATGAACACCCTGGACAGCAGGTTGCGTAGCAGCAGCTTCACGAACGTGCGGCAGAGCGGTGGACTCATGCGGCAGTAGAGCGGCTGGTGTGGCTCGCGGCAGCGGCGGAACAGCAATCCGCTGGGCGACGTCCGGAGCATTGGTCGCCGAGGTTTCAGCAGCGGGAACGGCGGAGGAGTCTGGTTCGACGACAGCATGCGGTAGCGGCGGAACAGCGGTCTGCTAGGCGACGTCCGGGGCTTTTGTCGCCGAGGCTTCCGTGGTCGCAACTGCGGACTGGGCAGCGGTGTCCGAAACAGCAGCTGGAACGGCGTCCGTGGTGCGCGGCTCGGCCAAGGCGTGCGACGGTGGTGCAGACTGATCCGGATTGTGTACGGCAGATCCGGGTAATTTCCAGGGCACTTCAGAGCATTGTTTTGCCAACTCCAAAATCATTTGTGAGTCTTTCACAGTTTAAATCATCTATCAGAGAGGGATTAAGAGCAAAGGTGAGAGCAATTTTAGCACAATCGGTCGAATTAAAATCAGAGATTCCTTGAACTATTTTTCGAGCTAAAATCAATCGATCCTCAGAGGTGGAAAAAATTGTGAAAGGATTTTGTGTAGCCATGAGAAACTGAGAAAAAAGAATTTTGGGATAATCAAATCTGAGAAAAATGCAGGTAGAATTCTTTGAGATCAAAGACAATAATATAGTCTGAAACCGAATAGAAGTTTAAATATAAAGAGGAAGAGAGAAATCTCAATAAACTAGGAATCTCAGTTTGAGTAGAATTTTGAAAATACCAGAAAATAAGATATTTAGGAAGAATGAAACTAATCTGATAGGATGTCTGAGACACTGAAACACTGAGAAAAATTAATTAGTGTATCACAATTAAAAAAATATCAGACACATTAAACCATAAAGAACAGATTTATATATATATATAAAAAAAACATATGAAATAAAAAAATTACCTGTAGTCCAATACGCAGCGGGAAAAAATAAAAAAAAATCAGCTAGACTTGGAAAACATATTAAAGCTCCAAAAAAAAAATATTTTGAAATAAACATATAATCAAATGAATTAATTAAATAGAAAGCATACCTGTAAGACCCAAAAGCACTAGAATAATTAATTAAATTTGCAGATCCCTAGGGCAGCCCGAAGAGTTTCAAACCGAGCATTGTCCAAAGGTTTAGTAAACAGATCTGCTAATTTTTTCTCCGTAGGCACATGTTCTAGGGCAATTTCTTTCTCATCCACTAATTCCCTGATAAAGTGGTGTCTAATATCAATGTGTTTTGTTCGCGAATGTTGAACCGGGTTCTTTGAGATCTTAATCGCACTGGTGTTATCACAATAGAGAGTCATTGTGTCTTGTGTAATCCAATAGTCAGCTAGCATCTGTCTCATCCACAGAAGTTGAGTACAGCTGCTACCAGCGGCAATGTATTCTGCCTCAGCGGTGCTAAGAGAAATTGAGTTCTGTTTTTTACTTAGCCAAGAAACCAGATTTTTCCCAATAAAAAAACAACCACCAGATGTGCTTTTACGATCATCAGTGCAGCCAGCCCAGTCGGCATCACAAAAACCCATAAGATTGAAATTAATATCTTTTGAAAGCCAAATACCATAATCATACGTACCATTAACGTATTTGATAATACGTTTTACAACTTTTAAGTGCGATTCTTTTGGATTTGCTTGGTACCTAGCACACATTCCAACACTTAACATAATGTCAGGTCGACTCGCAATTAAATATAGAAGACTGCCAATCATACACCGATATAGAGTAGGGTCTACAGAAATACCCTTTTCATCTTTTGACAGTTTAGTGGAAATAGAAATAGGAGTACAGGCATCTTTAGGCTGTCTCAAGCCCAAACTTTTGCAGAATATTTTTTGCATATTTTTCTTGTGAAACGAAAATTCCTTCACCTGTTTGTGTTACCTGAAGCCCGAGGAAGTAGGTAAGTTCGCCAATCATGCTCATTTCGAACTCTTGTTGCATGACTTGCACTAGTTCATCTGTAGCATTTTTCTATGTAGAACCAAAGACAATGTCATCAACGTAAACTTGAGCTACAGTTAGATGCTTACTTGATCGTTTTATGAAAAGAGTTTTATCAACTCCCCCTCGGGTGTAGCCATTTTGAAGAAGGTACTGTGTTAGCCTTTCGTACCAGGCCCTTGGGGCTTGTTTTAAACCATATAGCGCTTTTTCCAGTTTATACACATATTTAGGATGTGTAGGATCTTCAAAACCCTTTGGTTGTGTCACATAGATATCCTCAGACAGATATCCGTTTAGAAAGGTTGTGTTTACATCCATCTGATATAGCTTGATGTTTAAGACACATGCAATGGATAACAGTAGCCTTATTGACTCCAGACGAGCTACAGGGGCAAACGTTTCTTCATAATCGATTCCTTCAATTTGCGAATAGCCTTGGGCGACTAGGCGTGCTTTGTTACGAGCAATGTTACCAGCTGAATCGGTTTTGTTCCGAAAAATCCATTTGGTACCTACAACATTGACACCATCAGGTTTGGGAACAAGAATCCATACCTTGTTTCTTTCGAACTGACCGAGCTCTTCTTGCATGGCTTTAATCCAATGTTCATCGGTTAAAGCACGGTTTTTGGCTCGAGTTTAGATGTGTAGCATGTGTAACCAGCTAATTGACGATAATCAGGTCTTGACCCTCCTCTAGTTCTTACACTTGTACTTGGATCTCCAATTATATTCTCGATTGGATGGTTCTTCTGAGTTCGGGTGGATGCCTCTACTTGATCTTGATCATTATCAGATTCAGATTCCTCCTCAGTGGTAGGTTGTGGATTTGTGATAGCTTCAGGTGACCTTGTGCTTGTGTCAGGTTGTTTTGTGTTATCTTCGGGTTCACCTGTATAAGTTTCAGTGGGTGTGTAATCCACTATCTCACAGGGTTGATCATCAACCACAACATTTGTGGACTCCATTACCGATTTTGTAACCTTATTGTAAACTCTGTAAGCTCGACTGTTGGATGAGTAACCAAGAAAGATCCCTTCGTCGCTTTTAGTTTCAAATTTCGCTGTGGGATGCCTATCCTTCAAGATGAAACACCGTGAGCCAAAAATATGGAAATATTTTAAGTTCGGTTTCTTACCTTTCCAGATTTCATATGGAGTTTGATTTGTTCCTGGCCGTAGGTACACTCTGTTGATAATGTGACAGGCCGTGTGAACTGCTTCTGCCCAAAACATCTGAGGTAGACGTTTAGAATTTAACAAAACCCTGCCCATTTCTTGAATATTGCAATTCTTTCTTTCTACAACTCCGTTCTGTTGAGGAGTTTTTGGTGCAGAGTATTCATGCGTGATTCCTAGCTTGCTGCAAAAATCGTCAAAGACAGTATTTTCGAACTCTCGTCCGTGATCACTTCGTATCCTGACAATTAGTTCACTTTTCTCCATTTTTAATCTTCGACATAGTGTTTTAACGGCACTAGTTGCTTCAGATTTTTCCCTGAGAAAAGAAACCCAAGAAAAACGTGAGTAATCATCGACACATACGAGTATATATCGCTTACCTCCAATACTCTCAGTTTGAGTCGGTCCAATCAAGTCTATATGAATTAACTCCAGGCAGTGTTTCGTGATGATGTTGTCATGTGCTTTGTGTGATGATCTCGTTTGTTTTCCGGACTGACATGCTCCACAAACTCCAGCTGTTTCAGTGTTTAGTTTCGGCAGTCCTATAACACCTTCAATCTTAGCAAGTTTTCTCATAGCCCGGTAATTGATATGGCCGAGTTTTTGATGCCATAATTCTGATTCATCCAACGTCGACCTGTAACAGGAAATATCATTTGGTAGTATATAACAATTATCAGTAGACCTTTTACCTTCCATGATAAGCTGTTCTTTATCATCCATGACACAGCATCTTGCTTTTGTGAATGATACATCCAAATTTTGATCGCACAGTTGACTGATGCTGATGAGGTTTGCATGTAAACCCTTGACAAGAAGTACTTTTTCCAATCTGGGCAAACCAGCTACATTCAGCGTTCCAACACCCATTACTTTGCCTTTAAGACCATCACCGAAAGTGACTTCGCCTTCCCTATTTTTGATGTTGTTGAGGAATTTTGAATTTCCCGTCATATGACGCGAACATCCGCTGTCAAAGTACCACTTTCCTTCTCGTTCTGTACTTTTAGTATGAAACGAGACATGACAAACAAAATCAGTTTTCTTGACCCAGATTTGTTTGGTGAAAGGAGTAATAAACTTGTTGTAGTATTTTGTAGCCCTTTGATCCTTGTAGAAATAGTAGCATTCCGGTCTGGTGTGGCCACGCATCCTGCAGTAATGACAAATGGGGTTATATCTCATGTGATGAAAGTTTGGATGCAATACATTACCATATCCTCATCTAGTTGTACTAGATTTTGAGAAAACACGATGTGATTCAGATTCTGTAACACGACGTTGTGGAACTGAGCTTGATTCTGGCGTGTTATGAGCTGGTTCAGAACCTTTAACAAACATAGTATCTTTGTTATTGCCACCGGTGAAGCCAATCCCAAATTTGGTAGTAGTTTGTCTTCCTGAATCTAGTATTTCATCAAGTGTAGATGTGGTGTCCATCATCTTGATTCGCCGTTTGAGAGTGTCCAGCTCTTGTTGCAGCTTTTCCTCACATTCTAGACTAGCTTTCAGTAGGATTTCTTTTTCAGAAGCTTGAGTTTTGTACACTTTTCTTGCATCTTCTAAAACACCAATTTGACTAGACAAAGAACGATGAACTTTAAGTAAAGCCTCCCATTTGGAGTACAATTTTTTGTATTCTAATTCATAAGACATAGGAGGTAACTCGCGATCTTCNTAAGTTCGGTTTCTTACCTTTCCAGATTTCATATGGAGTTTGATTTGTTCCTGGCCGTAGGTACACTCTGTTGATAATGTGACAGGCCGTGTGAACTGCTTCTGCCCAAAACATCTGAGGTAGACGTTTAGAATTTAACAAAACCCTGCCCATTTCTTGAATATTGCAATTCTTTCTTTCTACAACTCCGTTCTGTTGAGGAGTTTTTGGTGCAGAGTATTCATGCGTGATTCCTAGCTTGCTGCAAAAATCGTCAAAGACAGTATTTTCGAACTCTCGTCCGTGATCACTTCGTATCCTGACAATTAGTTCACTTTTCTCCATTTTTAATCTTCGACATAGTGTTTTAACGGCACTAGTTGCTTCAGATTTTTCCCTGAGAAAAGAAACCCAAGAAAAACGTGAGTAATCATCGACACATACGAGTATATATCGCTTACCTCCAATACTCTCAGTTTGAGTCGGTCCAATCAAGTCTATATGAATTAACTCCAGGCAGTGTTTCGTGATGATGTTGTCATGTGCTTTGTGTGATGATCTCGTTTGTTTTCCGGACTGACATGCTCCACAAACTCCAGCTGTTTCAGTGTTTAGTTTCGGCAGTCCTATAACACCTTCAATCTTAGCAAGTTTTCTCATAGCCCGGTAATTGATATGGCCGAGTTTTTGATGCCATAATTCTGATTCATCCAACGTCGACCTGTAACAGGAAATATCATTTGGTAGTATATAACAATTATCAGTAGACCTTTTACCTTCCATGATAAGCTGTTCTTTATCATCCATGACACAGCATCTTGCTTTTGTGAATGATACATCCAAATTTTGATCGCACAGTTGACTGATGCTGATGAGGTTTGCATGTAAACCCTTGACAAGAAGTACTTTTTCCAATCTGGGCAAACCAGCTACATTCAGCGTTCCAACACCCATTACTTTGCCTTTAAGACCATCACCGAAAGTGACTTCGCCTTCCCTATTTTTGATGTTGTTGAGGAATTTTGAATTTCCCGTCATATGACGCGAACATCCGCTGTCAAAGTACCACTTTCCTTCTCGTTCTGTACTTTTAGTATGAAACGAGACATGACAAACAAAATCAGTTTTCTTGACCCAGATTTGTTTGGTGAAAGGAGTAATAAACTTGTTGTAGTATTTTGTAGCCCTTTGATCCTTGTAGAAATAGTAGCATTCCGGTCTGGTGTGGCCACGCATCCTGCAGTAATGACAAATGGGGTTATATCTCATGTGATGAAAGTTTGGATGCAATACATTACCATATCCTCATCTAGTTGTACTAGATTTTGAGAAAACACGATGTGATTCAGATTCTGTAACACGACGTTGTGGAACTGAGCTTGATTCTGGCGTGTTATGAGCTGGTTCAGAACCTTTAACAAACATAGTATCTTTGTTATTGCCACCGGTGAAGCCAATCCCAAATTTGGTAGTAGTTTGTCTTCCTGAATCTAGTATTTCATCAAGTGTAGATGTGGTGTCCATCATCTTGATTCGCCGTTTGAGAGTGTCCAGCTCTTGTTGCAGCTTTTCCTCACATTCTAGACTAGCTTTCAGTAGGATTTCTTTTTCAGAAGCTTGAGTTTTGTACACTTTTCTTGCATCTTCTAAAACACCAATTTGACTAGACAAAGAACGATGAACTTTAAGTAAAGCCTCCCATTTGGAGTACAATTTTTTGTATTCTAATTCATAAGACATAGGAGGTAAGTACAATTTTTTGTATTCTAATTCATAAGACATAGGAGGTAACTCGCGATCTTTGTATTCTAATTCATAAGACATAGGAGGTAACTCGCGATCTTCAGCTGAATTATATTCTCCACTGTGAGGTAACTCGCGATCTTCAGCTGAATTATATTCTCCACTGTTTGATCCAGCGAGCTCTTCTGTGTCAGGATCAACATCAGCTATTGCGGGGAAGGCCACAAAATTTCTAGAAATTTCGTCAGAGTCTGACCCATCAGCTTCTGATTCAGGTTCATCGTCGCTCTAGGTTAGGGCCGTCATGGACTTCTTTCTTCGTAAGTATGTTGCACACTCGGCCTGAACATGTCCAAATCCTTCGCATTCATAGCATCAGATGCCCTTGTTCGCTTTGTCTTTAGGTTTAGCGGTACGTGAGCCAGATGATCTTGATGTTGATCCTCCAGATTTTGTCACACCTTTTGAGCTACTTGAGTTTATCCCTTTCTGATTTTGCACCCTAGAATTTTGTGTGTAATTCTTTTGCTTAACCTGTTTCAAAATTTTAGAAAAATGTTTAGATAATAAGCTAACAGGATCATCAGAAAGCTCATCTGTATCAGGCAAGTCGAAGTCTTGTCCTTCAGCGTTGAATGCAACAAATTTCTCTTTCTTTGTATGATCAGTCAGGATCTCCATTTCGTAGGTCTTAAGACTTCCCATCAACGCTGCAAGTGTTTATCTTCCCAACCGGCGTTTTCCTAGATAGCGGTCACCTTCATTCGAAAACGCGGTGGTAGAGAACGAAAGACTTTCTTGACCAATTTTTGTTGGGGAAATGGCTCGCCTAGCACAGCAGCTCAATTTGCCAGTTCTTGAACACGTTCGTTGAAGCTTGTAATGTTTTCATTTTCATTCATCCTTAGATCTTCAAACTCTGAATGAACCAGCTGTAACTTTGATTGTCTTACCGAGTCGGTGCCTTCATAGGTGGTTTCCAATATTTCCCACGCGACTTTTGCAGAGTCACAAGCTGCAACTAGAGTAAATTGACTTTCATGCATTAGCGAGTAAACAGTATCTAAAGCTTGATTATTATAACCAACAAAGGTTCTTTCAGCCGCATCCCATTCGACTTCTGGTTTGAGCACTTTGGGATCATTTTCCGTTGCACCCGCCTTTTTGGGATGTTCCCAACCAGTTAGGGCGGCTGTCCAGACTCGATCGCCTAGAGCTTTTAGATGCATTCTTGTCCGAGCTTTCCAGTAAGCGTAGTTGTCACCTGTTAACTCAGGAGGAGTTTTACGCCTATCCATCCTGACACACTTAACACACAGTGAGAATGTTCAAAAACAGATAAGCCAAAACAAAGAAAAACACAAAAACGATGTGAGAACCTGAGTTCAAGAAACACAAAGCACCCAGATCGCTGGACTAATAAATTAAGTCCCTGTGCTCTGATACCAATTGTAAGATTGTGAATCTTGAATGCAGGTTATATCCTACTTGGTTCCTACTTTATTTTTAAAACAAATTAATCGACTGTATTTATCACTGTATTAGAAACAATAAATAATAAAAACAGTGCAGGAAATATAAATGAACTAGGATATGTTCACGCAGTTCGGAGCACCTTCTCCTACATCTGCGGGGCCACACAAAGGTGAAACCCAACTCCACTAGATGATCAAAGATGTTACAAGGTTCACCAGATATCCATCCTCCATGATGGCCTAATCTATTACACCTACAAACATCACCATCTCCTGAGTTGGTAGTGTGTCAACTTCTTCAGCTTTCCCGGGCCAATCAACAAGTCTTCCACTTGATGTAGTAAACAGGACAACAGCACAAAACTAGTCTAAGAAGCCATATTACAATGATCTTGAGTCTGTATCAGTATAACAGACTTTACATATTAAAACAGTAGGCTAAGGCTAAAACAGTAGATCTTAATGTTAAAACAGCAGGGAACTTTGGCGATCTTTTCAGTGAAATCAGCAATTAAACCTCTGAAGCTTCAGCTCTATTTATACTTGAACTTCTGAACTCCTTCCCTGTATTTGATCTCCTCAATTCAAGGTAAGTCACTCAACTACATCTTGCCTTGATTTTCTCATGTCTGACATTTTTGCTTGATAAATATGAGCCACTCATCCCATGAAAACAACACTAAAAACTATACCTTAGACATAATTAATTAGACCACTTAATTAACAAATAAATTGCCAATTAAAAACTATACATTAATTTCCCTAACAAAGTATATTATTTTTCTACTGAATGTACTTTATTTAATAGTATATAAAATAATATACTTTTGGTACTCAATTAATTTACTTTATATATATATTTTTTGTGAAAAATGTACTTTATATACATAAATAATGTACTTTTAATATATTAAAAATATATTTTTTGTTAATGGTCTACACAGCTGTATGGACCATCGTCCATGTAAGCAGTGGATGGAAAGTATGGTGGAGAATGAATATTCCCTCGGATGTCGTTCTAAAAGGATGAACAATTGGAATTGAATGGTGTGTATGGTCAAGGACAAGTATACATTTGCGGTAGAACACAAAAGCAAGGAATTGATTGTAGAGTGCAATGTAAAGTAAATTGTGCAAGTAAGTAAACTAACATAAGCAATTGTGATATGAAGTGAATTGGATTATTGCATTCCCTTGGATGCATGCAATGAAGATGTCTTAGTGAAAATTGAAGTTGTGTGATGATTTGTGAGCTTTAAGAGGTGACTACCATTGCCAGGGCCATTCTCGGCTCTCATGGACTATCATGGTGTAATAGAGTACCTGTACCCATGTGAAAATGGTACACCTATGAAACATTTCATCAAACACCTTGTCTACACCTCATTCCGGACTTTGCTCTCTCGGATCTAAAGCGAAAATTGCAAGTGGAAATGAGGTTAGAGTATGTCCCAATTTCTTGGCAACACACCCATCCCAAGCCTCTTGCATGATGTGCACAATTCATACAAGAGTCTAGATAAATTCCACTTCCAACAAAGATTCAATCACATATATAGTCAATCTACTTCAATCAATTCATATACAATCACAAGGAAATATAATCCAATTCATAAAGCAATTCTACCCAAGCATTGTCTAGATTGGAAGGCAACAACAATTGAGTTTAGCAATGGAGATGGATGATGAAATTAAGTTGAAAATATACAGGAATTATACTTAGCTCAAGAGTATTTCACGATCAATCCACAAGATTTATCCAATCAAGCAAGAAGAGAAACAAAGTTGAAGAAAAGTTGTCAGTTCCTCTTGAACCTTAGAAAATATATTCTCTCAAAATTGGAGACAGTTTACAACTTGATCTAGAAGTGAAAGAATGTAAAACAAAACCAATGAAAAGTCTATGAAAAAATCTTTGAAAAAAGTTATCTAAAACGAAGTCTAAGCTAACCTTTCCAAAAATAAGCTCAATGGGCCTTTAAATACTCCGTGCCCCTGTGCACGACCCCCACCACGATTGTGGTGACGATCGTGGTCGGAACAAAAGTTTCCCCACGACCATTGCTACGATCGTGGCTGGGAAAGTCTGTAGAGATGTCCAAATCAGTCTTTGTGATCTTCATGAAAGTTGTAGCCCTTTGAGTTATTGTTCCAATACCATTTGAATCACCTCATTTGAACACTCCTAACTCAAGATATGCTCAAAATACTAAATTGTTGCTGAAATGCCCTGAAAATGACAATGCTTTGGTATATTCCACAAATGAAACCACAATTACTCATTGTTCCTAACTTTAATCAAAATAAGATATTCTAAGCATATAATAGCTAGGCTCAAAGGACTCCAATTATAGCACAATGTGCATCCCAAATACCACACATAACATAGCATCTTTGGCACTTATCAATAATCAGAATTTTAAAATTTATAACTGTTAACCAAGTAGATGCAATTTACTTATTGACTAAACGAGTTAATGCATAATTTAGTCCTTGACTATAAAGTTTTTTTTATTTAGTTCTAAATGACTTTTTATGCTTAATTAGGTCCTCAACTTTGATGGGTTTACTCAATTGAGTGCTTTGTTAAGATAGCTTGGTAATTTCACCTCTAATAATATCCAATTTAGTCCTCGACTATAGTAGTTGTACCCAAGTTAATCTTCAACTATATTGATTTTACCCAATTTAGTCATTGACTATAATGATTTTTTTCGATTTAGTTCTTGATTCTAACAGCCGAGGACTCAATTGGGTAAAACCATCAATGTCAATGACTTAATTAAACACAAAATGTTATTTAAGACTAAATAAAAAAAAATCATTATAGTTGATGACTAAATTGCAATCGTTATACCCTGCACCACGGTGCACATAGCAATGTGCACCAAGTACGTAAAACGACGTCGTTTCGGTGTTAGTGGACGAGGACGGAATGACTCCAGGGAATTCATTATGTATAATACACATAATCATTATCTAGAATACACAGAACGTTTGCCTAGAATACACAGAATATTTGCCCAGAATACACAGAATATTGACACAAAATACAAAGATGTTAGTGGACGTAGACGCGGACGCGAATGACTCCAGGAATTCATTATCTATAGTACACATAATCATTAAATAGAATACACAGACCGTTTGTCTAGAATACACAGAATATTGACACAAAATACACAGAACTCATTCTCCTAACATTCGAATGCATGCACAAACACATCACAACCTGTGTTAATAACATGAATACACATAATATTGACACAAAATACACAAAACTCATCCTGCTAAACATTCGAATGCACAAACATATCACAACATGTAT
The DNA here is from genome assembly GCF_003576645.1 of Ipomoea triloba. Classification (NCBI taxonomy): domain Eukaryota; kingdom Viridiplantae; phylum Streptophyta; class Magnoliopsida; order Solanales; family Convolvulaceae; genus Ipomoea; species Ipomoea triloba. The sequence goes on along the minus strand of NC_044920.1, from coordinate 16,002,529 downwards.
TACTAACATGAATACACATAACGGTTGCCTAGAATACACAGAACGGTTGCCTAGAATACACAGAATGATTGCCTGGAATACACAGAATATTAACATAAATACAGAGACCGGCCGAAACGGGAAACGTGATTTTCAAAAAAACGGACAATTAGTTTACAATACTCAAAACGACGTCGTTTAGGTACGTGGTGCACATTGCTATGTGCACCGTGGTGCACGGTATAATTTGCCACTAAATTGAGTATTAACTCTTGACTAAACTAATTAAATTAGTTTGGTTAATAATTAACAAAATTATTTCAGTTAATTAGAAAGCCCATTCTAAATTCGTATCCATCAGATGCAAAAGCAAATTTTCGGATTGGGCCATTGATCCGCAAAATGGTTTCAGCCCCATTAGCAACACCTAAATTTTACTGGGCCGCTTGACATCATTAATATTATTTTACATGTCTTTTCCATTATTTTAATGAATAAGAATTCATACCACTTACATTTCAATTTTATGTTATTACTAATAAAGCCATCCATGTTATAAATAATATCATTAGTGGATATTATTATGTAACGAACATATTTATGTCTCCATTTATGTTTTTTGTTATAGTTTATTATTATATATATAACTTCTCGTAAGATGTACAATAAATACTAGTGAAATGAAAACATGACTCTTCTCCCTATCTCTCTATTCTTTATACAATGTTGCTATTTCTTGTTTTAGCTTATACTTGCAATTTATATTCAATTCAATGGTTGGGAGCTAACGGGTAAACAGATGGAGACGGCATGCAGGTCTCGACCCGTACCATTTTCTTCTTTTCTCTTGGGACTGCCTCCGTTTTTTTTCCCGTTAATATGTAGTAGTGGTCCAACCTAGTAGAAATCTATACTATATATAAAAACAATATCATCCTTTCAAATTTTCCCCCAAACTTAGTGGCATTTTAGTAAAATCATTTATTTTATTCATTTATTATTTTATTAATTATCCATATATATTGATTCATAAAAGCAATCAATTGTTAAGAACATACCAATTTCATTCACCTATAATTGATTAATTATCCATATATATTTATGGTAATATGGTAATATTGTTAATATTAATTAGTAATTAGTGATATATTCGTAATCTATACTATATATTCATAAACATATACATATACATATATATATATATATATATATATATATATATATATATATATATATATATATATATATATATATATATATTAATTACACTCACGTCTCGTAATAATAACATAGCCAAGCCATCTAATTTCCTAATAGCAAATAGTCAATGATAATTTTATTGAATTAAATTAGTATATTTATATGATAACACTGCACCAGTTCTTATATCGTGGACCGCGGTCCACAATGCATTGTCGACCGCGATCCTCAAAACGACGTCGTTTTGATTAATGAAACAGACNGTATTATTTTGTAACCTCCATAATATTATAATATTATAATATATTTTCATATATTTTATACGTATAGATTAGAATATATTTTGAAATGGTAATTTTGTATTATTATGGTAGAATAATATTATTTTGAAATGTAATAGCATAACATTTTATTATTTAAATAGATCATTCTGCTAAAACTAAAGTTGTAAGCTTCCAACGTATTATCTCATATTAATTATCATTTAAAATTAGGAAAAATATATTCTAATAAATGTATATGTATATGGAGGTTACAAAATAATATGGAGTAGTATGGAGGTTAATAATTTAGAATGCAAGGAGGATTAAAAATTCCTTTAGAATTAATAATTAAAAATGTTAAGTAATTAATTATACTTTTCTTTTGAAAAATTAACAAATTTATAATTCTCACCATTTCTACCTATAAATACAATGGATTGTTGATTTTGGAAACCATAATTCTTCAATTTGCACTGTCTGTCTCTTCTTCCCGTTCTCTATGAAATCATATTTTGGCGGCTCTCTTATTTTTTTTCCACTGTCTTGTAAATATAATGGATTGGTGTTGCATCCATTATAATATCGATTACAATATCATTTTACAATATTGATTTTATGATAAATATTATTTGTTGTAGCACAAGATTGCTTTTGTTTTAATACTTTGACGTTAGTCTCAATGTTTATACTTCGATTTATGTATGTATATGAAATATTTGTCACAGTATGAACACATGGTGTGGCTGGAGTTGCTAAACAAGGGTCATCTAGAGCCTGAGAAGAAGATATGCAAAGGAGTCGGTGAGGACCAGAAGAAATGAGGGGTTTGACTGGTGATGTTTTTGGAAATCAATAAAAGAATAGCACACTTTTAAATTGTAAAATCCAATGTTTTCTTAGAACATTTATGTATTTGATTTTGAAGTAATTATTAAATTTTATATCAAATTACCTTACGATATTGTATGGCATATATATATATATGCGCTTTCCTCCTCATTTTCTTCTTCTTCTTAACTTTTTTTTATCCCTTTTATTAATAACTAAATAATAATTACCATAAATACTTATTAATAAATGTAAATTTATATTAGATAATTATATTAATTATTATTAATTATTAAAGAAAATATAATTTATGTGTACTATCTTAATTATATCTTAATTATAAAAATTCTACCTAATAATTTTAATATTCCAAGGGACACAATAAATATCATAAATAATGTTTAATAATTGTCAATTTGTATTAGGCAATAAAAACTATACTTAATAATTAAGTCAATTATAAAATCTTTTGTACAATAGACACATTATTTTTAATTACTTCGATTTAATAATATTATTTCTTATTTATAAAAATTTAAAAGTAATACTTTTAGTACTACGAATGTGACTAAGGATTATCTTAATTATTAAGGATATGTATTTGGCTTAGTAAAAAAAAAAATACTTAAAATATATGAATTATAGTGGCATGTTAATCAATTAGTAAAACAATTATATTAGGCAATCTAACTAATAATTTACTTTTTAAATTATATAATCTTTTTAATTATGAATATTTTCCTAAAGTATATACACAAATTATACTAATAAATATAGAGTTAAAAGTGTGTATGTGTGTGTGTGTATACAACCATAAAAGTATCATAATAATTAAATGGAAGAATGAGAATATAATATATTGTGTAATAATATTATACCTTAAATATAAAATAAGTATATTAGGCATAAATAATTAAATGGAAGAATGAGAATATAATATATTGTGTAATAATATTATACCTTAAATATAAAATAAGTATATTAGGCAATTATTTTATATTTAAGGTATAATATTATTAGTACAAAATGAATATATTCTCATTTAATTATTATGATACTTTTATAGTTATCTTTTGGAGTATACTGACTCGGTTACAATGTAGTATTTCAACCTACTGTGCCTCCACTAAGGCTCGAACCTGCCCCCTCCAACATGGGGAGCAACCAAATGCCACTACCGGATGCCACTAGACCACAAGGCCATTGGCATATATATATATTTATACATAAGTTATAATAATATAAGAACGTACAAAATAAATTATTATTTCTATTTTTCTGTGTAATTACTATGGTAATTTTATGCTATTGTCTCTCTATATATTTTTATACTTTAAGAATAAAAGTATAATTACACAATATTTTATTGAGTGATACTTTTACATTAATCTTATATTCAGATAAATGTACACTTTCAAATATTAAAATGGTTTATAATTTAATTTTTTATTTTATTATCTAATTATATAATAAAAAAATTTTATTCCTGCATCGCACGGGTAAATTAAGAAAGGAGCGAAATTGATTTTTCATATTGAGTGAGAGGGGAGAACGGTCGTGGTAGAGGTGGGTAAATTATGCTATGGACGTGGGTACACCTTGCAGGGTGGACTCGGGTCCATGTTCATAATTTTAGAACTATATGTTTACAGTCTTTTAAAAAATTAAATGTATTTTTTAAAATGTTAATAAATAAATTAGCTTATCCAATGTAGATTTTTTTTTTATTCCAAGCTATACAGTTTTCTTCCGATTACCATATTATTTGCAAACATCATTATTTTACTCTAAGAAGTCTAACTATAACATGTTCAAAAAATTAACCAAATTAATTACATAGATAAAATTAAACCCTAAGGATAAATAAAGTATAACCTAAAGAGCCAAAATTTGACATGTTTAGGTAGAATTATAGCTCTTATAACACATTATACAGTCTAACTGTTAGGCAAAAATACACAACAAATAAAACATGCCCACAAATAAAAAATTCATGAAATAAAGATAATCTATACACTTAAAAAAAAACAGAGTTAATCTATACATCCTGCTTTATAAATATCTTATAATCTATGAAGTACTAAGATTCTGGATATTTTACTCCAGTAATTCTGAAATAAAGCACTAAAAACTATAATTCTAGATAATTTACTTCATTAGTGATGTAAAATAAGTATAAAAATTTACAATAACAATATATAATATACTACCAATGTCGTAAACAAAAAGGTTTTCAATAATGTGTAATTCAAAACAGTTACATTGATATATTATTATGTTTTCTTTTTATACAAAGATGACAACATTGCTATATATTTACGTAGGAAATATATCATCCGTATAAATAATTTCTATAACTGAGTTGCTGGACAACGAGATAATTAGCCCAATTAATACAAATCATAAATATTGATATATAAAATGTCTAGAGTTTCATTACCGGATGCATATATATACATTGACTATTAATTGAGCAATTATTTGCTCAAATTCAAGCAATGATAATATCAGAAAACATAATCAATCAAACTCAATTCTTCAATTGCCCTATATAACCTGAGATTTTAAGATTTTAAAAGTCAGTGACTAAATATAATTCGGTTTTACACAAAATTGTGTCTCAACTTAAGTTGTTTAAGCATGATGTTTCTGACACGAATTTGATTGCAAAGACCTTATCCTATTTTCACGCAAATAACCTTGTAGTCTATCAACAATACAAGGTAAGGAATTATGCGAAACATTCTTACTCGATTTCAAGATTCCACACAACCCCCTCTCATAGTTGTAGAAGCACAAATGTTTTATATAAAAGTTAACACTAGATATGTGTATATATACATACATATATATAAATGGTGGGGGGAGGGAGTGGGGGCAGCTATCCCCACAGTGACTCTGTCTCTAGTTTACATTTTTTTTTTGAGTACTACTGACTCTGTTACAATGTAGTATTTGTTCATAGTTACTTTCTCGACCTAATGAAGCACAAAGAGTCAATAGTTGCCTCCACTAAGGCTCGAACCCACTCCCATCATCCATAATATAGGTCACAAATAAATATTTATTTTTAATATATCAAATGTTATTTTTAATGTACAAAAAATGCATTTTGTTTGGTGGTATACCAATTAAATAATGAATCTTCAGTAAATAAAAAATGAACATTATTTTTGCAAAAAAAAAATGAACATTATATTAAATGCATAAATGAACCTTCAATAAAATAAAATTGAACTTTATGCTAGCTAGTGGTTTATCTTACCAAGTGAACCATGGTCCATGGTGTAATGATTGTGCAAACTTCCTATATATGATGATGATGATGGACGACGGTGACGACGAGGACGAGGACGACGGCGGCAACGACGACGACGTGGACGACGGCGGCGACGACGACGTGGACGACGGCGGCAACCACGATAATGGATTTGGCATATTTATTCCAAGTGAAGTAGTCTAACTATACAGATATAATATAAAACTCAACTTTTTGTTTATACGGAGTAATTTTCACAAGTTGCACATATTTGTAAAAATATAATTTGGAATATAAAAGAAATGATATGTTTCATTCATTTTTATATACTCATTTCTTAATTTGGTGGAAATATAATGAGTGCCAACCATTTTTATTGTACCAACTCTTATCTAAATATAAATTATGAAAGTAACGACAAAAAAAAAAAAATACCGAATAAAGAAGGAAAAAGAAAGGTATAGTATAATTAGGCAAGACATTAACATCTAAAGATTCTTTTTTTTTTTTAAGTACATCTAAAGCTATATTTAATATAGAGTCAATGTATTTAGGTGGATGAAATCGAGGAAGAAATCGTTTTATTACACAGATAATAGAGCATCAAAAACAAGAAACATTTTATATTGTTTGTTTTTCAAATCTTTGCTTACATGGCGTTTGGTTGAGAGGAGGGAATTAGGGGAAAGTATTGTAACTCTGTGAAATAGCAATTCAATGAATAAAATAGGAATTGAAATTACACTGTCTGGTATGCAGAAATATGAGTACAGAGAATTGAAAGGTAAGAAACGAAAGAATGACTAGAATGCCATTATGTAGTATTAATTAATAATAACAACAACAACAACAACAATAATAATAATAATAATTTCTTTCAAAAATAATAATAATAATAATAATAATAATAAAGGGTATTAGAGGAGGGGCAAAATTGTCTTTACACTAACACAATTGCCCCTCCTCTCCATTATGAATTGCAATTCCCTCCAACCAAACGGTGTAATTCGATAATTCGGGTCCGTTTGAAAAGCAGTAAAATGACTTCTGGAAAATGAGTCATTTTCCAGAAAACAATTTCATTTCCAGTGTTTGGATGTATTATGGAAAACTGTCTTTATGTGTTCTTGAAAATGGGTAAAATTGTATAATTAAACATTGTAATTATTTTATTTAAAATATAAAAAGTTATAATAAAATAATGTTATTTATTAAAAAATAGAATTTAAAAATTAAAAAAAAAACATACCACAAGTTTCCGACGGTTTCCCTAGGAGGTCCACGGTCATGGTGATATGGCTTGGTTTTGGCCGAGAACATGCGGAACAGTCATTTTTGGCGATTCTGGAAAATGACTTACGGAGATTTTTTCTGTAAGTCATTTTCCGAAAAAATGAACTGATTTTCCTCATTTTCCGTTGACCACATTTTCCGGACGTTGCCAAACACCGAAAACTCGAAAAACATTTTCTGGAAGTCATTTTACAGGTTACCAAACACACCCTTCATTGAATTGCAATTCTTTTACACCCAAATTCATCCCAACCAAACACCCCCTTAATGTCAATGACCTTGTAGTCTAGTGGCACTAAGTGAACATGGAGTCTCGGACCTTATTTTTATTAGACTAGACTAGAAAAAGAAAAGCATAAAGGCAATTAACCTATAGGGAATCCCATCAAATGCAAAGGTTTGATCTTCTCTAAGAAATTTCACTAATGTGTGCGTGTGTTTTAGTAAAAATAAATAATGCTTTTTTTGCCAAAGACTTTGTGGTCTAGTGCATTCGGTGTCTCGATTAACACTCATCCGGTGTCGCGGTTAACACTCCCACATGGATGATGGGATCGAGTCTCAGTGAAGGCGTAGAATTTAAAATTTTAGGAGGGTCATATGTTAGCACGGGCTTCCTATTCGAAAAAATAAAAAAAGATACACGTTTATATTGTTTTTCTAAGTAGTGCATTCTCGTTAATTGAGCTATTTGCTTTTATTAGAAAACAAATCAATAAAAGACAACTTTCCATCCCGGGACAGACTATAGCCACAGAGAGAGAGAGAGATAAGAGTTGTGTAATGGAGTCCAAGTCTGCACCAAACACGATAGGGAAACCTATCAAATGCAAAGGTTTGATCTTTTCACTAAAATACGATCCTGCAACCCTTAATCTTTTCAATTCATACTTTAAGGAATTAAGTTGGGTTTGCTGTGAACTAAACCCGCAGCTGCAGTATGTAGAGGAGCTGGAGAGGCACTTGTCATAGAAGAAATCGAAGTGGCTCCTCCCAAGCCTTGGGAGGTTCGGATTAAGATTGTCTGCTCATCCCTCTGCCATTCTGATCTTACTTTCTGGAAATTTAAGTCTGTGAGTCTAACTGTCTGTACTACTCCCATTAGATTATGAGTAATACATACATACATATACAGATATGATTTTTAAACTTTTTATTTTCATCCTCCTGTTAAGATCCAACGCTTACCACTATGCTAAACACTATAGCTCACAACTAAGAATGACAACTTTATTTCCTTATATACCGCCACTAGAGGCAGGATGTTGAACCTTGACCTTTCACCAGCTTCTGTCCAACAACTCTGATCTCACTAACCACTTACCCATAACCAACCTCTGTCCAATAATTCCCCTTAGTCAGGTCTTTGCCCAAAAATACCCCCTAAACACCAATTACTAGATTTGACCCTTCACCTGCCTCGCTCAATACCTGTATTCTTCAAAATTGCATAATTAACTAACGCCTTCATCCTTCACAAATTAAAGTTTCCTCTAGTGTAGAATACAAGTATATGTATATGTGGCCCGCACGAGTTTAGTGTTACAAAAGGTTGATCTCGAAAATACAAGGATATAATGGAAATTACAATAGAAAATTATCCACGAAGGATAATATTACAGGAAATATTACAACCTACAAAAGGTTGAAAACCTGAACTACGGTTGAGGATGAAATCCGGACGAACTCGGGTGGTTGGAAGCACGAGTCGTGTTGCCACTCTCCTTAAAACCTTATTTACCACCTCCCGGGGTGCTGGAGCGTTGCGGTCTAGGTTTCCCAGGATAAAACGTACTACGATCCAATCGTTTGAGCACACGAACTTGGATCCGGCGAACTAGGAATGTGGGTTCAACGCAGGTGGCTAGAAGGAAATGTGAGCAGAGTTTTGAGGAAGAAAACAGTGTATGCCGTGTGTTCTTGGTGTGTTCCAAACCTGCTGCTCACAACGAATATATAGTGGAGGAAATGGATCATAGCATTAATCATGGCATTGATAATCCATTTTGTAACCTTCTCCCGCTAGTAGAAAATTAATTTTGTCATTAGCACACATTTACACCCACTATCAGTCCATTATTCACAAAATAACTCTGAAAAAATGATTGGAATTAATCAAATTAATTCCGAGTCATTTCTGAACTAATCAAATTAATTCCGAGTCATTTCTGAACGGACACAGTAGGTGAAACGTCGCGTTCGAGAGGTTACTGGAGTCGCAGTGCGAGACATGGTCCAGACTGTTAACCATCGAGACTCGAGACATCGCACGTGCGCGCCAGCCCGGGCCGCGCGACATCGCATTCGAAAGGTCGACTCCGCTGAGCTTCATCGCATTCGAACTATCTCTCACGAGAGGTCAGTTCGTCTTGATGTCTCGAACTTACGTGGACTGAGATGGAAAACTTCGTTCGGAATTTTGGCATAACTTTGCTTGCAAGGCCAGCCACTTTTCTGGATGACATTCGTGCCCGCAAGTGTCAGTGCACACAAGTTCAAGCATTTTCGAATCAAATCCTGCGCGCAAGAGAGAGCCTCTATGCCATACAAGTCAATTAGCCTTAAAAAGGCTCTTGTATTTATAGTGGGTGAAACCCCCTTCCCAAACCAATGTGGGACAAAGACTTTCCTTAAGCTTTTTCCACACAAATTCCATCTCAATGTGTCTACTTTGAGAACCAATTTCTCATTCACCCATTATCCATTTTGAACGTATAATATATTGATCTCTTCGTCTCACTACGAAGAATCCGAATCCACTTTGACCCGATCCAAATCGGATGTGGACCCTAGATATATTTATACCACAAAATGGCCACTTAAATGCCATTTTATTGCTAATTTTCCAACATTTAGTTCACTGGTTCAGTAGGTAGTATTTGTAAGAATAGACTAAGGTTTAAAACTTGACAGCGACAGTGTGCCTATCTGTTGAACTACTAAGTTACCGTGATTTACCTCTTCCCAAGTACTCTATTGGGTCGAGTAGTAGGGATCCTTAGAAGTTGGGGATTCAACCTTTTGGGAGAAGAAGTATATGTATACGTGCATGATCATACTTAGCAATGCAAACTAGTTAAAAAGCTGATCGGATCGATGTATTATATATTTGTAGTGTAATTAAGTTTTGACTTATGATTCATTACTTAGGGACCATCGTCATTATTTCCAAGAATTCTTGGCCATGAAGCAGCTGGGTAAGCAATTAATTAAGTAAAAATTAAATAGTTCTACTTTAAAATCTCATCTTAAAAATTATGTTTGTTTACTAGCTCGATCAGTCTTTTAATTTTTCTTAATTAGGATGGTTGAGAGTGTGGGCGAGAATGTGGATGAAGTGGCAACTGGGGATATGGTAATCCCTGTGTTTAGAAGGAATTGTGGAGAATGCAGGGATTGCAGATTCGGGAAAGGCAATGTTTGTACAAAATTTGCAGTTAGGTATCCTGGTGGAATGCCCAGAGACGGGACAAGCCGGTTCAAGGATAAGGATGGACAAAGCATTCATCATCTTTTGAGTGTGTCCAGCTTCTCTCAGTACACTGTGGTAGATATCACTCATGTTGTTAAGATGAATCCTGATTTCCCCATTGACATGGCTTGCTTGCTCAGTTGTGGTGTTACTACAGGTACTTAATTTATCTTCAACTTTTGTAACATTTTTTGTTGGTTTCATCATTTTTGGTCTCTAGACCTTTTTAAAATAAACTAAACCTATTCTAAAGCATTCTTATAAGAAGAAGAGTGAAGCTGGGGGTAATCCAACAAATATGACTAAGGATACTGGATACAAATTTGTAACTACAAGATTACGAGTAAGAATCACAGTGTACATGCATCTTCAGTATTGGCTGTACGTGGATTTCCCTCGTCATCTAAAAAAAAAAGAAGAAGAAGAGTGAAGCTGGATCATGGATGAATATAAGGGTATTTCAAATGTTTTGAATAAAAGTCAGTGAATTTAATTAAATAGATTAACTAAAAGTATTGAATTGGATTTTCAAAAAAAAAAAAAAAAAGTATTGAATTGGTAATTTAAAACAAAAAATAAAAATACCATTATATTTGGTAAATCAAAATGATATTATCTCTTTAAGAAAAACTATCAATGCAATTTTTTATATATGTAGGTATAGGGGCATCCTGGAAAGTTGCTAAGATTGAAGAAGGCTCTACTGTTGCAATTTTTGGACTTGGTGCTGTGGGGCTTGCGGTAAGGCAATTTTTTATGTGGATTATGGATGTGTTGATCATAAATAAATATATAAAAAAAAGTACATTTTAATATATTAACATTACATTATTTGTGTACTAAATGAACATTATACAAAATAATGTATTTTTAGTACTTAAATAATTTACTTTCTCTATACATAATATATATTTTTAATATACTCAAAGTATATTATTTGTGTACTGAATTTACATTATTTGATAGTATATAAAATAATATACTTTTGATAATAATCAAATAATTTACATTCAAATAATGTACTTTTTATTTTTGGTCCACACAACAACGTGGACAATTTTCTATGCAATAACAACTCTTGTTGGTAATACAAGTTTTTGGATAATTTTATTAATAGTATCTTTTCTTACCATAAAGAAACTTCATTTGACATGATGCATTGGAATTGATAACTTATATAATTGAAACATGTGTTTCATCTCAACTAAATGTTTAAATTGATAGTTGAATTGCACATATATGTTGTTATATTATGTGCTCAATATATATAATTAAGAAGCAGTTCTTGTTATGATATGAGATACATTGATGTGATTTTTTACGAGATAGATATTTTTCCTGACAATAAAATAATACAAATAAAGTTTGATTTTTTTTTAATTTTCTCTTATTGCTACAAAGTAGAGTTGAGTTTTACAAAAAATTGAAAATTTCCCCTAATTCAACGTACATATGATGAATGTGTTTTTACATTCATTTCAATTGCACTTTATATTAATATTACAACACCAAATGAGCATATACAATTCAAATGGAATGAAGATGAAAGATAATCTAAAGAACATACATTGGCCCTGTTTGGTAAATAATTAGCCTATCAGCCAATTTTAGCTTATTTGACCACTATTAGTTGTTTGGTTAATAAGTTTTTTGTAACTCCAAAATGCTAAAATTCAAAAGGCTACTCAAAGCAGCCTTTTCAATTAGCTTTTTGAGAAAAGAAATTATACCAAATAGCTATTAGCTAACAGCCAATTTATCAAACAACTTTCTACAATCATCTAATATTATCAACAAATCATACCTTCTAACCCAAACAGCCAACCCAATCAGCCAACAGCCATTTACCAAACATGGTCATTATTATAATCTAACCCTGTTTGGTTGGATGTAGTTTGGGGGGAATTGCAATTCATTGAATTGCAATTCAGTGAATTGCAATTCAGTGAATTTCCAAACTACAGTGTTTGGTTGGAGGGAATTGCAATTCCGCAGAATTGCAATTCCCTCCAAATGATGAATTGCAATTCATGGGGTGCCCCCCATGAATTGCAATTCGGTGGAGAGGAGGGGCAATTTGTTGGTGTAAAGACAATTTTGCCCCTCCTTCCATACCCTTTGTCTTTTTTTTTTTTAAAAAAAATTTGAAATAATAATAATAATAATAATAATAATAATAATTATTATTATTATTATTATTATTATTATTACTAATACTACTATTACTCCAACATTTACTACAACATAATGGCATTTTAGTCATTATGTCACTTCTTACCTTTCAATTCCCTGTACTCCTATTTCTGCATATTAAACACTGTAATTTCAATTCCTACTTTATTCATTGAATTACAATTCCACCGAGTTACAATTCTTTTCCACCCTAATTCCCTCCTCCCAACCAAACGCCCAGTAAATGAAGACATTACTCACTTAATTTGGTGGATAGGTTGCTGAAGGTGCTAGGCTACGCGGAGCATCCAAAGTTATTGGGGTTGACTTGATTCCGGAAAAGTTTGAACTTGGTGAGTGTAATAATTAATCATTCAAACCCCACATAAAAATATATTAAAATTATTATTATTATTATTGTTATTATTATAACTATTACTATTACTATTACTATTATTATCCTTTGACCATTACATTTTTATCATTTGAGTTCAAAATCAACTTAATTAATTTATCACTGTACTAACTATTAAAAATGTGCCACTTTTAATTTTTCATAAGAATTAAAAGTGGCACATTTTTATTAGTGAGGACCAAATTTCTTATTAGTTTAAACTCGACAATTAAAAGTAAAAAATGTAATAGTTAAGAGCTTAAAAATATTGATTTATTATTATTGTAATTATTGTTGTTGTTGAATGTCACAGGGAAGAAGTTTGGACTTACAGATTTTATCAATCCAACAACTTGTGGAGAAAGTTCAGTAGCTGAGGTCAAGAGTATCTTCCTTAAAAAAAAAAAAAAAAAAACTTATTACATGATATAAAAAATATGGAATAGTTATTAAACCAATACTCTCGTTGAATATTAATTATTTAATTTATCTTAAATAGGTCATACAAAAAATAACCAATGGAGGGGCAGACTATTGCTTCGAGTGCATTGGCTTAGCTTCCTTGATGCAAGACGCTTTCGCCAGCTCTCGTCAGGTATCAAATCTTTCTAATATATTATATTCAGGATAAATACTAGCGTTTCATTCCAATTAAAAAGCTTTAAAATTAGTGAAAATACATATTTATTACGTTATAATTAATAATTAAAAACTAATGAATTTTTTAATTAAAGTTAGACGTATACTACCAAATAATTAATTTATGGAGTTATTATAATTTGTAGGGTGGATATACAATAATACTTGGGGTGGAAATGCATGGAAAGCCGATAAGTATAAACCCTTACGAGCTTTTAGAGGGAAGAACCATCATTGGATGCATGTTTGGAGGAATCAAAGCGAAGGTTGATATTCCCAAACTTGCCCAAAAATATATGCAAAAGGTAAGCTCTTGAATCTACTTATTTTGTGTATTAAATATTAATTCACTAGTAATTTATTGTGAGACCGTCTCACGGATCCTTATTCGTGAGACAGGTCAGGTCGGGTCAAATTAACATGCAGATGGCATACTTATATGCTCAAATGTAATACTAATTAGGAATAAAAAATTTCACTTATAACGAAAAATGTAATACTTTTGAAGAAAAATGTATAGTAATAATTTTGCATTATGATGTAAAATTATTATATTTTCCATCAAAAGTATTACATTTTCCATAATAAGTAATGTTCCCCTTATAAAGAAAAATATAATACTTTTGAGGAAAAAATGTAATACTTTTAAATCGAAATGTAAAAGTATTACATTTATTTTTCCTTAAAAGTATTATATTTACTATAAGTAACAAAAATTTTATTCCTGATTAGTATTACATTTGAGCATATAAGTATGACATTTCTACACTTATAATAAGAGCCAATAATGTTAGACCCTTAACTGAAACTAAAAAAGTGTTGGTGTAATAGTCTGCTATAACATATTGTATTTTGTGTTCTTCTTATTGTGCAGCCTCCAATTAAATTCTTTAGGCAATTTGTTTCTTTATTGCAGTTTTCAAACAAATTGACAATATTCTATAATACAATTCTGTATAGATTCCTAACTTAAAATTGAATTATTGAAGTCTTAATAAGATTCTATAATACAATTTTGTATAGATTCATAACTAAACCATTATTCTACCAAAAACAACAGTATATAAACCCCTCATCTTCTCACTAGTATTCACCCAAAACTAAACCTAACATATTCTGCAACACACCATCTACTTGACATTCTATAGGTATGATTGTCAAAATATTATCATGCTAATTCTACTATTTGTATTTGTACAAATAATGATTACAGTTTTTTTTTTAAACAATGCTGGTATACTCATTAATTAGTATAACTTCAATATCGTTATGTAAATATATCTATTGTATAATCTACACATTTTAGTTACTCCTAACTCCCTAATATATGGTTTTTCAATTTATGTTGTGGCTCCCATTATATTATTTCATAACATGTTTTATGAACATATTTTCCATGACACAATGATATTAGTAATGACAAATGCAGTAAAGTTAGTTGATATTGACACACAAACTGTGAGTTGGAGTTGTACAGTTCATGTCATTAAGAAAAACGAACCCAAAAAACGCTATTGGAACGCCTAAAAAAAGTATATGCTCATCGTACTTGAGGATGAAATAGTAATTAAATAGTAAATTTTTCTCCCTTTATTATTATTATTATTATTATTATTATTATTATTAATTTAGCATTTTTTATGTTTATTAATTTAGCATTTTTTTCTCTGAGTATTTTAACCAATTAAGGAACACTAATTTAAAAATACGTATTGGGCATTGGTTTAATCGTGCAACGCGCGTGTGATGACTAATGTGTGTATAAGTACCACATTTTTACATTGATCGTACCCGTTTCACGGTAAGACGGTCTCACATAAGTTTTTGCCTAATTTATATCATCACCTATATATATATATATATATATATATATATATATATATATACACACAGACACACACACACACACACATATTATCACCTATTAGCACACTCAATCATTACCTTTAATACTTAGGGTGTGTTTGGTTCATGTGTTTATACACTAGGAATGAGAATTAAAATAGTTAGTGTTTGGTTGACAACTTTTTAAAACACAACTATGATATTTAATTTGATTATCCTTTCAATTAAAAGCATATTCCCTAGGCAAAAACTTGTGTGAGACTGTCTCACCATGAGACGAGTCGGGTCGGGTCAAGATGCAAATGTAACACTTATATGCACAAATGTCATACTTATATGCTCAAATGTAATACTAATCACGAATAAAATTTTTGTTACTTATAAGGGTAAATGTAATACTTTTAAGGGAAAATACAATACTTTTACATTTCGATTTAAAAGTAATGCATTTTTCACAAAAGTATTATATTTACCCTTATAAGTGAGAGGCACTTGTCAACATTACTTATTATGAAAAATGTATTACTTTCTCTCTAATAAGTAACAAAAATTGTATTATTGATTAGTGTTATATTTGAGCATATAAGTATGACATTTGCACATATAAGTGTGACATTTGCATGGTGCCTTGACCCAACCCGACCTGTCTCACGAATATGGATCCGTGAGACGGTCTCACACAAGTGTGACCCTATTCCCTAATTAAAAATGAGTATCATTCCATCTTACTTGGTAATATGATTTTTAAGTTTTGATTAGTGTTTTTAGATTTTTGTTTTGATTTTTTTTGTTCATATTGATGGTTTGGATGTCATTATATTAGGACCAATTGCCTTAATTTTTTATTTTTGTATTCTTAAAACTTTTATTCCTATTTTAGGGTCATACATAACCAAACATGTAATCATTCCAATTACACCCTACTACGAAATATGAAAAACATTTTCACCAAATCTTATTTCAATTACCAAGTATTTGATTCCCATTCGAATTTCAATTTCAATTTCAATTCCCTTGTGCGAACAAAAGACACCCTTACTCCCTACATCACTGTGTCTAATTAATCATTTTTTCTTTGTTTTATTATAACATGAATATAGGAGTTGAATTTGGAGGGTTTCAAAACACATGAAGTCAAATTCCAAGATATTAACCAAGCATTTGACTTGCTCGAACAAAAGAAGTCACTGCGTTGCATCATCTGGATGGATGCTTAACTAATTTTAGTTGGATCTTCATAAGCGTATGCCTTTTTATCCACAAAACAGATCGCTCCATTCACATCACATTATTAGAATTGAATAAATTTATTAAGAAAAAAATTTCATTTTTGGTCTTATGACTATTGGGGTCTTGTTAATTGTAGTTCATGAGTTTCAAAATTATCAATTTAATACCGTAACTATACATTTTTTCTGAATTTCAGTCTCTCCGACCAAATTCTCTACTAAAAATAACCGGAAAATTTTAATGAGGAAAATAACGAGAGCAATTTAGTCATTTACTTATTCTCTTCTCTTTCTTTTCCATTTACTTCTTCCTCTCGTTGCTTAGGTAATCCTCCCTTGAAACAGCGGCAGCGCGTCCAGCAGCCGGTAGTACCCAGAACAACGGTGGCGCCGAAAGATACACCGAAAAAGGGGCATCACCCGGTGCTTTACCGAAAAACCGCACAACCTCCGCATACTCGCAGGAAACCCAGAAACAACTGATTCCCAAAAACCTTAACCGAAACAAACCCTTCTTAAATTGATCGAACACACGAAATTCCTAGCAGATTTTCTTATTTTTTCAAAAAAAAAAAAAAAAAGGCCAAGGATCAGCCAAGCACATGGCTAACCTAGACAGAGTAAGGCAAACCTTAATTAGGTATATTGGATATGATGATTCCTCCCTCTGCAATCACAATATGAGTATTTCATTCCCAATGCTAAACTTCTACTTCATCATTTTGGCCTGACGATAAGAATTGGACAACCTATTATGGGTGTTGCTTACGTCTGTGGGCTGTTTCTGAATTGCTAGTTGTTGGGGAAAACATTCAACAATGAAGGCTTTGTGACATCCTATTTGTTTCGTACTTATTTATTTCCCCTAATTTTATGGATTAAAGTCTGAATTCCATGTTCCTTGTCCGCAAGTTTTGATACATGACCACGTTCAAGATCTATATTTCCTTATATTAAGTTGCTTGTGTGGTCTAAACACTAGAGTTTGTTGGAGCCTTGCAGTATAAATGCATTTTGAGGAGAGACGAACCGGTCACACGTACAACTTTTTTCCATTCTCCTTATTTTGTAGCTTTTACAGTCTGAGCACAATATCAAAATTTGTGTTACTTGTCGAAAGCTTGCCGGCCGTCACCGGAAATATTAAGCGTTTAAGGTAGTGTTTGTTTGACACGCCACATATCATTGTTGCTTGTCCTTTCTAATTCCAGTTTGCATAAACTTGCAAACCAGTCGTGTATTTCTCACATATACATGCATACTACTACGTTCCTGTTATTGCGTTCCTGGTGAGTGGTGAAGCAGCAACAAATTGTGCAACACCAGTTTCATCGTCGACACGGCTCGTTTGCCGGACAAGAGGAGAATTAGGTTCTTGATTTCCGTTAGCAACCCTAGCGGCGCTTCTTGGCTATTGTTTTCGCCACCATACTTTCGTTTATTAGAGTTGGCCATCTCTGACGCTCCTTCATGTTGGTTTTTGTAATTATATGTATGAAACGAAAGAAGAATGGTGTACTTCTAGAATGTACAGATTTGATGTAGACTGCTTGAGAGGTATGTAAACGAAAGTAGGAAAGTAGTCCTGTGTCATGTTTATCAGCACTGCTTTAAAAGCATTTAGACCAGGGTAATCATATGCTTTCGACAAGTTACACATAGAACAACAGGCTACAACCTGTTTGTATTCTAGCTTAGACGTGGGACGAAGGTATTAGAGAGAAAGAATCGGATTTGAAGGTGTATTCTTAGCACTGAGGGAAGCAATATATATACTAGAAGCTATAACCGCTTCCCTCTTAGCAACCATAAAATGATAGAGAAATGCGGTGAAGAAGACAACATTAGGACACATTCTGGACTCAACATGAAGCCACACCCATTCTGTTTAGAAGACTTGCGGACAAGAGGGTAAGGTGATCCAAAAAAATTAGGGTAAAAAATTCTCTGTTGGGTAGCAAAAGATCAACCACAACCACACCTCGCACACGTGTGAACCGAATGGGCGGGCGGCGGCGGATGCGCGCGCGTGGTTTCCCCTTGTTCCCTCTTCATAACTCTTCAAAGCTTCTAAAACAAGTTGAGGTGTATAAGTAGGATAAAAGTGGGTAATCAAAGCAATGTGAGACAACAAATAAAGACAAAACTCATTAAAAGCCTTTGCCTTTAAATGTTTCCCAACAGTCCCCCACACATTTAAAGGAATAAGGTTGGATCGAACAACATCTGAGCTAAAATATAATAGCTAACTTTCAAGTCAGAGTATGAAACTTAAACTGACATACAACAATATTAAGTAATTTACTACCCGAGAGTGAGTTGTTTCTTGAACTCATTGGATAACTAAATTTTGAACTTATATGTGCAGGTTAACTCTAAGTTCACAAATTTTGCGCAATCAACCACTTTGACCTCAAATATTCCCTGTCTAGCCTATCTTAGCATAGACTTTTATCTATGTCAAGTGTATCTCGACATAGACCACCCATTTAGGCTACATAGTATGTACTCATAGTTTTGGCGTAAGTCTATTCATGGCTTCGTTTGACCACGGGATCCATCATGAATTCCTTACCTCATCGGGTTTCAAACACATCTCCCTTGATGTTTCAAGAATGGTCTATCGACTTAAGCCTTTTGTGAGAGGATATGCTATATTCCTCTTAGATCTCACAAACTACATTGTGATCACCCCGTTTAGCATTAACTATCGTATAGGCTCATGTCTAACTCTTATGTGTCTTCTTTTCCATTGTAGACACTATTTTCTGTAACACAGATCGTAGACTGTGGGTCACAATGTATAGGCACAGAAGGTGTTGGACACCCCCACAATGGCACGTCTGCCAATAAATTTCTTAGCCACTCGGCCTCTTGTCTTGCTAGATCTAGTGCTATGAACTATGCATCCATAGTTGATCTAGCAATACATGACTGTTTGGTTGATTTCCACGATACAACGACTCCACACATGGTTAACACAAATCCGCTGGTCGAGCTCACATCATCACTATCATTTACCCAGTTTGCATCACATAGCCCTTCCTTCATAGCTGGGAATCCTGTATAGTTAAGACCCCAATCTATAGTGCCTCTGAGATACCAAAGTACTCGTCTCAGTGCATCCTAGTGTGGGGCACTCGAGTTTTGTCTATAGCGACTGAGCTTATTTACTGCGAATGCAATATCAGGTCTAGTATAGTTCATTAGAAACATTAGACTCCCAATTATCTTTGCATATTTTTCTTGAGCCATACTGGCCTCAATGTTCTGTGAAAGTGTGACACTAGGTTCATAAGGGGTTTTAGCTAGGGTTACATCATAACTATTATACTTCTTTAGAAGTTTTTTTGAATAGTGACTTTGGGATAAGAGGTAACCCTTTAGAAGTTTTTTTGAATAGTGACTTTGGGATAAGAGGTAACCCTTTTCGGTTTTTGTAACCTTTATTCCAAGTATCACATCAACTTCACCCAGATCTTTCATATCAAATCTGTCACAAAGAGTTCTCTTAGCCTCATTTATAGTTTCAATATTTGAAATGAAAATCAGCATATCATCTACATAGAGACATATAATCACAACTTTAGACTCTATCTCTTTAGTGTATAAGCATGCATCTGACCGGTTAGCGGAGTAACACAGGTCTATCAAGGTTTTATGAAATTTTTCATGCCACTACATGGGAGCTTGTTTCAAGCCGTAAAGAGATTTTTTGAATTGACATATCTTTCCTTCCTGGCCTGGATTTATACATCTAGGAGGTTGTTCCATGTAGATTTCTTCTTCTAAATCACTATTTAGAAATGTTGTTTTCACGTTCATTTGATGGACTATCAACTTGTGTAGAGAAAGTAGAGTAAAAAGAATACGTATTGTTGCAATTTTTGTCACTGGTGAATAGGTATAAAAGTAATATTCACCAAATTTCTGAGTGTAGCCTTTGGCTACAACCTTGCTTTAAACCTTTCAATGGACCCATATGGTCTCAATTTCCTTTTAAAGATCCATTTACAACCAATTGGTTTACACCCTTTGGTTAGATTAACCAACTCCTAAGTGAGGTTCGATTGTATAGAGTTTAACTCACTTTTGACTAGTTGACAAATGAATTGATCACATAGCTCATTCAAGTCTGTCAACTCTGTTACAAATGCTATAAAGTCAGAGCCAAAGTTTTTCTCAATTCTGGGCATTTTGCTTCTTCTAGGCTCTTCAAAATCATTTATACTACTAGGATAAATCAGGAATATTCTTTAAAGGAAATAAGTATTCAAAGAAGATAGCATCTCTAGATTCACACATAGAATGATTCTCCAAAACACATGAATATGTAAGCTGCACTACTCTCAGCATACTCAACGAAAATGGCATCTACAATTTTAGGTCCCAGGTTGGGCCTTTTGAAGGATGGAAGTCCCACCTTTGCTAAGCAGCCACATACTTTAAAGTATTTGATGTTTGAGGTATGCCCTCTCCACAACTCATATGGGGTTTTGTCAAACCCTCTATGAGGTACTTTATTCAAAATTTGGTTGGCTGTTAGAACAACTTCACCCATAAAGAGTTTGGAGCACCTGAGCTTATTAGCATAACATTAATCATCTCTTTGAGAGTTCTGTTCTTTCTCTCAACTATGCCATTTTTTTAGGGAATATAAGGAGCAATGACCTCATGTATAATGCCATAAGATTCACACAATTTTTTGAGGAAATTTGTTTCTTATTTTCCTCCCCTATTGGATCGAAGCGTTTTAATCTTTTTATCCAATTGGTTTTTACTTCTGATTTAAAAACCATAAATTTTTGTTCGGCTTCATCATTTATTATTGAAAGATAAACTTGTAAAATGAGAGAAATCATCAACAAATGTAATATAACAACGTTTTTCACCTTTACTTTCAGTATTTTTGAAATCCGCTAAGTCAGAGTGAATCAGTTCTAACACAAATGTAGTATGATGATTTATAGAGGAGAAGTATTTTCTAGCAAATTTTGCTTCGACACAAGTTTCACATTAAGAATATGAATCACTAGATAAGTTTGGTAACAAATTCATGTTTTTCAATCTATTTAAACATTTTTCACCAACATGTCCTAATCTACCATGCCAAATATTAACTGAGATAGTGATATAATTAAGTAGAAGAATAAGCATTATTATTATTCCTTGGGCCAATTTGGAATGAAATCATAAATGGTCAGGGGAGGACCCTCAACTATAGGGGGAGGTTTAATTACAGACACATTGAACACAAAAAGTCTTCCACGTAAATATCCCTTCCCAAGAAATTTTCCACAACGAGTCATGACTAGGCGGTCAAACTCAAACACTATCTTAATCCCGACCCTATTCAACAAGGCTCCAAAAATTAAGTTTCTACGGAGAGAAGGGACATACAACACATTTTTCAACATTAATTGTTTCCCAGAATATAACATGAGTTCTATTGTCCCTCTACCACTTACCTGGGAGATACTAGAGTTGCCCATGAACACTTGTTCTCCTTTGATAATAGGTTCAAACACCTTAAACATATAATTGTTGTTACAAAAATGGCTAGATACTCCTATGTCCACAACCCACTCTTCTGGATCTTTAACGATATTGGGTTCTGTTATTACGGCTTCTACTACTTCTATATTCTCCATGTTTTCTAGTAGGTGAGCTTGGTTTTTAAGCTCTCCATTATATGACTTTTTTGTGTTTTGAATGACCCCTTTACGATAGTAGCATTGTGCCGCACAATGGCATTGTTTCCCACAAACAAAGCATCCACTACCTGTTCATTTCTTCTGTATTTTGCCATTCTTGAATCGATTGTTGTTGTTGTTGGTTTTGGAGTTCCGTTTATGGGTTTTATTTTGATTACCCGTTTTTTGCCAATCAAAGCCGACACTAGTCTCAACAACGTTAGCTTTTACATTATTAGCAAAAGTTGCTGACTTGAGCATTAAGCGATTTTCGTCTTCTATGTTCAGACTATTGACCAGATGCTGCAGTGTGTAGTTGTGCCTTTCGTGCTTCATTCTGTTCTTGAAGTCTAACCAGGAGTCTAATAGTTTCTCAATAACGGCACCAGACAAGAAGACATCGTTTACCTCAGCTCCTTCAGTTGTCATATATACAACCAAATTTGCATATTCATGTACCTGTTCAACTATGGATTTAGAGTTGGTCATTTTGAAGTTCATCCAACGCCCCACTACGTATTTGCTTCTTTCAGCATCGTCAGTGCCATACTTCTGGTGCAATAAGTCCCAAATAATTTTGGCAGACTTATGGCCAGAAAACGTATCAAATAGTGAGTTAGTCATTCGTTGTAGGATTATTGCTCGAGCGGTCTTATTGTCCTTTTCGAATTTTGCACTAACTTGTGGAGTTACAATAGAAGACTTTGTTGTAGGTTTCTTTGGAGTAGGAGTGTCATCCAGAATAGTGACTAGTAAATCTTGCTTTTCAATTTGCGTAGAAGTCGAGTTAGTTGATGGCTTATAAGTTGCAGGATCAGCGTAAACAACAAAGTCGACATCTTGAGCCTCCAGAAGCATGATGATCTTCGCTGACCACCTCCTATAATTATGTCCACCAGTAAGAGGTTCAATAATGGTGACATCAGATTTGGCTGGCTTCGAAATTGCTTTGTTCTTGAATAAATGCTTTTAATTGTTAGTTTTTGTAGTTGTGTGTTCGAAACGAAAGAAGAATGGTGTACTTCTTAAACGTACAGATTTGAGGTAGGCCGACTTGGGAGGTTTAAATGTTTCCCAACACTTCATTCCTAAATATCTTCTTTCTTTTGAATTCCAGTACTGCTTCGTCGGCATCACCAAAAGATGAGGCACCAGACACCCCCAGACTCAGGGTGTGGCTTCATGATTTAGTAGGCACCTTTTCTAGCATTCTATGCTTAGTCAAGTAGATGCCCTCACAATATGATTTAGTAGGCACTTTCTACTTAATCATCACAATATGATATTATTCACAATATGACGATTCTTCCTTCTACAATTACGTTATAATGCACTTGGGTGCCGAAGAGCAGCGCGATGAAGAAGTGAATGGAAAATAAAGATAAGAGGATAAGCAAATTACTAAATTTCCGTACTCATTGAAATTTTCTGGTTGTTTTTAGCCAGCAATTTGATCAGAGTGACTGAAATTGAAAATAAATGATATATTTACGATATTAAATTCATAACTTTTAATATACGGCAAAAAGTGAAATTTTTTAATTTATTAAGGGGAGAGACAGTTTGTTTATGGAGAATTATGTCACACTTTTAAGCAAGCAACATTGTAATTTGTCTCCAGTTATCCGATCCAATAGAGGTGCCTGCAATCCAGCGAGGGGTTAATCACTGTATTCGATGGTGAAGACCCTGGGTTACACCCAAAAAACATTGTAATTTGTCTTATGTGTCATATTTACTTTCTAAATATACTAAAACCCTGCCAAATGTAAATCTTCTTAAAACACAACAAAAAACTAACATTTAAAATATTTATGGATTTAGGTGCGGGGAAATATTCTCGTGCGGTTATGTAGTGATGTTGTGTATATGGTGAGTGTGAAGGTGAAGTGGTAAAACGAAGAGTCAAGACTCCCCGAGTGTCGTGTCTCTCAAGGATGTCGAATGGGAATTGAATTATTGTGTTGGCATTTAAGAGGTTGAAGAGAAAGAGTTACGGGAGTGCTAAGGGTTAGATTCATTTGTAAAAAGGGGAAGGTTGATAGTGGTTGTGTAAAAATAAATAAAAGTAAAGTGGAGATTGGGGCTTTAGGCTTTTCCATGTGGTTTATCTTAGGATGGTTTTGCGAGTGCAAGTTGTGGAATAGACTAGGGAGTTCGTGGCACATTACCAAGTGGCGTCACACTTTGGATTCCCACATCCTCATTCGGTTGGGGCATTTCATCGAACACTTTGTCTACCACTCCTCTCGGATCTTGTCCTTTCGGACTAAGAGCGGAGATGTGGGTGAGTTAGACTCGTGAGTGGCCGCTATCGCGCACACACTCACTTCCTTTGGGTTTGCTACCTAATGTGGCCACAAAAGGCACAAAGCTTGAAGAACATCATCCACACGAGTTCAACATCCAATAAACAAGCAATTCACAAATCAAAGCAATAATATTAAACATCCACATAGATCTACCATGGGGCCACCAATCCCCTATCTAATCTACTCTATCATACTAGAGAAACAAGAAAGAGAAAGGAAAATTCAAAGAAACAAGTATTGAATTAGAAAATGAAGAGAATGGTTACCACCCTTTTGAGAAGGGGATCTTTACAACCTTGATCTTGAAAATCCAATCTTCTCTCTTGCCCTTGATCTATTCTAAAACTTATGAAAGAAAGGAATTTTCTCCCAAGAGGGGAGAAAACCCTCGAAATCTATTCTACCCTATTATATCAATTTTCTGATCTAGTCTCTCCTCCTTTGGCTTTTAGGGCAAAAGGAATTTATATAGGTGACAAAAAGGGGACAAATTCCCAAAATTGCCCTTGGCCCGACCACGCTTGCACACACGCGTGTGAGTGGCGTGGTGGCTCTCTGGAATAACTCCACGCTCAGCCACACGCGTGTGAGGCTGCGTGGGACGCTACTGCATTTCGGCTTGTTTGTCTTTTGCTCTGTTTTAGCTTCAAATCCCTCTCCAACCTGTGAAATACTTCAAAACTCTTTCTAGAAATGTTGTTAGAAGATTTTAATCGCATTTGAGCTAAAATGCATGCAATTGTTGTAATTGGATGCTAAAACGATGCGCTTTTAATCTAATAAAGACCCCTTATAAGTGCTATCCTTGGTGCTTATCAAAGTTTCCACACTTAAACCCTGCTTGTCCTCAAGCAAGCATACTTTCCTAAACACTAATCATATAAGCACTAAGGATAGTTCTTTCTCTCACGGTTAATCGATCAAGTGATGTGTAGGTGTTCGGAGTTGAGCGGGTGAAATCCCCTACACTATCTACCAAGACTGCTAAACTTGTGCCAACCAAATGTGAAAAAAATGCTAAGGAAGTCAAGGTCTCGAGCCGATCCGACTAGTGGGACCGATGCTCACCCGTTAGCCAATTTCCATCCTAACGCCAAAGCCTCTTTACATTATATAAGTGAGGGCAGGGACATGGACCGCTCATCGCCATGGCTTGGGCGATCACTCTATTTTCTTGCTTCCTAGGATAACGTCATCAGGCTACCCGACTTCACATGGAGATCCATGCTTTTTCGAAGACAGTGCAATGGGTGCCTGAATCCTAGCGAAGTGGCTCACCTCCTCTCTATTTTCTCATCTTTCAAGATCTTTTCGGGGTAACCGACTTCACATGGAGATCCATGCTTTTTCGAATACAGTGCAATGGTTACCCCTTATCCAGACAAGATGGCTCACCTCGCTTTTATCTCAAGGAATGGCCTTAAGCCTTTATTCACGTTTCACCATATCAACCCCTCATGCCTTTTTCTAGGGATTAGGGATTGTTTTCACTCAAAGCTCACTTAGGCTCTCCTTTTGCCCCATGTCCTGCTAAGATTAATTCAGTTTCCAGGTTTCGCTATGTTTATCTTTCTAAAACTCAAAGGATTCACACTCCCACTTCGAGAGATCCTTGACTGGGGTCCAAACAAAATACAAGGTGAAAGCATGCAAGCACTCATAAAAAATTTTCAATTTGGGTCGGAAAGTGCAAGTTGGTGTAAAGTGAAGCTTCCAAAGCATATTTTTTAAATATTTTTTTAAAAAATTTAAACTAATGCACCTTAAGCTTCTAATATACGCACCTTAAGCTGAATTAACATAAATATGGCGAATATTGGTTGTGCTTTGGAATTGCAAAAAAAAAAAAAAAAAAAAAAAACCACACCTTTGCACCTTAAGTTTCAACAACTGACGCACCTTAAGCACACAAATCATGTGTTGGTCCCAAGGGGATGGGTACAAGTCTAGAGGGGGGGGGTGGGTGAATAGACTTGTATAAGATTTTGCAAATCTTTTCGACCCTCTGTGTTATTGGACTTAGGATGTTTAGGTCCAACACCTCACAAGATGAAGACAAATTTTTATGCGCAGCGGAAAAGTTTATCCCCTTTTAATTAGCACGAGTTTGAGTTAGTTCGAGAGGGTGTGATTATATGCAGTGCAGTTCGAGAGATAGGTTAGCGAGAGATAAAAGCAGAAAGTAAATGGAGAGAGATTTTTAAGTGGTTTGGCCAACCCGCCTACGTCCACTCTTCTTCTAGAAACTCCCTAGAAGGATTGCACTAAAACTTCCCATTTTAGTACAATATCGAGCGCTTGAGCTTTGATCACGAAGCCCGCCTCAAGCCTCAGGTTTTTTGCCCCGGTTCTTGTTACTCCACCTCTCGAGCACTTGAGCTTTGATCACCAAGCCCGCATCAAGCCTCAGGATCTTCACAAGACAGCTCCCAGGTTACTCCGCCTCTTCTTGCCTTCTCCAAAGCAAGGTTGTTCGGTTGTCACAAGTTGGTTGTAACAAATCTCCAATCTGATCAAGAGCTATCGTTGGATAATCTTCTTTGTTGAGCAGCTTTGATCACCTTCTAGATATATTTGTTGTAGCAATGAAACTCTCTCAAACACTTAGATGTGTTTTATCGCACTTGTGAATATCAAGGATGATATTCCGGAAAAAGCNAATGGGTGCCTGAATCCTAGCGAAGTGGCTCACCTCCTCTCTATTTTCTCATCTTTCAAGATCTTTTCGGGGTAACCGACTTCACATGGAGATCCATGCTTTTTCGAATACAGTGCAATGGTTACCCCTTATCCAGACAAGATGGCTCACCTCGCTTTTATCTCAAGGAATGGCCTTAAGCCTTTATTCACGTTTCACCATATCAACCCCTCATGCCTTTTTCTAGGGATTAGGGATTGTTTTCACTCAAAGCTCACTTAGGCTCTCCTTTTGCCCCATGTCCTGCTAAGATTAATTCAGTTTCCAGGTTTCGCTATGTTTATCTTTCTAAAACTCAAAGGATTCACACTCCCACTTCGAGAGATCCTTGACTGGGGTCCAAACAAAATACAAGGTGAAAGCATGCAAGCACTCATAAAAAATTTTCAATTTGGGTCGGAAAGTGCAAGTTGGTGTAAAGTGAAGCTTCCAAAGCATATTTTTTAAATATTTTTTTAAAAAATTTAAACTAATGCACCTTAAGCTTCTAATATACGCACCTTAAGCTGAATTAACATAAATATGGCGAATATTGGTTGTGCTTTGGAATTGCAAAAAAAAAAAAAAAAAAAAAA
>NC_044920.1:15947108-15974653 GCF_003576645.1 Ipomoea triloba | reverse complement strand
TTGCAATTCCAAAGCACAACCAATATTCGCCATATTTATGTTAATTCAGCTTAAGGTGCGTATATTAGAAGCTTAAGGTGCATTAGTTTAAATTTTTTAAAAAAATATTTAAAAAATATGCTTTGGAAGCTTCACTTTACACCAACTTGCACTTTCCGACCCAAATTGAAAATTTTTTATGAGTGCTTGCATGCTTTCACCTTGTATTTTGTTTGGACCCCAGTCAAGGATCTCTCGAAGTGGGAGTGTGAATCCTTTGAGTTTTAGAAAGATAAACATAGCGAAACCTGGAAACTGAATTAATCTTAGCAGGACATGGGGCAAAAGGAGAGCCTAAGTGAGCTTTGAGTGAAAACAATCCCTAATCCCTAGAAAAAGGCATGAGGGGTTGATATGGTGAAACGTGAATAAAGGCTTAAGGCCATTCCTTGAGATAAAAGCGAGGTGAGCCATCTTGTCTGGATAAGGGGTAACCATTGCACTGTATTCGAAAAAGCATGGATCTCCATGTGAAGTCGGTTACCCCGAAAAGATCTTGAAAGATGAGAAAAATAGAGAGGAGGTGAGCCACTTCGCTAGGATTCAGGCACCCATTGCCACTGTCTTCGAAAAAGCATGGATCTCCATGTGAATCGGGTAGCCTGATGACGTTATCCTAGGAAGCAAGAAAATAGAGTGATCGCCCAAGCCATGGCGATGAGCGGTCCATGTCCCTGCCCTCACTTATATAATGTAAAGAGGCTTTGGCGTTAGGTGGAAATTGGCTAAGGGTGAGCATCGGTCCACAGTCGGATCGGCTCGAGACCTTGACTTCCTTAGCATTTTTTTCACATTTGGGTTGGCACAAGTTTAGCAGTCTTGGTAGATAGTGTAGGGGATTTCACCCGCTCAACTCCGAACACCTACACATCACTTGATCGATTAACCGTGAGAGAAAGAACTATCCTTAGTGCTTATATGATTAGTGTTTAGGAAAGTATGCTTGCTTGAGGACAAGCAAGGTTTAAGTGTGGAAACTTTGATAAGCACCAAGGATAGCACTTATAAGGGGTCTTTATTAGATTAAAAGCGCATCGTTTTAGCATCCAATTACAACAATTGCATGCATTTTAGCTCAAATGCGATTAAAATCTTCTAACAACATTTCTAGAAAGAGTTTTGAAGTATTTCACAGGTTGGAGAGGGATTTGAAGCTAAAATAGAGCAAAAACAAAACAAGCCGAAATGCAGTAGCGTCCCACGCAGCCTCACACGCGTGTGGCTGAGCGTGGAATATTCCAGAGAGCCACCACGCACTCACGCGTGTGAGCAAGCGTGGTCGGGCCAAGGGCAATTTTGGGAATTTGTCCCTTTTTGTCACCTATATAAATCCTTTTGCCCTAAACCAAAGGAGGAGAGACTAGATCAGAAAATTGATATAATAGGGTAGAATAGATTTCGAGGTTTTCTCCCCTCTTGGGAGAAAATTCCTTTCTTTCCATAAGTTTTAGAATAGATCAAGGCAAGAGAGAAGATTGGATTTTCAAGATCAAGGTTGTAAAGATCCCCTTCTCAAAAAGGGTGGTAACCATTCTCTTCATTTTCTAATTCAATACTTGTTTCTTTGAATTTCCTTTCTCTTTCTTGTCAAAAAAAAAAAAAAAAAAAAAACCACGCACCTTTGCACCTTAAGTTTCAACAACTGACGCACCTTAAGCACACAAATCATGTGTTGGTCCCAAGGGGATGGGGTACAAGTCTAGAGGGGGGGGGTGGGTGAATAGACTTGTATAAGATTTTGCAAATCTTTTCGACCTCTCGTGTGTATTGGACTTAGGATGTTTAGGTCCAACACCTCACAAGATGAAGACAAATTTTTATGCGCAGCGGAAAAGTTATCCCCTTTTAATTAGCACGAGTTTGAGTTAGTTCGAGAGGTGTGATTATATGCAGTGCAGTTCGAGAGATAGGTTAGCGAGAGATAAAAGCAGAAAGTAAATGGGAGAGAGATTTTTAAGTGGTTTGGCCAACCCGCCTACGTCCACTCTTCTTCTAGAAACTCCCTAGAAGGATTGCACTAAAACTTCCCATTTTAGTACAATATCGAGCGCTTGAGCTTTGATCACGAAGCCCGCCTCAAGCCTCAGGTTTTTTGCCCCGGTTCTTGTTACTCCACCTCTCGAGCACTTGAGCTTTGATCACCAAGCCCGCATCAAGCCTCAGGATCTTCACAAGACAGCTCCCAGGTTACTCCGCCTCTTCTTGCCTTCTCCAAAGCAAGGTTGTTCCGGTTGTCACAAGTTGGTTGTAACAATCTCCAATCTGATCAAGAGCTATCGTTGGATAATCTTCTTTGTTGAGCAGCTTTGATCACCTTCTAGATATATTTGTTGTAGCAATGAAACTCTCTCAAACACTTAGATGTGTTTTATCGCACTTGTGAATATCAAGGATGATATTCCGGAAAAAGCACTGGCACTTTGAACGTTTGAATTAGACACCTCTTATGATAGTTTAGAATTCTCAAACCTTTTCAATTTTTCGACCAACCGTTCAGCTTGTGTCTTCATGTCCTTATATATGAGAGTCGAGGAATAATTCCGTTGGAGGGAAAATTATTCCGTTTGAAATCTGTCTCCCATGCTGATTATGGGACTTGCATATTTTTAGCATGTTTCACGGAGTAATGGTCATGTAACTTGAGCCTTTTGTCTTGTAGTGAATATCCCATATTCCACTATCTTGAGTCCAAGCTCCACTTACTTCTTTTGGTCAGAAGTTACTCTTTTTATATTCCCATTGATCCTTGTTTTAGGGAATAAGACCGACCTTGGATTTGTGCACTTTCTATTCGTTTGTTGTGGAATTCTGACGTGGCATCCACTACCGGCTGTTTTCTGTTCCCATAAGATTCTTTTGGCACCTCCTTAATATTTTATCTCCATGATAATCTTCTTCTCCAAACTCAGATTACTTCATCCATGCATGTTAACTGCCATTCAGTTCTTTTGGAGAAGTACCAGTTCATCGAGACCGATGTTGATGTCTCGACTACTTGATGTCTCGATCCCATGTCTCGAACTGGATTGATGTCTCGAGAGATTCCATCTCTCGAACTCTGCTTATGTCTCGAGACTTAGTTGATGTCTCGCAGACCCTTATTCCTCCAGTGATGTTTCGTGCCTTCTTCTGATCTATCTATGAGCTTACAACACGAAACTTCTAAGATGTTCAAACAAGTTTACCTTAAGCTTAAATATTTTCCGAGTTGAGCTCAATTACCCGGTTGTATTTTCGCTTTTAGTTTACTTGTCAAACTTACATGTATTTCCTATCTATTGAGACTTAGGGGATTGAAAATTACATTTGGTATCATCAAAACCTATTACAATATGTTCCTAACATCATGCACCTTAAGAAGAAAAATCACGCATCTAAAGCTTTAGACCGACGTACTTAAGTTTCAACAACTAACACATATTAAGCTTAAAATCACAGAACTTAAGCACAAAAAGCATGCACCTTAAGAAAGAAAACACTCATCTTAAAAACGAAAACCACGCACCTAAAGCTTTAGACCAGCGCACTTAAGTTTCAACAACTAACGCACCTTAAGCTCAAAACCACGAACCTTAAAAAGAAAAATCATGCACCTTAAGTTTGACCCATAAGGAAATGACCAAATTGTCACCGTGTTTTTTTAAATGTTGTTAATCCTGAACATTGATTTCGGCAAGATCAATGACGACTCTCCTCTCACCGCACAACCGCATCTAAGCACCCCAATCGCATTTGAACCGTATATATATATATATATATATATATGTATATATATATATATATATATATATATGTATATATATATATATAGTTAGGATCATATGAGATCACTTGTTTAGGTAAGATCGTGAGATCAGATCTTGTGCATCCATTTAATAATTTAATGGTCTAGATTGATTTAAGATGCTAAGTTGAAGTGTGTGTGAACGTTAAATGTCTGCGAATGGTGATTAAGTGTGTGTAGACAGTGATTAAATGTGTGCAAACGGTGATTAAATGTGTGCGAACGGTGATTGATGTACAAGATTTGATCTCAAAATTTTTGAATGGTCTAAATTGATTAAGATTCAAAGTTGAAGTGTGTGCGAACGGTGATTAAATGTGTGCGAACGGTGTGTATGTGTCAATCAATCTAGACCATTAAAAATATTACATGGATGCACAAGATGTGATCTCACGATCTTACCTAAGAAAGTGGTCTCACTGAAACCCTACACTATATATATATATATATATATATATATATATATATATATATATATATATATATATATATATATATATATATATATATATATATATATATATATATATGAGATCAAATGTGAATGAGCTCTTACGTAAAAAATTAAAAAAAAAAAAACAAGGTTAAATTTCAATCATTATTAGCTTCTCAAAAGATGGGTACATTATTTTTCTTCTTCAAGTGCATATTTTCTTTCTTCAAATGCATATGTTTTTCTCTTCGAGTGCATATTCTTTATTAACTTCTCAAAATAATATATATACATACACACACGCGTGCGCATGCGCGCGCGCGCGCACACACACACACACACACACACATATATATATATATATCAAATCAAATGAGGACCCATCATTAGGTCAGGACATGACGAATAATATTGTGCGTTCACTTTTTTATTTGGATAACCCAGATTTGATTTCCTAAGATGACATGGATTGATGCGAATGCATGGGTAATCCTTAGCCAAATTGGTTTCCTATATTCTTGGATTATCAGCGTCGTGATTTGGAGCAACGATTTCTTCATCATTGATCGAGTGTTTATCCTTGCAAAGAGATCATTATTTTTTTTCTCTCTTTCTTTTGAGTATAATATTGTCTATATTTGAATGTTGTTGTATATATACACATGTCTGGGTAGTACGATTGTGCGTTCCGGTGTGCTGGTTGTGCAACCTAATGTTGTGAGTTTTGCATTGTAGGCTAGTGAAATGTGCATTACTACACTTAGTGTGATGCATCGTAAGATATTGAGATGACTACAGTAGAATTTTTTGACGGTGTTTGAATGCACAATGAGAGAGTTACAGATGCACAACATTTAGTATAGGAATGCACAGCTTCAAAATAGGACTAATTTACCCCTAATGGTATATTTTCTAATATTTTAAAGGGATTTGTTTCCTTAATCCTTGCGAGTTCCTTTTAATCTCAACAGTGCATCATTTTGATTTAATGGTCTAGATTAGTAATCACCTCCTCACCTAAGGATAGGTCCTCATGTGAACCGGACCCTCTCTCTCTCTCTCTCTCTCTCTATATATATATATATATATATATATATATATATATATATATATATATTTCAATGATCAAGTGAGTCCACCCCTTCCCATAAGTCCGTGTGGACAAGTCATGTCCATTGATCTTTAAATAATGGATGACTAGGATTTTGTGTTTTTTATTTAAATTTTTTTTGTGTAATTAATCCGGGATTGTTTGGTAATTTGGGTGTGTATTTAAACTTTATTTAATATTATTTTAATATAGTGTACATGATTTTAGGAATATATTTTGAGGGTAATGTAGGATTTATCCATTGATCTTTGATCTATGCATAGATGATTAGGATTTTATGTGTTTTTTTAATTGCTAGGATTTTTATTTTTTTTAATAGCTAAGTACAAGAAGCACGTGGTTCTTCCATGTGCAATAGTGTGCACTTTAGTGTGCAACTATGTACACTATTGTATGCAACAGTGTATACCCATGCGTACAACGGTACACGCTGTTGTGTGCAATACTGTATAATTTCATGTGTAACTGTTAACGCCACTGTGTGCAAAACGATACACTTGTGGGTGCAACAATGTACATTTCTGTGTGCACCAATGTATAATTATGTGAACCAGCTTATTCAGGACACCAACGAGTTCAGAAATAGGCGAACCCACAAGCTTGCATCCATCACAAATCCAAAAAAAAAAAAAAAAAAAAAACTACTGCATTTTAGCAACAAAGAATAAGGAAAAGGCTAAGCAAATATTTTCAAAAAAGAAAAAAGGGTAAGCAAATTAACTCTTGGGGTTGGGGATTCAACCTTTAGGAACAAAGGCTAAGCAAATTAATTAAAATCTCACGAATCTTGGGATTAGTTAGCAAATAACATTCCTAATTTATCGTTAAACGTGATTAATCATCCAAAAACATGCAAAAAAAAAAAAACAAGGAATAAATAAAAATCTTTTATTTAAATGTTCACATTTTAATGGATTTTATTTGTCCACACGAACTCATAAGAAGTGATGAACTCGTATGACCATTAGTCTATATATACATAAACCTTTTTTCTTAGTAGCGATGATAGTTACTTTTACCAAATATCTTTTGATATTAATTACATAACTTAATTGTTTTCAACGTTGAACTTTTGACTTAGATTTGAAGAAAAAATTATACTTGTAATATTGATTCTATTATTTCATGCACTGTTGAGAATAATTAGTATAAAGACTCAAATGGCCTATATAATAAAAATACTTAAGAATAATATAAAAATTCATGTAGTATTTTTTCTTTCAAAATTAAAATAAATTATTTATTTAAGGAGATTTAAGAATTCAATTTTTTCTCACATTTAAAAAGAATTTATTTTTCTCAATTTTGAGGAATTATATGGAATAAATTCCCGTATCAATCAAACAAATAAAATCTATTTTAGCCGCATTAGATTAGCCTCATTAAACACATATTATTGATCAAAACGTTGGATCACCTGCAAAACAAGTACACTACATACATACCCCCAACAAGGCCATGGTTTGAAGGAAGTAGAAAGAGCGCAGCCCGGCCAGATGTTGATAGTTTAGGAACAATAACAATACTGAATAAAATAATTTTCTTGATTTCCAAATAAAGAGCAATCACTTTATTGAATATATATGAAAATGAAAAAGTTCTCATAATGATGATATAGTGATATAGTAGTATCACACCCAC
Organism: Ipomoea triloba; assembly: GCF_003576645.1. NCBI lineage: Eukaryota > Viridiplantae > Streptophyta > Magnoliopsida > Solanales > Convolvulaceae > Ipomoea > Ipomoea triloba. The sequence continues at coordinate 15,967,645 of NC_044920.1, read as the reverse complement.
TAATAATACATGCCATGCCAGTATATATGGCTTGATTATTTAAAAACTCAAGTACAATATACTAATAGTAATTTATGAAGGTGGATGGAGGCATATATATATTTTAACACTTGGGAGCAGGCACACCACAAGAGCTAGCAACTTTTCTAGCATTAGGAGAGTTAACATACTGTTTAAGGTTTGGATCCTTGACGTAGCCGCAAAGGCAGGGCCTTTGCTCCCTCATTTTGCTGCAGCATTGGGGCGACGGCGGCTGCCCCGACGTGATCACCCCGATGCATGGGCTCAGCTCCATCGCGTTGCATGTCACGGCCTCGCTCACCCCCAGATTGCCGATTAGCATCGCCGCCACCACTATGTACACCGCAACTAGTATACACCGCCGCCCCTTTCTTGTCATCTTCTCTTCAAGTGGGATGTATAGATGATGAAGATATATATGGTGTGAAATTGAGGATTGGTGGAGCCGAGATGTTTTTTTTGTTTTTTTTTTTGTTGTTGTTGTTGTTGTTGTTGTTGTTGTTGTTGTTGTTGTGGGTTTGTGTTTGTGTGGTAGTGGAAGGAAAGTTTTGGGCGACTGGGATTTTATAGTGGGATGGAGAAAATTTGTAATTGATGGAGTAGTATTAAACTTACTTTCACTTCTTAACTTATGTATTGTACGGAGTAATTAATTAAAGGTGGTGCAAATGATTTTTGGAAGTTATTTTTTTTAAAAAAAATTCGTGTTTAGGTACCGTATTCAAAGAAAATGAAGTCAAAGAAAAGTATTCATTTTGCTTAACCAAAAAATGTTTAATTTGACAAAAAATATCTTAAATTTTTTGTCAGAAGACATTTTTTGAATTGTTTACTTTTCCAGTCTCCCTCTTCTCTCTCCATCTTTCTTCAATCTAGCTTTCAGACCACCGCCACCGCCACAACATTATTATTATTATTAGTATATATAACAAATAATATTTAATAACCAAACAAAAAATGTAATTTCTTAATAACTATGTCAACAGAAAAAGATAAATTTTTTGACATTTAGCTAAACATTCAAAAATTAAAATATTTTTTTTAGAATATGAGTCTTTTAAAAAATGGCAAAAACTTGTGTGAGACCGTCTCACCGTGAGACGGGTTAGGTCGGGTCGATTCAAGATACAAATGTAATACTTATACGCATAAATGTCATACTTATATGCTCAAATGTAATACTAATTAGGAATAAATTTTTTGTTACTTATAAAGGTAAATGTAATACTTTTAAGGTAAAATACAATACTTTTACATTTCGATTTAAAAATATTACATTTTTCTTCAAAAGTATTATATTTTCACTTATAAGTAAGAGACACTTGTCAACATTACTTATTATGAAAAATGTATTGCTTTTTCTCTTATAAGTAACTGAAATTGTATTCCTGATTAGTATTATATTTGAGCATATAAGTATGACATTTGCCCATATAAGTATGGCATTTGCATGTTGCTTCGACTCGACCTGACCCGTCTCACGAATAAGAATCCGTGAGACGGTTTCACACAATTGTGACCATTAAAAAGAATTCTAGATTTTCAAACAAAACTGAAGGAAATGTGGGATACAATCAGGTAGAATGTGTGGAAAAGATTTTATTTTTGAAAGGTTCATCAATTATTTTCTGGTGGGGATTTTGTTTGATTGTTTCATTGACTTGACATGGAAAATTATGCATATGTGGTGGGTAAATTCTCCCAAAATTCTCAAGTCTGAAACAGACTTTTATCTCAGGACAGTTATGGAGAAAAAAAAAAAAGCTATATTATTTGAAAATTTTTTATTAGGATTTAAAATTAATCTGACAAATTATATGGATCATGATCTACCCTGCATCATGGACGTTGGTTCATTATAATAATATTGTAGGGTTATTATAAAGTATCATTGACCGTATATGGTTCATTATTATAATACTATAGGTTCATTAAAATGACAAATTTTCCTACTATCATTTACATATTTTATTTTATTTTTTTATAAATAAAACAATGTTACAATATATATTATTAAAAATATCCTATTGATATTTTCTGAATGATACTCATATTGATAAAATGAACATTTAGTATTATCTTAATCAACATATTTTAGGTTCATTTCTATTATTTATAATTCCATTGTTATTGTAAAGATTTAACTTTCGGTACTGTAAAAATGAATCATTAATAATGTAAAGAGCTTATTACCGAAATGGTACCTCGACTATTGCGAAATTATCAATTTGGTCCTCGACAATTTTTCGTGCCCAATTAAGTCCTTTAACTTTGAAAATTTTAACCAATTTGGTCCTCCGTTTATTTTGTCGTTAAACATCCGTCAAATCGGGATCAAATTGATAATTTTTCTATAGTCAAGGGACCAAATTGGTAATTATCTTTCACTGAAATGGTCCATTGACTATAGCAAAATTACCAATTTGATCCCTTGACTATAGCAAAATTACCAATTTGGTCCTGATTTTAGCGGATGTTTAACGGCAAAATAAACGAAGGACCAAATTGGTTAAAAGTTTCAAAGTCGGGGGACTTAATTGGGCACAAAAAATTGTCGAGGATCAAATTGGTAATTTCACAATAGTTGAGGAACCATTTCGGTAATAAACTCTAATGTAAAAATGAACCTACAATGATAAAGATGCATGACACAGTCTTAAAAGCGAGTCATCCATTTGTTAATACTTATATCTTGCTGTTTGAGCAATTGAGAACTTTATAAATTAAAAGAGGCAATTCTCAAAAAAAAAAAAAAAAAAAAAAGTTAAAAGAGGCAGGAAATGTGCGCCATAGAAAGTGGTGTATGTGGAAATTGCATCATTGACTTGGAAGATAGACGTACAATTCTTGTGATGAGTAGCTCGGAATATGACATCATTCGTGGAATTTAGCAGACAAAATTTAACCAAAATAAGGGCGGAGATGGACTAATGCTATTATTTTCTTAATTATGACCTCATTCGTGGAAATTTGCAGATTAAATTAGACCAAAATGTGGCCGGAGATGGACTAATGCTACGTAGTATTATTTTCTTATGGGAAGACTGGAAATTGACATTAATATGTGGAAGAATGTGAAAATAAACTTAAGGATTTAAATGTTTTCTCATCATGTGATTCATGTCTACACCTAGTCTTCTCCACATAAAATTATCTTAATTATTATTATTATTATTCTTTTACAAAAAAATAGTATTTTCAAAATAAACAACAATAATATAATGCCTTCTTTTAGAACAAAAATTAATAATTTTCCATCAATTAAATTTTTGAGAAAATATTTCCATTATATTTGACATTTTGATGGGAATAACTATGCAATGAACAGTGTTGAAGAAATCGCCACTACAAAAAAAAATGCACAAAGACAACATTAAAAAGACAACAGTTTTTTGAGAGTTAATTCCATTTTTTGTCATAGATTTATAGGTGATAATCCACTTTTAGTCCATTTTTATTAGAACATCCTTATTTGGTCCTAGTATTATTGTGGCATAACCAATTTTAGTCCTTCAGTAACAAAATCGTTAAAATATCATTAAATACAAAGATATTTAACAACCGAAAATGACTGATTTAAACTTTATATTTAATGATATTTAAACTGATTTGTTGATAAAGGACAAAAAATGATCATGTCACAATAATACTAGGACCAAAAGTGGATGTTTTAATAAAAATGACTAAAAATGAAATATTACCTATAAATCTAGGATAAAAAATGGAATTAACTCGTTTTTTGACAAAAGTGTTGTCTTTTGTGTAAAAGACAACAGTTTTGGACAAAATCGTTGTCTTTGACGCAACACTTTTATCGAAGACAACGGTTTTTACCGAACCCTTGTCTTTAGTGTGTTGTCTTTGTGCATTTTTGTCAAAAGACAACACCGCAAAGACAACGGTTTTAAAAAATCGTTGTTTATGTGCATTTTTTTTAAATAAAAGACAACGGTTTTATGTAAATATTGTCGTTGGTGTGTTGTCTTTAAGTGCACTTGAATACACAACACTACAAAGACAACGATTTTTAAAATTGTTGTCTTTGCGCGTTTAGTTTTTTTTTTTAAAGACAACAGTTTTATTTAACCGTTGTCATTTGTGTGTTGTCTTTAAGTACAATTGAATAGACAACGTTTTATTAAAATCGTTGTCATTGTGGGCTCATTTTTTATTTAAACAATGGTTTTATTTAACCATTGTCGTTGGTGTGTTGTCTTTAAGTGCACTTGAATACACAACACTACAAAGACAACAATTTTTTTAAAATTGTTGTCTTTGCATGTTATTTTTTTTAGGACAACAGTTTTATTTAGCCGTTGTCGTTGATGTGTTGTTATTAAGCGCATTTGATGTGAGAATAATAGAAACAAATTTTGCGTAGTTTTATAAGTAAAAATAATTTATTAATTACTATTTACACCAATAATAATAATTCAAATACTTATCTATACTTCTATATCTATACTACTATTAATAAAAATAAAATCATCGTTTGTGAAATTCTTGTCCAGTAAAGATAAAATGGAAAAGAAATATGATTTTACTAATTGATTGAAAATATAAAAAGATCCTAATTGAAAAGGAAACGGAAATTAGGCAAATTTGAAAAAGATGTTACTAATTGACTGAATATTATTTTAAAACTTTTTTATTTTTTAAAAATTAAGGAATAAAGTTCAAATTGACCACTGAATGTAACCTGAAAGTGCAACAAGGTCGCTGAACGAAAAAAAAAAAGTATTGTTAGGACATTGAATATCCCAAATATATGCAATTTCACTTGACAGTAGGTTATCATCCATTTCATAAGGTTACTTGCTTACGTGGATGGTGAGTTGACATTTTAAAATAATTTTTAATAATAAACTATTAAAATAAAAAATTAAAATAATAATAATAATAATAATGATAAGCACAATGGCTCCGACCCCGTTCCCCCCTTAATAATATCCTTGTCACCTTGATAGAAAACCTGCGGATAAATCAAATTTAATTTTATTATTATTATTATTATTATTATTATTATTATTATTATTAGAAGCAGTATTGTTATTGTTATTGTTATTGTTATTGTTATTGTTATTGTTATTATTATTATTATTATTATTATTACTATTTTTACTATTATTACTATTTTTACTATTATTACTATTATTATTACTATTATTATTATTACTATTATTATTACTATTACTATTTTTACTATTATTACAATTATTACTATTATTATTATTACTATTATTATTATTACTATTATTACTATTATTAGTATTACTATTATTATTATTACTATTATTATTACTATTAGTATTACTATTATTATTATTACTATTATCATTACTAGTATTATTATTACTATTATTATTATTATTATTACATTATTATTATTATTGTTGTTGTTGTTGTTGTTGTTGTTGTTGTTATTATTGTTACTACTACTACTACCACGCACCACGTCGCAGCCGCAACAGTTTATATATATATATTTATATATATATATAAATAAATTATTTGTAAAGAAACAAAAGGAGAGATATAGAAGAATACCTTGAAGAAGAATTTCAATTTGCAATGGCGGAAGTGAGATGCGTGCGATGACAGAGAGAAAGGTGATGTGATGCGATGATAGAGAGAAAAATGACTCTAAAAAGTTAAGGTTCAGAAAAGGGTAAAAACAGAAATAAAATATAATATTTATTCCTGATAGCTCAGTAATAGGCTAATACCAGGTGGTGCTGGTAATAGCTATTACCCTTGCAAGGGTAATAGCTCATTCCCAGCAACATTGTTAATGGGAATACAAACGCGAACCAAACAACGAAATAGGCTATTACTAGGAATGCTATGTCATTCCTTGCCTATTCCGTGAACCAAATAGCCCGTTAAATTATAAAAGTATAATTACACATATATTAGTGTGGTTGACTAATAATAAATGCCTAATAATTATTATGGTAATTAAGCTAAACATTGGTTGTTGAATTTATTTTTATAATAATTATAATTAAATTATATTTCATTTTTCCCATATTTATTTTTATAATAATATAATTATATAAGTCATATTACATATCGATCTTTTTAAGATATTTATAGACAAACAAGTCATATATTATTCAATTAATTGAGTAATACTTTTGCACTACTAATCTTAAAATCAAATAAATGTAGACGTTCAATATTAGAATTTTTTATAATTTCATCTTTATTTTTATTATCTAAATATATAATAAAAAATTTATCCGTGCATCGCACGGGTAATTTGACAATTATTTGCTCTAATTCAAGCAAGGAAAACACTAGAAAACATAATCGATCCAACAAATTTCATCAATTGTGCTATATAATATTTGATATTATAATTTATATAATTGTACATCGATCTAAATATTCTTAAAATATTATAATAAATCCGTTCCGTGCAACGCACGGGCAAAAATACTAGTACTATTAATAAAATAAAAATCCTCCCCTTCAACTTTCCCACACAAATTAATATTATTAATTAATTGGCAAAAAAAAATTAACAAAGTTTAATTGGTAACAAAATTTTATTTACCAAATTCAGAGAATAATGGAAACAGCTTCTGTCTAATTTTAAAAAAAAATAATTTATTAATTATTATTTACACCAATTATAATAATTCGAATACTTATCTATTCTTCTATATCTATACTACTATTAATAAAAAGAAAATCATCCTTTATGAAATTTTTGCCCAAACAATAGTATAGATAAAATGGAAAAGAAAACTGAATTTACTAATTGATTGAAAATATAAAAAGATTCTAATGGAAAAGGAAATAGAAATTAGGTGAATTGGAAAAGGAAAAGAATATTACTAACTGACTGAAAATTATTTAAAAAATTAAAAAAATTTAATTAAACTTTCCTTTTGAAGACTTTAAATGATTTAAACTTTTAAGAAATTAATTAAATATGGGTTGTTAGATTTTTATAGTAATTACAATTAATTCATTTTAATATAGAGGAGGAAGAAAAAACTAAATGCCATACTATGAAAATGAATATACTTAAGATATAAAAGTATAATTACACATATATTAGTGTAATTGACTAATAATAATTGCCTAATAATTATTATTGTATTTAAGCTAAACATTGGTAGTTGAATTTAGTTTTAAAATATTTATAATTAAATTATTTATCATATTTATTTTAGTAATAATATAATTACATAAGTCATATTACATATTTCAAAACCCTAGTCATTTTTTGTTCAAACCCTAGCTAGGCCTCGGCCCACAGGCGGCCGAGGTGGCCTTGGCCATTGGTGGCCGGGGCGTGACCTCGGCCCCCAGGCGGCCGAGGCAGGGCCTCGGCCGTACGTCGTGTGCGGTTTTTTTTTTTTTTGAGTGCTTGCTTCCTTGTTTTGCTGGCAGGTTGGTTCTCCCTTTGTTCACTAACCTGGTTAGTTTTTAAATTTTACAATGGACGTGCTAAATTCAATTGATGTTGATGAACTAACTTCTTCTTCTGATGATGAGGAAGAATATTCACCTCATGATGATGATGATGATGATGATGACATATCCTCCCCTTTTAAGAATGATCTTGACCCTTCTTGGTCTGATTCACCAATGAGGAAAACTCGTCCAAAGAGGAAGAGGCACGAGGCCTCACATTCCCCCCCTCAATAACTTCCTTATAAAGCTTATACGACCTCAATTAGATCCCAAAGAGTTGGAGGATGCCCGAGGTCTTGTGTGTCATAATGTTCGCTTTCTTATACCTGAGCTTAGTGCTACTATTATGAATCATCCTGACACATACTTCGGAGTTCACCTTCTATGTATGCAGCTGGGGCTTAGGTTTCCTCTTCACCGCTTCCTTATAGAATTCCTAAACTACTATGAAATATCCTCAGGCCAACTTGTTCCAAATGACCATCAAGCAATTGTAGGTTTTCTTTCCTTGTGTCGAGAGAGGGGGTGGAACCCACATTGAGCCTTTTCCAAGCACTGTATAGAGTTGGTAGGTCGCCCACCACCTTAGAGGGTAAGTGTTTTGTTGTTATTTCTTCAAAACCCCGTCTCAAGCTTTTTGACGACCGTGCTACTTTTAATAAGAACTGGAAATCAAAATTTGATTTCGTCTCCCTCGATTGTTTACCCCCTTTTGCCGTCAGGTGGGGATCCTAGGTTAGATGCCACCCACCTTTAGATAGGAGTATTCCTGTGCATAGAAGTGTAGTTGAGCTCAGGAAATGTGGTTCTCTAAAGGTTGCTAAGTATACTACTAAATGGGAGTTCGCAAAGTTGGGTTTTTCGAGGACTCAACCAGCGGCCCTTGATTCACCCGGTATCACTTTACTGTTTGTGATGGTTGATTGTTTTTATTAATTTTTTACTCTATCCCTTTTTGCTTTGTAAGTGATATGTCTTCGAGAGCGGATCGATACTTATCACAATCTGGACAAAATCTGCCGTTTTAAAAAAAAGCAAAACGAACAAGAAAGGAAAGAAGAGTCAAGCAGCAGCAGTGGAAGACATAATAAATGGGAAACTTCTTCAGTCCATTCCATCCAGCCCCCCGAGTAAGGGGAAACTTCTTCATTCCGGAACCCACGTGCCCGGACTAACCTGATTCGGCTAGGCGCGGACGTGCCTCCTGGAGCTTCTATAATAAATGGGAGTATCAATGCCGCCTAGTTTGCCTCATGCCTTACTCTTCCAACGGATTTGTAATTCCTCGGTGCCCAACAACCCAAGAAGTGACCGTGCTACAGAGCGGTACCTCAAAAACATGCTAGAGGTTGGTCGTTTAGTTCAAAAATTTATCTACATATACATAAATGGTTTTCACTTTAGTCTTATGCTACAGGCTATGCTGGAAAGACAGGTCTTGCATGCTCAGTGTGAAATAATATGCACCAAGGCCCTTACGGAAAAGGACAAACTCCAGGAGCTTCTAGTGGCACGTGAAGGTGAGCTTGGGAAGCTAAAGGCAGACCACGTAGTATTAACAGCTAAGTTGAAGCAAGAGCAAGAGGATCACGAGAAGATTCGTGCTACAACTACAGCGCTGTGAAAGAGTATGTGAAAGAGTATATGAGCACTACAGGTGGTCTGCCAAATTCAAGGACGATGTGAAAGAGTATATGAGCACTACTGAGGGTGCCAAGGAATTTTAAAAAACTAAAGCGGGCCAATAATCAATTGAGGCAGAATCTCAGGTCGCATTTGATCTTGGAATGCACACCACGCAGCAACAGATTTATCCGGTGCTTCGTGAGAAAGATCCCAACTTCGACCCAGTGGCCATTGGCTTGCCAGTGATGGAGGAGAATCCCGACCCAGACGCCAAGTGTCAAGAAGCTGCTACTTTGATGATGCTATTACTGACAGAGATGCTGTTGGTGAAGTTGATGCTTCTGCCAATGGAGCTACTACTGACTATGAGATGTCCTACATTTTCGACCTTCTCCACGTAAATACTAGCAATATTCCCATAGAAAATATTGTCATCGAAGATATTACCGGGACAAAGGATGAATAGCTATTTTCCATGAACTCTCTGAATAATTCTTCTGCCACTTCCTATTTTTTATCACATTATTAATTACTAGAACTTCAATAAAATTTGCTACTCAACAAAATTTGCTTTACTTCAGTACTCATGTTTTTTTTAAGTAGGCGGCCTCGGGCATACGGGGTCGAGGCCATGTGCCGCCGTGGTGTGACCTCGGCCACAGGCGGTCAAGGCCAATATGCGGCCGAGGTGCAGCCTCGGCCTTTTTTTTTTTAGCTGTAAACCTTTTATCGCGCATCCACATGTAATCTCGAATCATGCAACCATAGAGAATTATTATTTTATTAAAATAATCTGGGCAGACCATGATTAACATTACACTGAATCATTATTGATAGTATCTCGTTAAATGCTCTGAGTTCCATACCCTATCGACTAATCTGCCCCCTACGGTTTTCAATTTATACGTTCTTGGGCGAATGACCTCCTCGATGATGTAGGGTCCCTCCCATTTTTTTGCGAACTTGCCCGCTTCTAAAGGCTGACTGGCTTCTCTCCTTCGTAATACGTAGTCACCTACTTTGAAGTATCAGGGTGCGTCATGATAAGATTTTAATTGTCGGTTGTAGTTCTCCATCCTGCAGAATGCAGCTTCCTTTTTTTCATCTATGAAATTGAGATCCACCCCTTGTTGCAATTCATTTCGGCTTGGCTCATACTCCTCCACTCTCTTACTTGGTATCACCACTTCTATTGGAGCCCGAGCCTCGAATCCATAAGTGAGGGCAAACGGAATTTCCCCAATGGCCCTCATTGGAGTTGTGCGCTAAGTCCAAAGAATATTGTCAAGCTCTTAAACCCATGCTCCGCCAGCTACCTCCAACTTCCTTTTTAAACAATCAAGGATGGTTCTATTCGCATTCTCCACTTGACCATTTGCTTGAGGATATGAGACCGCTACCCGGCTTTGCTTGATGCCCCATTCTAACAAGAACTCGAAGAATTTCCTTGCTTCAAATTGGCGCCCATTGTCCATAATTACCTGACGGGGAATGTCAAAAAGACACAGTATACTTTTTTCGACAAACTTTTTGCACCTTGCTGTCGTGATGCTGGCGAGAGGTTCGCCTTCTACCCATTTGGTGAAGTAATCAACAGCGACAATGATGTACTCCCGGCTTCCAGAGCCTGTGGGAAGGGCCCCTACCAAGTCTATATCCCATCTTGAGAAGGGAATTGCTATACTCACAGGAGTATAATTAGTTGCGGGCCGTCCTGGTAGCGTTAGAAACTCTTGACATTTAGGGCATCTCTTGGCGTATTCTGCGCAATTCTTCCACATTTTTTGCCAAAAGAAGCCCTGCAACATGATGCGATGCGCTATAGTGTACGCTCCCTGGTGCGTAGAGCACACTCCTTCATGGACTTCTCTCATCATCAGTTCCGCTTCATCTGGGTATACACACTTCAGAAATGTGTCGTTATAGGACCGCTTATATAATCTGTCATCTAGAATGACATTGCTAGGTGCCCTTAACTTCGCCAACTTGGCGTCCTGCTCGTGCATGGGTAGAGTTCCATCCTTCTTATACTTCTTAATATGGTCAATCCAGAATGGTTCTCTAGTTTTCATGTGGCAAACCCATGAGATATCAATGCTTGAAGTCTCTAAATCTTCTAAACGAGCAATCTTGCTAATGTGGTTGGGGATTCCGGTACTTAGCTTGGAGAGCATGTCCGCGATAGCATTTTGCTCACGGGGAACTTGGTGAATTTCATACCCCTCAAATTCACGTAGGGTTTTCAACGCTGCATCCCTGTATCTTTGCATACTACCTTCATTGGCCTCATACTCCCCCGTGACATGACTGACTACCAGCTTGAAGTCACATCGAATTCGGACCTTCTCTACTCGTAGCCCTGCAACTAACCGTAACCCATTTAGGAGGGCATCATATTCTATCTCATTATTGGATAATTTGAAGTGGAATTTGATGGCATAGTAGGCGCGGAACCCCTCTAGAGTGATGAACGCTACCTGATAAGACTCCGAGATACCCTTATTTCAGGCACATTTTAGGGTGTTTTATCGCGTCTATAGCATCCTTATTTGGTAAATTATATGCGTAAATGCTTGAAAATCACTAACTAATGCACAAAAGCCATTTTTAGCTTAAAAGAAGTAAAACAGGAGCCTTGGGAGCAAATAGGACCAAAAGATGAGCTTAAAGAGCAAACCAGGCAAGAGCGGAGCCCCGGAGGACCAATATGGAAGGCCACACGCGTGTGAGCAAGCGTGAAAACTTTCCAGAAACTCCCCACGCACGCTCACCCGCGTGTGAGAGGCGTGGAGACTGCAATGTGCGAATTTCAGCTAGGGTTGCCATTTCGGAGACTATTTAAACCCCTTTGATGAATTTTCAGAGGAGGATTCCAGAATTTTAGTTTTCCCTTTTCTTAGTTTTTCCTTTGGAGAACTTTCTCCATTTTTCTTAGTTTTTAGATTAGATCAATTTCCATTGTATAAAACAACAAGCTTGGATTGAAGATCTTCTTCTCTCTAGGTGATCTCTATTTCATTTCTATAATTTTAGCTATCTTGTTCTTGGATTAAATTAGCTTTTTCTTGCATTTCATATCATGAGTAGCTAGTTTAGTCTAGGGATTTGGATTGTGTGATTGAATATTGCTTTTGTGATGATCTTATTTCTATATCTTGGATCTATGAGTTTGTGTTGATGGATTATCTATTCTTGTCTTTTGATTGTTGTTTTGATGAGATCTTGTTATGATTTGGCCAATCTAGATGAGAGATTGAGCTCTTGACTCTTTCATGTCTTTGATTAGAGTTTAGGATTTGAAGCTTTACACAATCAAAGTTCCTATGGACTTCTTAAGAGTAGTAGGATAGTGTGTAGCTTAAGTGTTAGATAAAATTCCTCTTAGAACTTTGGAGTTTGGATGCTTGAAGGCATTCCTAAGTCAAAGAAACCTTAGTACAAAAGGTGGAAAAGGACTAAGACAACACACTCTTGAATAGACAATATCCTAGCAATCCTAATCCATAACCTTAGACACTCACTATGCAATATTCATGAACACTATCCAATCCCTACCCCTTTTACTTATTCACAAAATCACTTTTATTTTACTACTCTCTTGCACTCAAACCAACCAATGAACTACTCTCACTCACAAATCATCCTTCACCACACTCAAATCCTATGCACCATCCAATCAAGTAAACTCCCAAACATTTGACACACCTCCACGTCCCTCCTTCGAGACCGACACTCGGGGAGTCACAGACTTTCTATTTTAACATAAATATCTTTTGACATCTCAACCCTACTCACAAAACTCCAAATGTCAACAAAAATGGCGCCGTTGCCGGGGAGGATCAAAACGTCAACATCAAGGTAATTTCTCATCTTTTTAACTCTTTATCCTTGAATATTCATGAGTTTGGAAGAGCTTGAATGTGAAATTTATTCTACATTGGCTAGCATGATTTTGAATGATTTTGAATGATTAAATTGGTTATAATTCTTCATAGAACTATCCTTTAATGTTTTCTTTCATTATTGATGGTTACATTGATGGATTGTTATATATTTTTGAACTTCAAGTGTGAACACCATTGATGAACAAATGTGTTTGTTAGATTTCTTGTTGAAATTATGAAATTGATGCTTGAATTGATGAGTACACTTGTTATAGAATTATTATATGCCATCAATTTGATTTTTCACATGCTACATTGCCCAAATTAAATTTTCAGTTTCAAACCCTAATTTTGAATTTGGGGAAGAAGATGAAGTTGACTTTTTGAAATTATTGACTTTTGTAGTTGACTTCTTATTTGACTATCAAATTGATATATCTTATGATGATTTTATACATGTGTGTGATAATGGAATGATATTGTTGATATTCTTATGATAGAATTGTCCAAAATATAGTGGAAACTATGGCGAAATTTTCAAAAATTCTTAGCCCTATATGTTTGAAATCCATTATTTTGACAAGGAATTTTGCACTAATATGATGGTGACTTGTTATTTTGACAAGGAATTTTGCACTAATATGATGGTGACTTGTTTAAAGGACAAGGAATTTTGCACTAATATGATGGTGACTTGTTTAAAGACAATTACCATGAATAATAATTTATATAATTTGTAGGATGGGACGCTCGAAAGAAATTGCAAAGAAATCAAAACATGATGTAGGAGAATCGAGTCGATCTAGGACACGGCAACAAGCTACTGCTCAACAGACTATACAAGAGCCGAGGTCAAGGTAATTGCGACACTTGACACCTATTCAACTTGCAACAGTGGATAACTATTAAGGGAAGCAGCTTTCTGTTGGCCGTCACTTTGAGGACAATGTTTTAAGAGAATTTGGTTGTTTCGAAGAAGTGAATATGCTTCTTAGGCACCCACAGCTCCGCTATCTGTTTCAGTGGAGAGGACCCACCTATGCGCCTGTCACCTATGAGTTCTTGGCGACCTTGGAAATTAGAAGGGAAGTCAACGATACAAGGGAGTCTATTTCATTCACTCTTTTCGGCAACCACTACTGTATGTCTATCAACACTTTAGGTGTTACACTCGGTTTTCATGATGCAGCAAGCGTATCCATGCCGTATTTCAGAGATTTCAAGGAAGATTTTGATACTGACAAAGTTGCTAGACAGTATTGGAGAAGAATCACCAACAATGCCCCATACAACTCTTCAAACTTGAAAGCAAAGCTCATCACCCGGAATGCTCTGAAGGCTATCAGATTAGCCTTTGCTATTAATCTCTCAGGAAGAACCACAAATCGCAACAAGGTATACAAGCAGGATCTATTCTACATGTGGTGCATGGAGAATGATGTTCGCATCAACATGGGCGTCCAAGCTAGAAAGTGGCTCCAAACCCAGCAAAAGCCTAAGGTTCAGACTGTGTTCATTGGACCTTTCGTTACTAAACTGTGCATTGGGTTGGGCCTACTGAACCGGTTGATGGGAGAGAGATCCGATGGTTGTACAATTTCTTTTACCGTGGGTGAGTTCTTTACTGCAGAACTAAGGCTTGGAGGTGATGATGCACCTGATCTAGAGGCTTCTGATGAGGATTCTGATGAGGACGAGGAAGAGAATGAGGAGGAGAATGCTGCACAGGAGCAAGGCCCTACTCCAATGGATTGGGCCGCGTCGCAAAATTTTCATAGACAGCTCTATGTGGAACAAATGAACTATTGGCATGAGGAGCATACTTGGCATCAAGGCCACTTCACATCCATCTCCGCAAGATAGGATGCTCACATCGAGGACCTCAACCGCATGAGACAGGCAGTGGAGGAAAATGATAGAAGAATTGCCGCATTTGAAGCTAGATTCGACAGGCAATTCCGTCCCTTCGGTGATGAGTGATGCCTTCCTTCAATTTTTCTTGGTCCTGACTGATTGACACTTGATTCTGAGTTCTGTGACTTTGGTTACTATGGTTGCTAGCCCCACCTGAACATTAGGATCCCTATGCGTGGGGTTCCGACTTTTATTTTCTTTATTTCTTTACTATGCTTTATTTATCTTTATCGCTTTATGTTATTTAGTTTCCAACTACTTTATTTTTTTTTTCTGCATTCTATTCGGATATTTCTACTTATTTTTATGCTTTATTATCTAAGTTTTAGTTATTTTTATTGCTTTTATATTTCTATCAGCTTATAATAATTGAATAGTACTCCGAAAACCCTTTTTGTATGTTATGTCTCCATTTCTTATAGAGCATCTATAACGGGAGCGGGCCTATGCTGGAAGCTAAAGTGTGGAAAGAGGGATGCATACTTGGTTTATCCTCTTATCCCTTTTCTAATTTTAAGCCCCATTTTGATCTTTAAAGTGTGGAAATATTTTCTTTATAGCTTTGTGTATGAGTATACTTAAGTTTACCATGATTAATAGGATCGTTTGATGCAGACCCTTTATCCCAAAGAAATTTCCAAAGTGTGGAAAGGGATTTTTATTTGTCTATCCTTAGAATCTCTGTTTCGTTCTTTTACCCTGTACGTATAGAAACATCAAGGACGATGTTTACTTTAAAGTGTGGAAAGGACGCACTTCGTGCTTTACATGCTTACATGTTTAGTTTTAGAAGTTGAAGCTCTTGAGAATGATAAGCGGGTGCATTTGCAGTTTTGAAAAGAGAGTTATTATTTGTGTTATATAGGGAGAATTTTGACTAGATGCCCAAAAATTTTTACTCTCGAAATATTTTTGAGGAAGTTACTTTTCGCACCCATGAGAGTGTTTAGAGCCAAATAAGTTTATACCCTTGCCTGCTTGCATGATGTTCACCTCTTATTTACGTAGGATCTTAGTCAAGGATCTCTCGAAGTGGGAGTGTGTACTTTTTAATTTGAGAAAGATAAAACTAGCGAGGCACGAAATTGAACTAACCTTGGTAGGGCATGGGGCAAAAGGTGAGCCTAATGGTGAGCTTAATGAGAAAACAAAACCCTTGAACATTAAATAGAAAAATGCATGAGGGGTTGACACGAGGAGAAGTCGAAAAGGCAAAAGGCCAATCACCAAAGAGTTTAAAATTGAGGGAAGCCAATTCGTTGGGTTGTGTCCAAACCATAGTCTTCGGTAAGCAAAAAGCTTTATCTGGAGTCGGTTGTTCACATAAAAAGATCCCAAGAATTGAGAAAATAGAGTTGAGGTGAGCTGCTTTGCTAGGATTCGAGTACCCATTGCACTGATCTTCGAAAAAGCATGGATCTCCATGTGAAGTCGGGTGGCTCGATGACGTTATCCTAGGAAGTGAGAAGAAAGAGGGACCGCGCTAAGCTAAAAGCGGTGAGTGGTCCATGCCCCTACCCTCATTTACATTTACGTTGGGATTTGGCGTATAAGGATGTAAAGTTGATTAGCTAGCGCACATCGTTCCCACTAGTAGGATCGGCTAGAGACCCTATTTAAATAGAAGGTGAACCAAAACTTTGGAAATGCATGCTTGCGTATGGTGCGAGAAGTGTGATCCCTTGTTTTATTTGTTTATCTACGAAATGTTTTTATTTCCCGAAAATATTTCTTGAGTTGTTGACATCTGACAAAAATCCTTTATAGATAACACAAATGATTTCCCCCGTTTCAACAGTCTTAGACACCCAACATTTTGATTTGCCAAAAGCTTTATTTTGCATGAGAGAGTATCTCGGAGACTTATATGCTTAGAGAATAAAATGTCTTGCTTGAGGACAAGCAAGAAATAAAGTGTGGAAAATTTGATAAGACTCCGAGATACCCTTATTTCAGGCACATTTTAGGGTGTTTTATCGCGTCTATAGCATCCTTATTTGGAAAATTATGTGCGTAAATGCTTGAAAATCTCTAACTGATGCACAAAAGCCATTTTTAGCTCAAAAGAAGTAAAACAGGAGCCCCGGGAGCGAATAGGACCAAAAGATGAGCTTAAAGAGCAAACCATGCAAGAGCGGAGCCCCGGAGGACCAATCTTGAAAGCCACACGCGTGTGAGCAATCGTGAAAACTTTCCAGAAGCTCCCCACGCATGCTCACACACGTGTGAGAGGCGTGTAGACTGCAATGCGCGAATTTCAGCTAGGGTTATCATTTCGGAGACTATTTAAACCCCTTTGATGAATTTTCAGAGGAGGATTCCAGAATTTTAGTTTTCCCTTTTCTTAGTTTTTCCTTTGGAGAACTTTCTCCATTTTTCTTAGTCTTTAGATTAGATCAATCTCCATTGTAGAAGACAACAAGCTTGGATTGAAGATCTTCTTCTCTCTAGGTGATCTCTATTTCATTTCTATAATTTTAGCTATCTTGTTCTTGGATTAAATTAGCTTTTGCTTGCTTTTCATATCATGAGTAGCTAATTTAGTCTAGGGATTTGGATTGTGTGATTGAATATTGCTTTTGTGATGATCTTATTTCTATATCTTGGATCTATGAGTTTGTGTTGATGGATTATCTATTCTTGTCTTTTGATTGTTGTTTTGATGAGATCTTGTTTGGATTTGGCCAATCTAGATGAGAGATTAGGCTCTTGACTCTTTATGTCTTTGATTAGAGTTAGGATTTGAAGCTTTACACAATCAAAGTTCTTATGGACTTTTTAAGAATAGTAGGATAGTGTGTAACTTAAGTGTTTGATAAAATTTCTCTTAGAACTTTGGATGCTTGAAGGCATTCCTAAGTCAAAGAAGCCTTAGTACAAATGGTGGAAAAGGACTAAGACAACACATTCTTGAATAGACAATATCCTAGCAATCCTAATCCATAACCTTAGACACTCACTATGCAATATTAATGAACAGTATCCAATCCTTACCCCTTTTACTTATTCACAAAATCACTTTTATTTTACTACTCTATTGCACTTAAACCAACCAATGAACTACTCTCACTCACAAATCATCCTTCACCACACTCAAATCCTATGCACGATCCAATCAAGAAAACTCCCGAACATTTGACACACCTCCACGTCCCTCCTTCGAGACCGACACTCAGGGAGTCACAGACTTTCCGTTTTAACATAAATATCTTTTGACATCTCAACCCTACTCACAAAACTCCAAATGTCAACACTACCCCTCCACCCCAGCCTTTGCTGTTGAAAGAACCATCCGTAGACAAGGTCCACCATCCTCCATCCTCATTTTCGACCTGCTCCATCACCTCTCGAACCGTGCACTCAACTATAAAATCTGCAAGAGCTTGACCTTTGATGGTTGGCCTTGGCCTTAATTCAATATCAAATTGGCTAAGGTGCATGGCCCATCTTGCGATCCTAGCAGAGTTGGCATTTCGCAAGAAACTTCCCAACGGTTGATGTGAGAGTACATGGATGGGATGGACTTGGAAATAGTGGGCCAACCTTTTTGAAGAGGTAACCACGGTAAATACAGTTTTCTCCACCACAGTGTATGGTAGTTCCACGTCATGCAAGGCTTTGCTTACATAGTAAATAGGGCGTTGAGTCCCTCTTTCCTCTTTGACCAGCACGGAGCTGATTGCACCCTGCGACACACCTAGGTATAAAAGTAAGGTTTCACGCGCCTATGGCTTTACAAGCAAGGGCAGGGATAACAATTTTTTTTCAACTCGTCAAAGGTCAACTGGCAATCTGGAGTCTGTTCAAACCCCTTGCTCTTCTTCAATATCTAGAAGGGAAGGGACTACTCGGCCAATCTAGACAAAAACCGACCTAAGGTCGCAAGGCGTCCATTGAGCCTCTAGACTTCTTTTATGGACCGCGGGGGTTCCATGTCAATAATGGTCTTCATTTTTTATGGGTTTGGCTCTATTCCATTTCTAGTAACCATAAAACACAGGAACTTGCCCCCATGAACTACAAAGGTGCATTTCTTTGGGTTCAAGCGTAAATTAAAATCTTCCACAATGGAAAATACCTCATTAAGGTCTTCGACATGAGAGACGGCTCTGTGGCTTTTGACGATCTTTTCGTCCACATATGCCTTTATGTTTCGCCCCAGCACCTTCTAAATAATTTGGCCACCATCCGAGTATAGGTGGCGCTTGCATTTTTTAGGCCGAACGACATAACTAAGTAGGAGAATATGCCTTCTAGGGTAGTGAAGGCAGTCTTCTCGGCATCTTCCTCATGCATGGATATCTGATGGTACTCTTGGAAGGCATCCATGAAACTCATCAATTTGCAACTCGTTGCTTCGGTTCATGGGGCAAGCTTTATTGAGGTCTGTATAATCTACACACATTTTCTACGTGTATCCTTTTGGGGCTAAAACCACGTTGCTTGATAAGCCTCCAAGATACCTATGATAAGACTCCGAGATACTCTTATTTCAGGCACATTTTAGGGTGTTTTATCGCGTCTATAGCATCCTTATTTGGTAAATTATTTGCGTAAATGCTTGAAAATCACTAACTGATGCACGGAAGCTACTTTTAGCTTAAAAGAAGCAAAACAGGAACCCCAGGAGCGAATAGGACCAAAAGATGAGCTTTAAGAGCAAACCAGGCAAGAGCGGAGCCCCGGAGGACCAATCTGGAAGGCCACACGCGTGTGAGCAAGCGTGGAAACTTTCCAGAAGCTCCCCACGCACGTTCACACGCGTGTGAGAGGCGTGGAGATTGCAATGCGCAAATTTCAGCTAGGGTTGTCATTTCGGAGACTATTTTAACCCCTTTGATGAATTTTCAGAGAGGATTCCAGAATTTTAGTTTTCCCTTTTCTTAGTTTTTCGTTTGGAGAACTTTCTCCATTTTTCTTAGTTTTTAGATTAGATCTGTTGGTCCCAAGGGGATGGGGTACAAGTCTAGAGGGGGGGTGAATAGACTTGTATAAGATTTTGCAAATCTTTTCGACCTCTCGTGTGTATTGAACTTAGGATGTTTAGGTTCGATACCTCACGAGGTGAAGACAAAGTTTTATGCGCAGCGGAAATGTTATCCCCTTTCAGTTAGCACGAGTTTGAGTTAGTTCGAGAGGTGTGTTTATATGTAGTGCAGTCGAGAGGTTAGCGAGAGATAAAAGCAGTAAGTAAATGCAAGAGAGATTTTTAAGTGGTTCGGCCAACCCGCCTACGTCCACTCTTCTTCCAGAAACTCCCTGAAAGGATTGCACTAAAAACTTCCCTTTTTAGTACAATATCGAGCGCTTGAGCTTTGATCACGAAGCCCGCCTCAAGCCTCAGGTTTTTCGCCCCGCTTCTTGTTACTCCACCTCTCGAGCACTTGACCTTTGATCACCAAGCCCGCGTCAAGCCTCAGGATCTTCACAAGACAGCTTCCCAGGTTACTCCGCCTCTCCAAGGTCTTTCTCCCCGCTTCCAGCTACTCCACCTCTCGAGCACTTGACCTTTGATCACCAAGCCCGCGTCAAGCCTCAGGTTTCTTTCACTCGGACAGCTGCCAGGTTACTCCACCTCTCTTGCTTAATCCAAAGCAAGGTGTTTTTGGTTGTCACAGTTGAATGTAACAGACTCCAATCTGACCACAAGCTATCGTTGAATCA
>NC_044920.1:15946272-15946916 GCF_003576645.1 Ipomoea triloba | reverse complement strand
TTTATTGTTTCTGTGTCTTTACGTCCTTATATATGAGAGTAGAGGAATAATTCCGTTGGAGGGAAAATTATTCCGTTTGAAATTTGTCTCCCATGCTGATCATGGGTCTTGCATATTTTCAGCATATTTCATGGAGTGGCGATCTTGTAACTTGAACCTCTTTGTCTTGTAGTGAATATTCCATAGTTCACTTTCTTGAGTCCATGCTCCACTTTCGTCTTTTGGTAAAAGTTACTCTTTTTATATTCCCATTATTCCTTGTTTGTAGGGAATCAGACCACTTCAGCATTGGTGCACCTTTTGACCGTTTGTGGTGGAAATCTGACGTGTCATCCATTTCCGCCCATTGTGAAATCTTCACGTTCGGCACCTCTTTCTCCATGATATTCTTCTTCTCCAAACCTTAAGTGTGCTTCCTTATCGTCATTCAGCATTACTGGAGAGGTGTCAGTTTATCGAGACCAACGTTGATGTCTCGAACCCAAGCATCGAGAGCTCTACCTCTCGAACTTCTGCTTATGTCTCGAACTGGATGGTTGTATCGAGAGGTACTTATCTCTCGAACTTTGCTTATGTCTCGAGACTTAGTTGATGTCTCGCAGACCCTTATTCCTCCAGTGTTGTCCCGTGCCTTCTTCTGATCT
>NC_044920.1:15878984-15946129 GCF_003576645.1 Ipomoea triloba | reverse complement strand
TACTTAACAGTTGGTATCATCAAAACCTATTACATGATGTTCCTAACAATTTTCCCCTTTTTGATGATGCCAACACTTATACTTACTCTATATGGCTGATTTGATAGAAAGAATTAACATAGATTTTATTTTTCAGCGCATATGATAAGTTTGACAAATACTCTACTAAAACGTTGAAAAATATAACTCACGCAACACCCCCAGCAAAAGATATATATGATTATAAAAAGGGTATGTTTACAAAGCAGAGTTTAGTAGACACAATTGAAAGAAATAAGACCAAGAACAACATAGATATCAATACATTGAAATGAGATGGAGTTTGGACCACGAGAGCTTACTTCTTGTTGGCTTTCCTTTTCTTGTTAATGGCTTCTCGTGTCTTGATGGGGTCTTTCGGATTTACCAGGCTTAAGTATTCATCTGTGACATCTAGATGCCTGTAGTTCCTGTAGGCTTCCCCCACGAACTCACCATCAATTACTCCATCTTTCCACCAGGCAATGCATTCTTCTGGAGACATATTGCTGTGTGTAGATATCCCAGTGGTTTTCAGCAGCTTGAATATCTCCAGGGTCAGAATTTGTTCAGTGTCTTCTCTGTTCCCAAACTTAAAGCTTGTCAGGATAAGATCTATCTTCCTTTCTTCTTCTGACTGTTGTTCTTGTCTTTTTCTTCTCCTTTCTCTGTCCTCTTCTCTCCTTCTCTCCATTTCCAGTGTGCGCTGGACCCTTAGGTTTTCTGCCTTTTTAGCATCCTCCATTGCTTTACTCATTATTCTTGGTATTTTTGGAGGTGGTCCAGCTGGTTCACTTGCTGCCCTTTTCTTGCCCGTTGTATCCCCCTTCTTTTTCCCTTTATTTTCCCCCTTGTTGGCATCATCAACACGGGAGAGGAGGATGGACATACCTTCGAAGATTGCCTGAAGTTGGGCAGGCACTTGGTTCGACAGGTCATCGAGTATGGCCTTCATCACATCCTGTCGAAGTTCACTGGAATATTGGAAGGCTCGAAGCTCTGCTCGCATCTCGGCTAATTCAGCCCTCGCACTTGCAGCCTCTGCTCGAGCTACAGCAGCTTCATCAGTGGCTTTCCGTGCTGCATCCTCAGCCCATATCGCCTGTTCGAGAAGTTCGGCATGACGGCCTTGGGATTCACTTGTGCCAGCAGCAGGCATTGCAGCATTGCGAACAATGGCTAGTACGCGCTCAAAGCGAGCCATCTTCTGAGTTTGATCAGCCATAAATTGACGTACTTCGCCAAAGAACTCTTGCGCGGCCTGTTGATCATGGTTAGAAGTAGAAGGAGAAGAGGATCGAGAGGTACCTTTCGTTGGAGGGGACTTGGGTGCTTCCAGATTTCCACCCATGACTTGTAGTTGCGAGTCCACCTCTCGATTTATTGTCTGAGGAGCCACAGGGACACCGGGTTCAGAGCTCGAAGGTAGCTCCATGTCAGGCGCTTCCCGGTTTCCACCTGAGGGATGGATCACTTCTTGCTCCTCACCTCTCGAACCTGGAGCCTCAGCTTCAACAACTGTGGAGATAGGATCAGCCGGAGAGGGTTCTTCAGTATTGGACGCTTCCCGGTTTCCATCCAATAGAAGTTCCCTTTCGGTATCACTTCTCGAACCAGTGCTGGGAACTTGGTCATCTGCTGGTGGAATTGGAGACGAGGTTTCGATAGGTGCTTCCCTGTTTCCACCTTCGATAGTTGCATCGTCCTCCTCAGCACTTCTCGAACCAGCAGAACTTGGAACATTCTGCTCATGTTGCTCATTGTGCTGCTCTTCGGTCTGCTCCGATGAGTCTGGGATGATGATTATTTGAGGAGCAGTAGGAAAACCCGGCAGTGTGAGCAGCGGAACTACACCCTCTCGAACTGTCTGAGCTTCATCGTTGTCAATCGAGGGTGTGGACGCAGGTGGTGGCAAAAGTAGAACGGTGTTGGGTGCCACTTGAGGTGCTTAAGAGGTCTCGGATTCACCTCTCGAAGCTTCTACCTGTTCGTCCAGAGCAGAGTTGCTGACTTGGGACAGTGGGATTGCGGCTGTTGCAATATCATCGTGAGCAACCCCAGAGGTCTCTCCTGGACCTCTCGTGAATTCAATGTTATGTCCCAAGGAGATGGCAATGGCCAGCCTTATTTCTTCCTGAAATTGAGCTTCTGTTTCAGGATCTTCTTCAGGCTCAGCTTCAACTTCTGGTGCATCAACTGCTATGCCCTTCCCTTTATCAGTTCTTCCACTGTTCAGCTTCATTACTTGTGTTTCGTGGGCAAGTTCCATCAGTTGTTGAGCTGGGATCTCGGAGATGCCCAACCACTGGAGTGCAAACTGCTCTTCTGCCTCCATTTCAGCTGCTTGACTCATCAATTGAGTGAAAGAACTGGTTCTCCAGTTGATCCACCTGATCACCCTGGAGAAGTCATCAAGAGTGGGTGCTTCCACTGCCAACTGAGTGGAAACTTCTTCATATAAGTCATCCCGCCCATCAGAGATGATTTCAGTGGCAGAAATTGCTTCGTCTATCTGAGCTGTGATCTCTCGACTATGCTCCAAGAGATCATCTCCCACCCTGACTTTGTAGTCTGTCTCTCGAACCATCTCATGTGGTTCTTCTGCACCCCCTTGTACTGGATCACTGATCCCAGTACCTTCAACCTCTCGAGCCATCTCTCGAGATAAACCAACAGAGTCAACATCTCCCTCAGCATCATCACCAGCGTGCAGACCGATAGAGAAAGCTGCTGACAGGGACCTGGTAGGGGTACTCTCTCAACCTCAGTGGCCAGTATAGCCTGAGGTTCCCCCTGGGCTTGTGCCCTGTCCTCAAACGGTACTTGAACAACAGAGGGTATTACTGCCCTGTCCTCAAACGGTACTTGAACAACAGAGGGTATTACCTCTCGGATCTGGGTGACAACAGCAGTTTTGGCTTTCTTAGCCCTCTTTGGCTGGGTGACAACAGCAGTTTTGGCTTTCTTAGCCCTCTTTGGCAGATGAACCCTTTGTATCAGTACATCTAGAGTTTCATCATCAGAATTCTTTTCCTTGGTTTGGGCTTTCCTTTTGCCCCTATCAGAATTCTTTTCCTTGGTTTGGGCTTTCCTTTTGCCCCTGCCTTTTGGCTGTGAGGGAGAAGGTGCAGCCTTAACACCTTTAGTTTTGGGGACTAGAGATTTCGTCCTACCCATATAGGTATTTCGATGAATCTCTTTTCCCTCCCTCAGTTCGAAGCCCTTCAGGCTTAGGAGAAATTGCACAACAAAGCCGAAACCAACCTTTTTACTGATCGACAGGTTGGTGTTGGAGACTGAGCGTATCACTTGCTGTTGGAGGAAGTTGAAGATAATATGTGCCCAGTCCAGCTTGTTGTTGTTCCAAATGGCATGGAGGATTTTGAGGAGGTCTAGACTAACCTCGTCAGTTCCGGACACCTTGCCGAGCACAAACTTCATGATTAGGTCGGCAGCGAGAGCAAACCTATCCTTTAGGTGGTACTTGCGGAGGGCAGAGGATGCTCTGGGTGGTGCAGTCGCTAGTCGGATTTTCTCCCAGAAGGCTTGCTTGTCCAAGTCGTAATCCGATAGATGCTTGACTGCTTCCTCCGATGACGCGAAATCAAATGCCGCTCTGAGGTCACCTACAGATGTTGTGATGGGAAAATCATTAAAGCGGCTTTCGATTTTACCCTTCGTGACCTTGGCATTTGCGAACCATTCTGTGAAGTCGAGGGGGTGAACGGGCCCGTAGTCGTGCGTCATGTATTTCATCAGTCCTGCTTTCTCAAACTTCTTCAGGACTTTTTCCGCCATTTTTGGATTAGGGGAGTTGGTGATGAAGCCGTTTCTGTCAAGGATACTCCCCGCCTTGACTTGTTTGATCTGAGAGCGAATGTGTAGCAACTCCCTTTGATATGCGTCAGCAGATGAGGTTGATGTAGAGGATTGGGACGCCATTGATGAAGGTTAGATGTTTTGGAGGGAATGAGTACTGCGTTTAGGATTTGGGGACTTTGGGTAAACGGTTTTAGCTTGAATCCGGGTAAAGAAGAAGGATTTGGCTTTTATATCATGTGGATTCGGGTTGGATATATGGGTAGGGTTGTATATTTGATCCGTGTGAAGATACCGGTTAATTTCAAAGAAGTAAAAGGTCAGGAATACCCCTAATAACGGTCAGCGTATATGAAAATAAGGGTATTTTTGGTAATTTAACAGAGCGGTTTTAGATTTAGGATAGTGGGGTATTAAAGAATAGTAACTATATGAGCATGCTCCCACTTATGGTATTAAAGAATAGTAACTATATGAGCATGCTCCCACTTATCACGAAAAAGAATAGTAACTATATGAGCATGCTCCCACTTATCACGAAAAAGAATAGTAACTATATGAGCATGCTCCCACTTATCACGAAAAGATTTTGTAACTATATGAGCATGCTCCCACTTATCACGAAAAGATTTTAAATATGGAAGACCGTCAGTAACCGGTGCCCATGTGGCTAGCATTAATATCCATAGTTAGCCGTTCCCTTCATATATCAGATTCACCTCTCAAAGGTGAATTGTCTTCCACATGAGTTTAAGGATCTTCCCCCTGAGTGATTGATCCCTAAACCTCCTTATTCCTCCGTCTTGATCTGGTTAAGGATCATCCCCCTGAGTGATTGATCCCTAACCCTCCTTATTCCTCCGTTCAGAGATATCAGTTTGTTATCTTTCGAAGTGACCTCTCGAACTATCCTTCTTCGAGACATAACGTATATAGACAAACTGATCGGGTGACCTCTCGAACTTCTTTTCGAACACAGATTGCGAGAGAAACAAGTTTGATTCATCTAAAAGATATCACTTGGAAAATATCCTTAAGTTCATTTAGTGATTTCCAGATGCATTACATATGAATCAATATCGTATTAAATTCCTTAGAAACTTTTGTTTGGCCTTGGTCAGCCTAATAGGAATCTATCGTTAAAGCAGAAACTAGCCATCTAAAGTCCTATTTGTCTAATAACAGAACTAGGGGTGGCTATTCCCTTTTCTTGTTCTTCTCTCCGAAGCTGCTTACTGTAGTTGGGAGTGACCATCTTCATCGCTAATCCTCTTAAGGACTTTGGATTAGGTATGATCACCCCTTTGACTGCTGCAGACCTCAGAAAGTCCCATCTGGTCTTCCTCTCCATTTCCCTTGGTTCTCCATTTGGTTGAGGAAGGCCCTTTTCCAGAATGTGCAGCAGTGGGAGTCCCTCTTGTGCAGGACTCTCCTCCCGATTCCAGTATCCCATCGTTGTGGATCCCCTCGCATTTGGTGATCCATTCACCTTGGATGGAAACAGAATTCTTGTTTGGATTATCAGGAAGCTCCGCAATCTGTTCACCCTTCGTAGATTCTGGATAGTTTTCTCCTTGAAAATCTTTGGACTTGACTGGCGGTTTCTTTCCTCTATAAAAGAATGGAACATCATCTTTTCCTTTCTTTTTCTCCATGGAGAGTTGATGATATGAACTTCTGAAAGAAACCCTCTTATTTATAGCCCAATACGGTTATCACTTTTGAGTCACGGGATGTAATATGACTGACCATTCAATGCTTGTGTAACTCCAAAGCTGCCATAAAGTTGATGAAACCGCCCCTCACATGCGAAACAGTTCATGGCACTAAATACAAGAAGATAAGATTTGACCATTCATCCCAATTCTATCATTCCCAATTCTCACCTTAGTTGAGAGAATCTANTGAGCTCAAAGTTACTCGGTTGTATTTTCGCTCTTGGTTTACTTGTCGAACTTACAACGTTTTGCCTATGTGTCGAGACTTGGGGATTTCTACTTAACAGTTGGTATCATCAAAACCTATTACATGATGTTCCTAACAAGATCAATTTCCATTGTAGAAGACAACAAGCTTGGATTGAAGATCTTCTTCTCTCTAGGTGATCTCTATTTCATTTATATAATTTTAGCTATCTTGTTCTTGGATTAAATTAGCTTTTGCTTGCATTTCATATCATGAGTAGCTAGTTTAGTCTAGGGATTTGGATTGTGTGATTGAATATTGCTTTTGTGATGATCTTATTTCTATATCTTGGATCTATGAGTTTGTGTTGATGGATTATCTATTCTTGTCTATTGATTCTTGTTTTAATGAGATCTTGTATGGGTTTGGCCAATCTAGATGAGAGATTGAGATCTTGACTCTTTCATGTCTTTGATTAGAGTTAGGATTTGAAGCTTAGAAACAATCATAGATCCTATGGACTTCTTAAGAATAGTAGGATAGTGTGTAGCTTAAGTGTTTGATAAAATTTCTCTTAGAACTTTGGATGCTTGAAGGCATTCCTAAGTCCAAGAAGCCTTAGTACACAAAGGTGGAAAAGGACTAAGAACACACACTCTTAAATAGCCAACATCTTTGTGTTGATTATCCATTACCTTAGACACACCCAGACGCAACATAGATGACCACCATCCAATCCCTACCTCTTTACATAATTTCCAATCCCTTTCATTTTACTCTTTTCTCATACAAACCCAACTATATGAACTACCTTCACTCACAATTCACGATCACCACACTCAAAACCCTTGCATGACTCAATCAAGTAAACGCCCGAACATTTGATACACTTCCACGTCCTTCCTTCGAGACCGACACTCGGGGAGTCACTGACTTTCCGTTTTAACACACAAATATCTTTTGACATCTCAACCCTACGCAAAACCACAATGTCAAAATGGCGCCGTTGCTGGGGAAGGCAATAGGTTGTCAAAAGTTTTTGTTTACTTTGATTGAATGATTGCTAGATTTGAGCATTGTTAATCTATACCATTTTCTTTTGTTTCATTTTTATTTTACTTGTTTTTGCTACTTACCCAATTGACTACTTCTAGTCAATTGTGGAATCTTTGCTTCATTGATAATCTTACTAGGTAAATGGACACGCGAGCAAAGGGAAATCAAGGCTTACTACCTTACATTCTAGAAATCAATAGAGCAACTAGGAAGAAAAATACCCAAAGGTCACAAATGGCTTCATCAAACGCAACAAGAAATCCACAAGGAAGAGGAGCGACTATACCAAACCCGCCCCCAATTCCAGTTAATCCACAATGACCAATTGACCATGAAGAACCAATTCTTGAAGAACCACAAGCTAACAGAGCAAACCCACAAGAAAACATTTGTGAAGAAGAATACTATGGAATTCCTCAGAAACCACAAAGATCAATTGTAGATTATATGGCTCCAGATTTTAACATGCACAACACCGATGGAAAACGTCAACTTTCACGTGCATCCAACTATTCTTACACTGGTTCAGAACAGTCAATACTCGGGATTGCCATCCGAAGATCCCAATGCACACATAACAAGGTTCATACGAGCATGAGGGATGTACAGACAAGAAGGCGTTAGTGAGGAGATAATTCGACTTAAATTATTCCCATTTTCAGTTATAGGAGAGGCAGCACGTTGGTTGGAAAGCCAAGACGACAATCATTTCAGATCGTGGCAACAATTGCATCATGAATTCATGAACGAGTTCTTTCCCATCACAAAGACTATGAGAATTCAAAGGCTAATATAGGAATTCAAGCAAGGAAGGCTTGAGACTTTGGGGGAGGCTTAGAGACGATTTAAGGTTCTCAAAAGACAATGCCCACAAGATCTGATGCACCCATGGGACATGATTAGCTCATTTTACGGAGGGCTAACCGATGACGGAAAGATGTTACTTGACTCATCCTCCAGCGGTGCCTTTGTCTACTTAGCTTTGCCAGAAGTTGAAGAATGGATCGAGAGAATATCTAAGAATACCTCTTGTTGGTATGACCGACGAGGAGAGCACGGAGGCATGTATGAGGTTAATAGCCATGTGGCAAGCGAGGCTAAAATAGAGGCAATGAATCATGAAATCAAAAAGTTACAGGCCATGGTAGAAAAAATGGAAGGAAAACCCAAGCCTTGTATGACTTTGGCACTTTACTGTAACATCTGTGGAGGACCACATGATACTAATATTTACACTTCACCGTCTGCATCTGAGCAAGTTGAGGCGGTAGACTATCAAAGGAACTCCAACTACAATACCTATGGACAAAATCAAAGATCGAATAACAATTGGAAACAGGGCGAGGGATGGAACAACAATGATGGATATCAAGCGCGAGGATAATACAATTATGGAAACAAGCCTGCTTATGGACAAAATGACAAAGGCAGATTGATGTATAACCAGAACCAAGGCAATGGAGGTAAAATGACCCAGTTCAAGCCACAATACAACTCTCAAATTGACTTTACTCAACAGAGGAGGGATGATATCCGTGAAGTAGATGAAAGGCTTACCAGGACGATTATGGAACTGAAAAGTGATCGTGCAAATCTTAAACAAGAGATCACTCAGGAAATCAGACAAGAGATTTCTAGTCTCACACAAGAATCTAAGGCTACACTCAAGACTATTGAGAATCAAATCTCACAAATGTTCAAGATGATGTCTGAGAGGCACTACGGACAACTCCCTAGTAACACAGAGAATAATCCCAAAGAGAGAGTCAATGCTATTGATGCCAAGGAAGAAAAGCACGAAAATTGTGACCCGATGGATATTGTTTGTGGCATATGCCAATGTAGGAAGGAAGGTAAGAAAGATGAGACTACCTCTTGTTGTCCTGATCTTGAATTAAAGAATGCGAGCGCTTCGTGCACAATTTCAATGAATAAAAGCAATGAGAAAACCACTTCTGAAGTACGCCCCAAAGAAAAGGAGCTATCACAAGACAAAACAAAAAATACAAAGGAAAAAGAAGCGGCACGAGAAGGTACAATTAATGCTTTTATTGGAAAGTTTTTCAATAACAAAGAATGCCGCGAGTTATTTGAGGATGATAATTGTGATAATTTTACTTGTCTAAGCCAAGAGTC
The DNA here is from genome assembly GCF_003576645.1 of Ipomoea triloba. Taxonomy (NCBI): domain Eukaryota; kingdom Viridiplantae; phylum Streptophyta; class Magnoliopsida; order Solanales; family Convolvulaceae; genus Ipomoea; species Ipomoea triloba. The sequence continues at coordinate 15,937,195 of NC_044920.1, read as the reverse complement.
TTCGGCTTGTTTGACTGAGGGTCACCCCAAAAAGAAGGGCAACCCCGGAGCTTTGTTGATTCCTTCTTCTGTACAGAACATGGATCATCAAAATGCTCTAGCCAATCTCGGAGCTTCAATTAATGTCATGTCTTCAAATCTCTTTGAAAAATTGAACTTACCAAGTTTGAAACCGACAAGGTTGGCACTACGTTTAGCCGACGGGACCACGCGGTACCCGGAAGGCTTGGCGGAGGACGTTCTAGTGAGAATAGGAAAATTTCTTGTGCCTGTCAATTTTGTTGTTTGTAAGATGGGAGATACAGAGCCACATGGTTCTTTAATCTTTGGAAGACCATTTTTGGCTACTTGTCACGCACGTATAGACGTAAGCTTGGGGGAGATAACCTTGAGATTTGATGTACAAGCCACGAATGATGACAAAGTACGAACAGAAGGGACTGACGAAGAAGTAAGGGCAATGGTCAAAACAAAGACTAAATAAAAAATGAAGTGGAAAAATGACAAGCTGACATGGAAGAACACGTGGGTACCAAAATGTTTCCTACCCACTACCAAGGAGTATGGTTGAAAAATGAACAAGGTATAATGCGTCCGACCAAAGACGTAAACCGTGGCGCAGCTTGGGAGGCAACCCAAGATCTAATAAATTGTTTTTTACATTCTTTTTATGTTTTCGTTTTAATGTTTTGCTACAAATCCATTTGGTACCATGTTTTGAAAGACTAATTTATAGGATTCGAGACTGAAAAATGCGTTGGAAAGGCCTAATTCGGACACAGGTTTGAAGAAAAAGACCAAAATCGGAGGAAAATATTGCACCGAGCTGACACGCGTGCAGACGTGCGTGGAAACAGAACAGTAAGCCCACACACACGCTCACACGCGTGTAGACGTGTGTGGGAACAAAACAGTGAGCCCACACGCACGCTCACATGCGTGCAGCTTGACGTGAAAGCTCCATCACGAATTTAAAGACCATTCGGCCGAACCACGCTATTTTGTACTCCAAAACCTAGTTTTATTCTCTTCTCCACGCAAGGTACTCTCCAAACATAAATGTTTGAGTATAGTGACTTATTTTCATCTTCAAGAAGGTTAACACATCACTATCAAGGTAATTTCATATCTTTTAACCATTTAATTTGAATATCTATGAGTTTGGAAGACTTGAATGTTGAAATTTTATCCTACATTACCTTGAGTGTTTTTGAATGATTTGAATGTTTAAATTGGTTTATAATGCTTCATAGAACTATCCTTTGATGTTTTCTTTCATTATTGATGGTTACATTGATGGATTGAAAATTTTAAATTGAGCTTCAAGTGTGAACACCATTATTGAACAAATGAGTTTATTGAATTTCTTGTTTAGTTTATGAAATTGATGCTTGAATTGATGTGTAAACTTGTTATAGACCTATTATATGCCATCAATTTGACTTTCCACAAGCTAAATTGCAAAAATTGAATTTTCAATTTCAAACCCTAATTTTTGAATTTGGGGAAGAAGATGAAGTTGACTTTTTGAAATTCTTGACTTTTATAGTTGACTTCTTATTTGACCATCAAATTGAACTATCTTATGATGATATTATGCATGTGTGAGATAATGGATTGATATTGTTGATATTATTATGCTAGAATTGATCAAAATATAGGGGAAACTATGGCGAAATTTTCAGAAATCTTTATCCCTATGTGTTTCAAAATTCCCTATTTAGACAAGTAATTTTACCTAAATTCATTGGTGTTCTATTATATGATTGATGCATAAACCAATTACTATGAGTCCTAATTTCTAAATTTTGTAGGATGGGACGATCTAAAGAAATGGCTAAGATATCCAAACATGATCATGGTGAATCTAGTAGGTCAAGAGCACGACCCCAAGCTACAAGAAACGTTCCAGCAGTTCCACAAGCTCCTCAGGAGCGAGGTTCAAGATCTCTTAGGTACTTGACTCTTCCTCAGCGCGCTCTTGTGGATGATTATAAAAGCAAGCAGTTATGTGTCAGCCGTTTCTTTGACGATAATGTTCTGACAGAGTTTGGTTGCTTAAATGAAGTGAATAGATTGATAGGATACCCTCAACTTCGCCGTTTATTCGAATGGCGATGCCCAACATATGCGCCAGTGACTTATGAATTTTTGGCCACACTTGACATCAGAAAGAAAGTCAATAATGCGAGGGAGTCAATTTCGTTCCGGTTGTTTGGCAACCACTACAGCTTATTGGTCAACACTTTGGGTATAGCTCTTGGATTTCACAATGCCGCAGAAATATCATTACCATATTTCAGGGATTTTAAGGATGACTTCGATTCAGAGGTTGTAGCTATTCAGTACTGGAAGAGTATAACCAACAATGCCGCTTACAATTCCTCCAACTTAAACGCAAATCTCATCACTAGAAACGCTTTGAAGGCCATCAGATTGGCCTTTGCAGTTAATCTCTCTGGTAGGACCACCAACCAAAACAAAGTCTACAAGTAGGATCTATTTTACATGTGGTGCATGGAGAACAAAGTCAGCATCAACATGGCTGTTCAAGCAAGAAAATGGCTTCAAACCCAACTAAAGAAGAAGGTTCAAACTATTTTCATAGGACCTTTTGTCACGCGATTGTGCCAAGGTTTGGGGCTTGGAAACATTCTTTTGGAAGAAAAAGATGAAGGTCCCATGATTGCTTTCTCTGTTGGTGAGTTCTTTGCTATGTATCTGAAGTTGGGAGGGGATGATGCCCCTGATTTGGAAGTTTATGATGACACTGAGGAGGAAGATGAAGAGAATGATGAATGAAATGACAACGCCGTAGCGCAGGAGCAGGGCGAGCCTAGTGCACAGCATGAGGGCTCTACTTTGATGGATTTGGCAGCATCTAAAGCTTTCCATAGGCAGCTCCATGATGAGCAGATGAATTATTGGCGCGAGCAGCATACATGGCAGGAAGGGCAGTTCACATCCATATCTGCAAGGCAGGACGTCCACAGTGAGGAGCTTCTTCGTATGCGAAGAGCAGTGGAGGAAAATGAAAGAAGGATTCAAGAGCTTCAGGCTCAATTTGATAGACAGTCCCGTCCTTCATCCTTTGACGATCAGTGATGCCTTCATCATCCACTCTCAATCCTAACAATTGATTTGTGACAGTGAAGTCTGAACAATGTTGGTTACCGATTGGTGGCTTGTCCCACTCAAACATTAGGATCCCTACGCGTGGGATTCCGCCTTTATTTCCTTTACTTTACTTTCCTTTACTTTATTTTTTCTTTATGTTTTATGCTTTTTACATTTAAACTACTTTACTTTTCCCGCATTTAAATACTTGCTAGTCTATTTGAATAATTTTTGCTTTATTTTATATATTTACATCTTTAATTATCTATGTTTATGTTTTATTATTACTTATTGCTTTTATTTCTATCAAGTTATAATAATTGAATAGCTCTTCCGAAACCCTTTTTGTATATTATGTCTCCATTTCTTATAGAGCATCGATCACGGAGGCATACCTATGATGGAAGCTAAAGTGTGGAAAGAGGGATGCATACTTGGTTTATCCTCTTATCCCTTTTCTATTTTGAAGCCCGATTTTTTATCTTTGAAATGTGGAAAATTTGTTTATATAGCTTTGTGTATACGTTATGTTTGAGCTTACCATGTTATATAGGATAGTTAGCGTATACCCTATATCCCAAAGCAATTTCTAAAGTGTGGAAATGGATCTTTTATTTGTCAAAACCTTAGAATCCCTATTTTGTTCCTTTATCCTATACCGTATGGAAACATCGAGCTCTTGGGGATGATAAACGGGTGTATTTGCAATGTGAAAAAGAGAGTTATTTCTTGTGTTATCTAGAGAGAATTTTGACTAGATGCCCAAAAATTTGTACTCTTGAAATATCTTCGAGGAAGTTACTTTTCGCACCCATGAGAGTGTTTAAAGCCAAATAAGTTTATATTCTTGCCTGCTTGCATGATGTTTACCTCTTATTTACGTAGGACCTTAGTCAAGGATCTCTCGAAGTGGGAGTGTGCACTTTTTAATTTGAGAAAGTTGAAAATTTAGCGAGGCCCGGAATTGAACTAATTTTGGTAGGGCATGGGACAAAAGATGAGCCTACTGGTAAGCTTAAAGAGGGAAAAATCCCTTAATCACAAATCAAAAAAGGCATGAGGGGTTGATATGGAGAAAGTTGAAAAGGCAAAAGGCCAATCACCAAGATTAAAATTGAGGGAAGCCAATTCGTTGGGTTGTGTTCAACCATAGTCTTCGGTAAGCAAAAGGCTTTATCTGGAGTCGGTTGTTCACATAAAAAGAACCCAAGAGTTGAGAAAATAAGAGATGAGGTGCGCCGCTTCGTTAGGATTCAGGTACCCATTGCACTATCTTCGAAAAAACATGGAGCTCCACGTGAAGTCGGGTGGCTCGATGACGTTATCCTAGGAAGTGAGAAGAAAAGAGGGACCGCGCTAAGCCAAAAGCGGTGAGTGTTCCATGCCCATACCCTCATTTATATTAACGTTGGGCTTTGGTGTCTAAGGTTGGAAAAGTTGATTAACTAGTGCACATCGTTCCCACTAGTGAGATCGGCTAGAGGCCCTAATTAAATAGAAGGTGAACCAAACTTTGGAAATGCATGCTTGCGAATGATGTGAGAAGTGCGATCCTTTGTTTTATTTGTTTATCTATGAAAGGTTTTTATTTCCCAAAGATATTTCTTGAGTTGATGACATCTGACCAAAATCCTTTGTAGATAACAGAAAAGATTTCTCCCATTCCAATAGTCTTAGACACCCACAATTTTGATTTGCTAAGAGCTTTGTGTTGCATGAGAAGGTACCTTGATAAGCCACAATAGTAGATTGTCTTAGACACCCACAATAGTAGATTGTCTTGCTTGATGACAAGCAAGAAGCAAAGTGTGGAAACTTGATAAGCCTCCAAGATACCTATAAAATCAAGTACATATTAGGGTGTTTTATCACGCTTTTAGCAACCTTACATGATGAATTATGATCAAATATGCTCTAAATTCACTAACCAACACGCAAAGCTACTTTTAGCTTAAATAAGGTGATACAGGAGTCCAGGGAGCCAATAGGAGCGAAAACTGACCTTAAGGAACAAACCAGGCAAGATCGAAGCCCCGGAGGACCCAAGAAGATTGCCACACGCGTGTGAGTGCGCGTGGCCACAATCCAGTAGCCTCCCACGCACGATCACACGCGTGTGGAGTGGCGTGGAGACTGCAATGCGCAAAATTCCCTAGGGTTACTTTTCGGAGACTATTTAAACCCCCTTGATAGATTTTCAGAGGGGGATTCGACAATTTTAGAGAGCTTTTCCATTTTTCTTTCCCAACTTTGGTATTTACTTTAGATAATTTTAGGAGTAGTCTAGATAATTTCCATTGTAGAAAACAACAAGCTTGGATTGAAGGAGCACTTCACTCTAGGTGATTTCTGTTACATTTCTAATCTATTTACTATTTTGTTTGTTGGATTGAATTAGCTTTTGTCTTGAATTTCATATCATGAATAGCTATTTTAATCTAGGGATTTGGATTGTGTGAAGATATGTTGCTACTGTGATGATCTTATATCTATTCTTGGATCTAAATGCTTAGATTGTTGGGTTATCTATTCTTGTCTATTAATTGTTGTTTTGATGAGATCTTGTTTGGATTTGGCCAATCTAGATGAGAGATTGAGCTCTTGACTCTTTCATGTCCTTGATTAGAGTTAGGATTTGAAGCTTTGAAACAATCATATATCCTTAAGAATAGTAGGATAGTGTGTAGCTTAAGTGTTTGATAAAATTTCTCTTAGAACTTTGGATGCTTGAGGCATTCCTAAGTCCAAGAAGCCTTAGTACACAAAGGTGGAAAAGGACTAAGAACACACACTCTTGAATAGACAACATCTTTGTCTTGATTATCCATTACCTTAGACACACCAAGACGAAACATAGATGAACACTATCCAATCCGTACCTCTTTACATAATTTCGAATCCCTTTTACTTTACTCTTTTCTCATACAAACCCAACTTTATGAACTACCTTCTCTCACAATTCACCATCACCACCCTTGCATGACTCAATCAAGTAAACGCCTGAACATTTGATACACCTCCACGTCCTTCCTTCGAGACCAACACTCGGGGAGTCATTGACTTTTCGTTTTAACACACAAATATCTTTTGACATCTCAACCCTACGCAAAACCGCAATGTCATTGCTCAACAATTGTGGGTAATAGATTTCTTTAACATGCCCAGCCGGCAACAACGCGGTCACCTTCTTCTTCACAAATTCCCTTTACTCTGTCGATATGTATCTTTTCCTGTGCTGCACTGGTTTCCTGGTGGGATCCACAGCTAACTTATGAGTTATGATGCTTCTATCAATACCTGGCATGTCGTCTGGTCCCCATGCGAACACTTCTTTAAAACGACGGGTGACTTCTACTATCTAGGCCTTTAGTTTTGGTGCTAAACCGGTGTCGATTTTTACCGCTCGATCCGACCGCACGAGACCGATCACCACGTCTTCAGTTTCAGATGCAAGCTCAGCGCGAGGCCATGCCTCTTCCTCCTTCAAAACTCTTTTTGCAATGGTGTGGACCTGTAAATCTTTCTGACCAATCTTCTTACAAGCTTTGATATAGCAACTACGAGTTGCTCTCTAGTCCCCTCTCGCAACCCCTATCACATTCAGAGTGGGAAACTTCATGCATAAGTGCCCCATGGATAATATTGCCTTTAGGTCCTCCAAAGCCAGCCTCCCAAGTATGATGTTATGTGCACATGTGAGTCTTACCACGAAGAAGTCCATGTCCAGCTTGTAGACGTTGGGACTCGTGCCTATCTCTACTTACAAGATCACGAATCTCTCGGTCTCTATTGAGTCCCCTATAAATCCAAAAAGTGGGGTTCGTACCTCTTTGAGCTAACTCCTATGTAGCCCCAATTACGTGAAGGCATCGTAGTACAACACGTTGACTGAGATCCCAATTTCGACTAGTATGCGATGTACTATGGTATCGTTGATGTCTATCTTGATCACCAACGCCGCAACGCGTCTCGATGAGGTAATGGACCCCCGGGAGGTTGATACACTCTCATTTGTACCTATTTTACTTGTGTTTTTATATCGGGTTTATAGTTAATTGTGTGATAAAATGTTGCGTCCAACGCTTTTTTCCTTGTTTTCATATTTAAAATGGTATAATGCTTGGTTTAGATGTTTTCGATGTGTTTAGAAGTGCATTAGAACCATTTGGGAGCAAAAGCCAATCCAAAGGAGCCAAAGAGTTGTAATCCCCGCTACCATGGTGACACCTCGGTAATAGGATCATATCTCCGCCTAGGAATATCCAAATGAGGTGATTCTTGAACTGTTGGAAAGAACACTTCATGGGCTACAACTCTTATGAAGACATCAAAGTGTGATTTGAAAGGGAAAAGGGTCAAAATTAGGCTGCAAGTCGAAGCTGTGTTGCAGGCAGATTCTCAACGCGTCGAGAGTTGGCAAAATGCCAACATTTTAATTCTGTAATGTTTCGACGCGTCGAGAAATCGCAGATCTGAAATTTTTGCTGCTATGAAATGTCTGTTTTACCCCTCATTCTCCACCCACTATAAAAGCATCATTTATATAAAAGTCTGTTTGCCTTGCTTCGTTTATTTTGTTTTCATAATTATAGATAAATACCCATTATTAACGTAGGAATAGCTTCTCGTGAATTAATTAGTAACTAGTGCTTGATACCCCGCTTCCCTGTGGATCGATAACCCCGGAATACTCCGGGTATTTGCTTGTACCTAAAAAAGGGATACGACCAAATTGGCGCCGTTGCCGGGGAAGCGGTGTTTTGTATTGATATTAGTGAAAATTTTTTCTAGGAGTCTACTCCATTATTCTTTTGTTTGTTTTTGTTTTTGTTAACAATTTTTTTTTATGGATGGATATGAATTTCAAGGAGCTTTGCCATCATTTTACTCTTCTTCCTATGATTATGAGACGAGTTGGAATAGGTACCAAGACTATGGAGGAATGGAACAACAAGAACATTTCTCAAATTATGCCAACTCAAGCCAAGACCATTTCTATGAAGGCTCCTCTGAAGCATTCACATCAAAACATCAATGGTGTTCTTTTTGTGGAGGGGATCACTTTGAAGAAAATTGTGACACCCCAACTTTTCACAAGCTGAGATAGCTAAACTTAACACAAAAGCTGCCCATCTCAACCATAAAACATAACATAGCGGAAGCGAATTAGAACCTAAGGGGTATCATGCCACATCTAGGTGAGAAAACACGGCCTAGATGCATAGGCTAACCAAAAACTGAAACCAAATAGTATATAAATCCTCAAACATATTCCAAAACATCCAAGATCTAAAACAAGAGTATATAGAATCTCATATTGGCGCACAGGCCCAAAACGTAAGTCTAAAAACATAACAAACTAGTCTAAGCCGGCTCATACGGATATATCTCTATCGCGCTCACGCTTAGACTTATTGCATACCTGGAAAACATACAAGAAACCATTAGCAAAAGACTGCTAAGCAACCACCATTCACACCCGCAAGGAAGTATAGATATATATAAGTTTGTAAATAGGTTTACACACCCATATAGAATATACACACCAACGAACTGTTCAATATTTAAAAAGGATACTCAACAACAATACGCTGAATGAATATATAAACCAAGGACTTCTCAACAATTCCAATATCCAACTGAATCACAGACTCAACCGAATACTCATAAGGAACAACCAAACTAGAATATATACAAGAATAACCAATAATCAACAAGATACAATACAACTCAAGAGTCAACAAAGAACCAAACAGACCTCAACCCAAGGATAAACACCAAAACCTTAACTTCCAACCCAAGTACCAATTCTCCATATCAAACACCAAGCCCGAAAGTTAGAAGTTAGGTACACAGGGGTAAAAACCCAATCACAGGGACGAGAGTCCAATCACAGAGGCCGAAGCCCAATCACAGGGGCAAAAGCCCAATCACAGGGACGAAAGTCCAATCACAGGGGTAAAAACCCAATCACAGGGACTGAAGTCCAATCACAGAGGCTGAAGCCCACAGTTAGTTCCATAGTTAGTTCATCCTCAAACAGCCCAAGAGATACTCAAAGATCCACCACTCCATATCCAACCTCAAACTCATCCCAAGAACAAAATTATGAACACAACAAACTCCTAGAGAATACAATCAAAAATTCAACCAACCAATAGACTCATATAATGAACCAAGAGATGTGAATAAATACTCCAAAACATGGTAAAATACCCAACAGAATACTCCAACAAAAATCCAAAACCAAAGGTGAAACAACGAGACAACAGATCACAAAACAGTCACTGGACCTAGAATCCAAAATGACCTGGCGGAACAGAGTGGCGGAACTGGCCCCTCCGCCACCCTCCTCCTCAAGAAGCACACGGACCCCTTTGACGGAAGACCTTCCCCCGCCAACCTCTACCGCCACACCCTTGCGGAATACTCTAGCGGGACACATTGTACCGCTAGGGTGCATCGCAAGAGCAAACCCAACGCACCACTCCCAAACTCAGATCAGAATACAAATGTTCATTCCAGGATACAAAAATAAGATCAGATTGTCCACATTACATCTCCCAGAAGCCAAATAAACATGGAATTCATACCAACAAATGTTCATAAACATCAAGATGCAAAGGATCAAGAACACAAGTTCATAAATCCATCCAGATAACTCACAGACAACAAAACATAGGCTAAGTAGCAAAGAATTTCACAGGATTCCAATACACCAAATAATATTCATAGATCAAGAGGGTAAAATAGATTTTAGTGGACATGATGGTTACCTCTTGAAGCGTATTAATCCAAAGCAAACACCTCTCTAAACATCAGCTCATAAGCTAGGTCCATAATCATGAACCTGAAGATTAATATAATCTAACACCATCACTATGTCTTCTATAACAATAATGTTAATATTAACACCATCACTATGTCTTCTATAACAATAATGTTAATATTTAACACCATCACTATGTCTTCTATAACAATAATGTTAATATTAACACCATCACTATGTCTTCTATAACAATAATGTTAATATTAACAATCGACCCATCACTATGTCTTCTATAACAATAATGTTAATATTCCTAATCGACCCATAGTCGACGCTCAAAGGCTAGTCAAACCATAATCCTCATTAAACATTAATAGGGATTACTACTTAAACTATAATATTAAGCATTAGGACCACTAACTACTAATAACCCAATAATATAACCACTAATCCTTGCTTACATATTAATGCCATAATTTAAACCTTAAAGGAGGGAGTTACCTTAAAAATAAACATACTAATCCTAGCCAGGATTCGAACTCATGCCCTTCAACTCAAAGCACCAATGCTATACCACTGAACCACTACATCTCTTCGTGTTAAGTTGTGCGACCACCCAACCAACACCCTTCATATCAACTCCCAGCCACCACCACCAACTATCATTACAGTCGCATGCCACTGCTGCCTCACGTCAGTCAGCTACCGTTTGCCATCAGAACGGAGTTGCCGAGCACCGCCTCGGGAGGAAGCCCACCATTGTTGCATTGCTCTTGTCGAAGGAGTAACCAAATCCGCCACCGTCGCCTCCGAAGTTTGGTCGCAGTTGTTTTGCCGAACGGTGAAGGGCACACCGCCGAACCATGCCGCTGCCTCGCACCGCACAACCTCCCTACGCTGACCTATCGTTCGTCGCCGGAGAACAGGGGAGGCGTCAGTCACCGTCGAAGGAGGAAGAAGAGGTCGGTGTTGGAAAACATTTAAACATGAAAGGCATTAGGTGGTGTGCCAATTTTGGACTGCATTTATTTTTCATTCCCTAATTTTGTGGGCCACCTTTTACCTTGTCTGCACATCCATTCAAACAAACCAGTACGTGTCCATCTCTCTGCACTCCAGCTGCTATTCTTACCAGTACGTGTCCATCTCTCTGCACTCCAGCTGCTATTCTTCCGCACGATTTGTGCTCCTTCATGCACGTTTTGTGGCTGGCATACAAAGGGTGGTTGTATTAATCAGTATATAATCAGCCCTTGCATGCACATTGAATATATACAATTACCAACCTTCTTCCTCCTTCGTAATACTCTGAGCAATGAATGATTCGTACTAGTCTGAGTAGTACGTGCTAGGTTCTGTGTTTGCCGTCCGAGAGCATTCGATTCCCTGGTCGATAAATTACCATATTCTTATTCCTTACACTTCTTTATAGTCCAGCCTACAGTAATAGCCAAGCTTGCGACATTGTTACCATTACCAGTATTTCAAAATAAAAAATACAACAATTAAAAGCATTTATTGTTCGTAACAATGGCATCCTCAACCAAGGCAGTCGATGTGAACGCTGTTGAGCCCCTCACTGGCGGGATGAACTACCGCCGATGGGCCATGAAAGTGAGCATGTTTCTTGAGTCACAAGACCTGGACTACGTGATCATCGAAGATCCTGCAAAATACCATGTAATTTCTGAACCAACTACTGAGCGATCTGCAGAGCCCGCAACGCAGGTTGCTGTCCAGGACGAAACTCCTGCACCAAAAACTCCTTCAACCAATACCATCTCAATATCCCCTGAAGCACGCTCAAAATACGAAAAGGACAACAAGACTGCAAGAGCTGCAATACTACATCGAATGACCAATGCCTTGTTTGACATATTTTCGAAACATAAGTCTGCCAAAATGATTTGGGACTTATTGCATCAAAAATATGGGAGTGATGATGCGGGCAGGAGGAAATACGCAGTCGGTCGGTGGCTGAATTTCAGAATAATCGACTCCAGGTCAATCGTGGAACAGGTACATGAATATAAAAACCTGGTAGCTGACATGCTGTCTGAAGGGTCTGAGGTGAATGACACTTTTCTTTCTGATTCCTTAATTGAAAAATTACCCGAGTCTTGGTCCGACTTCAAGTACAAAATGAAGCTTGAGAGGAAAAATGTCACTCTACAACAGTTGGTGAACAGCTTGAATATCGAAGAGGAAAATCGCGTCATGCTCCGGTCTGCCATGATTCCGGGTAATGTAAAAGTTAATGTAGTAGAAACAACTGTTAATTTTGACAGGGCAAAATCTGGCAGCCATAATAAAAGCAATAACAAAAAGGGCAAATCCAACCATAACAATAACAATAACCATCCTAAGAATGGCAAGATTCAGAAGAAAGGGAAAAGCGGGGAATGCTTTGTTTGCGGGAAAAGAGGTCACCGCGCAGCCCAGTGCTATTTTCACAAAGGGATGGTCAATCAAAAATCAGGCAACGAAGCAGGCAACGGAGGGCCCAAGAGTCAAGCGAACCTATTAGAAGACTCGGAGAATGCTGAGGTGATTGCAGCCGTGATAACTGAGGCCAACATGGTTGGACATCCAGACGAGTGGGTGGTGGACACGGGGGCATCACGTCACTTTTGCAACGACAAAACTATGTTCACGGGGGCATCACGTCACTTTTGCAACGACAAAACTATGTTCAAAGTGTTCAAGCCTATCTTTTGCAACGACAAAACTATGTTCAAAGTGTTCAAGCCTATTACTGAAGGAGAACAAGTTTTCATGGGAAATTATAGCGTTTCCGAGGTAAGTGGTAAAGGCAAAATAGAACTCATGTTATTTTCTGGGAAGAAATTAATGTTATGTGATGTGCTGTACGTCCCTTCCCTCCGTAGAAACTTAATCTCTGGAGCCTTGCTGAACAAGGCTGGGATTAAGTTAGTTTTTGAGTCTAACCGCTTGGTGATGACTCTGTGTGGGCAATATTTGGGGAAGGGATATCTGCGGGGAGGATTATTTGTGTTAGATGTGTCTGTAAGTAGAAATCCCCCTGCCGTCGAAGGTCCTCCTTTGACAATTTATGATTTTGTTCCAAATTGGCATGGCCCAGACAATAATAATAATAATGCTTCCTCTTCTGCTTATATTACTGTTTCAGTTAATGTATGGCATGGTAGATTAGGACATGTTGGCTTAAATTGCATGAGTAGATTGAAAAGTATGAATTTATTGCCAAACCTGTCTAGTGAATCATATGCTCAATGTGAAACATGTGCTGAAGCTAAATATGCTAGAAAATCATTCTCCTCTATAAAGCATCATACATCAACTATGCTAGAGCTTATACATTCTGATTTGGCTGATTTTAAAAGCACTGAAAGTAGAGGTGGTAAACGCTATTACATTTCATTTATTGATGATTTCACTCGCTTTACAAAAATCTACCTATTGAGAACGAAAGACGAAGCCGAACAAAAATTTGTGGTTTTTAAATCAGAAGTTGAAAATCAGTTAGACAAAAAAATCAAACGGCTTCGATCTGACAGGGGAGGAGAATATGAAACAAACTCTCTTAAACGTTTATGTGAGTCCTCTGGCATTATTCATGAGGTAACTGCACCTTATACTCCACAGCAAAATGGCATAGCTGAAAGGAAAAATCGCACACTCAAAGAAATGATTAGTGCAATGTTGATCAGTGCAGGTGCTCCTGACTCCCTGTGGGGAGAAGCTGTGTTAACAGCAAACTTCATTCTGAACAGAGTACCCCACAAAGGGTTTGATAAAACCCCGTATGAGTTATGGAAAGGGCATGCCCCAAATCTCAAATATTTCAAAGTGTGGGGGTGTTTGGCTAAGATGGGACTGCCGTCTTTTAAAAGGCCCAACTTAGGGCCTAAAACCTTAGATGCCATCTTTGTTGGCTATGCAGAAAATAGCGCTGCGTATAGATTTATGTGCTTGGAAAATCGTGCGATTTATGAATCTAGAGATGCTATCTTCTTTGAGCACATCTTTCCTCTAAAGAATACTTACAATGTACATAACGAGAACATTCTAAGGGATGAAACTGTTATACCACCTATGTCTAGTTTTGCAGATGAGTCTGATGAGCCTAGAAGAAGCAAACGTTCTAGAATTGAGAAGAATTTTGGTCTTGACTTCATAACCTTTCTAACTGAGTTAAAAGACATAAATGAGTTGGGGGACCAATTCATCTGTCAGTTAGTGTTAGAAGAAGAACCAAAAACTTTTGAAGATGCTATGCGCTCAGTTGACTCCACATTGTGGAAAGAAGCAATCCAGAGTGAACTAGACTCCATACAGTCTAATCACACTTGGGAATTGGTAGACCTACCTAAAGGCTGTAAGCCAATCGGATGTAAGTGGATATTCAAAAGAAAGTTAAGACCAGATGGGTCTATAGAAAGATTCAAAGCCAGGCTAGTAGCCAAAGGTTACACCCAGAGATTTGGCGAAGATTATTTTTATACATATTCGCCTATAACAAAAATTTCAACTATTCGTGTTTCGTTTGCCCTGGCATCCTTACACAGGTTGATAGTTCATCAAATGGATGTGAAAACAGCGTTCCTTAATGGTGATCTAGAAGAAGAGATCTACATGGAACAACCTCATGGGTGTGCAACTCCTGGTCAAGAAAGAAAGGTATGTAGAGTCAAGAAATCTCTGTATGGTTTAAAACAAGCACCAAAACAGTGGTATGAAAAGTTTCACAAAACTTTGATAGGCCTAGGTTACACAACTAACCGGTCAGATGGTTGTTTGTATACCAAAGAGGTTGAGTCCAATACTGTCATTATATGCCTTTATGTAGATGACATGCTGATTTTCAGCTCACACATAGAAGCTATTAATGATGACATGCTGATTTTCAGCTCACACATAGAAGCTATTAATGAGACCAAGAGAATTTTGTGTACTAAGTTTGACATGAAGGATCTGGGGGAAGCCGATGTCATACTTGGGGTAAAGGTTCACAAAACCAACAAAGGCTATCTTTTGTCACAAAGCCACTACACAGAGAAACTGTTAAAGAAATTTGATAGTTTTGATGTAACACCGGCTAAAACCCCATATGATCCAAGTGTCAAATTATCAAAGTACATGGGAAATAGTGTGTCTCAAGAAGAATATGCAAAAATAATTGGGAGCTTAATGTTTTTAATGAACTATACTAGGCCCGATATTGCATTTGCAGTAAACAAACTTAGTCGGTTTACTCACAACCCAAGTGGTTCACACTGGAATGCTCTCAATCGAGTGCTACGGTATCTGAGAGGTACCATAGACTTGGGACTTGACTATACAGATTTTCCAGCCATGATGGAAGGGTATTGTGATGCAAACTGGGTTAATGACAGTGAAGATGTATGCTCAACAAGTGGATATGTGTTCACTATGTGCGGGGCAGCTATATCGTGGAAATCAACTAAACAGTCGTGTATAGCTACAGCTATATCGTGGAAATCAACTAAACAGTCGTGTATAGCTAGGTCGACTATGGAAGCAGAGTTCATAGCTCTTGACCTAGCTAGCCAAGAAGCCGAGTGGCTAAGAAATCCTCTTGACCTAGCTAGCCAAGAAGCCGAGTGGCTAAGAAATCAATTGGCAGACGTGTCGTTGTGGGGGAATCCCACACCCACTGTGCCTATACATTGTGACTCCCAAACTGCAATTTGTGTTGCAAAAAACAGTGTCTACAATGGGAAGAGAAGACACATAAGAGTTAGACATGAATCTGTGAGGCAGTTAATTCTAAATGGGGTTATCACAATGGAGTTTGTGAAATCTGAGAGGAATACTGCAGATCCTCTCACGAAAGGGCTAAATCGAAAAGCCATCCTTGAAACATCAAGGGAAATGGGTTTAAAAACCCATGAGGTAAGGAATTCATGACGGGTCCCACTCCGGTGGTCAAACGAAGTCATGGAAAGACTTACACCAAAAGTTGTGGATATGAGTAATCATAACTTACTCTGTAGCCTTCTATGGGTGGTCTATATTGAGATAGACTTGACAGAGCTGAAAGTCTAAGTGATATTAGACTTAACAGGGATTTCTTATAGTCAAAGAGTTTGACTGCCAAGAACCGTTAATAATAATAGAGTTGATGTGAATGCTTGAGTTCAAAATTTGTCTGACCTGCGAGTTCAAGAGGCTTCTCACTCACAGGGAAGAAATTACTCAGCGTTACACATGTCAGTTCAAGCTACATGCACTGATATCAAATCAGCTCTTATGTTTTGCTCAGATTATTCTTGGTTTCGCCTTTCCTCTTCAACTGTTTGGGGGATTGTTGGAAAACATTTAAACATGAAAGGCATTAGGTGGTGTGCCAATTTTGGACTGCATTTATTTTTCATTCCCTAATTTTGTGGGCCACCTTTTACCTTGTCTGCACATCCATTCAAACAAACTAGTACGTGTCCATCTCTCTGCACTCCAGCTGCTATTCTTCCGCACGATTTGTGCTCCTTCATGCACGTTTTGTGGCTGACATACAAAGGGTGGTTGTATTAATCAGTATATAATCAGCCCTTGCATGCACATTGAATATATACAATTACCAACCTTTTTCCTCCTTCGTAATACCCTGAGCAATGAATGATTCGTACTAGTCTGAGTAGTACGTGATAGGTTCTGTGTTTGCCGTCCGAGAGCATTCGATTCCCTGGTAGATAAATGCTTTTAAGGCAGTGTCTCTGCTGACACGTCATAGAACACCATATTCTTATTCCTTACACTTCTTTAAAGTCCAGCCTACAGTAATAGCAAAGCTTGCGACATTGTTACCATTACCAGTATTTCAAAATCAAAAATACAACAGCCGGGAGTGGGAGCTGCTGGACTCTACCGTCGTCGATCGCGTACGATAGCCACCATAGCAGCTTGGCTTCCAATGACGCTAACGAGAGGGACACACCACCGGGGATTCGCCGTTGCCCGTCGCGAAGGGAGTCCATTGCCGGAGTTGCGACTGAGGAAAAGAAACAAGGGTGGAAGCTCCTCGCTGGGATCCTCCATTGCTGCCGGTTAGAGCTTTGATGGCCGACTAGTCGAGAGAGAGAGATGAGAACCAGAGAAGGGAAACGTGAGATAGGGAGAGGTTTTGGCTGCCAGGTTGATGATCCAAATGTTCTCAGCAAGGAAGAAGAGAATAGGGCTGCCGTTTGAGCTGTGGGAGGAAGAGAAGACAATGACCTCATTTCCATATACGTATCTTCTATGTTTTTAGGTTTCTATTTATGGGTTGGATCCAATTATAGAAGTTGGGTCAAGACTTTATAATATAATCATAGTTGAGCTTAAAATCATTTATTGGGTCCATAGCCCTATAATAAAAATCATATACTATAAAATGTATATATTTATAGCTATATTGGGCTAAGAACATTTTGTAGTAAAATAATGATAGGTAATCCAAAAATACGTTATTCCAAGCCCACTAGGAAACAATTATACTTATAATTATTTTAATAAGAAAATAACCCCTCATTTATATTTAAAAATAGTAGTAGGAAAAATACGGGGTGTTACACAAATTGCTATACACTCGACCCCACCAATCATGTTTCTCAACAACATACTCAAGGATTTTGTGCCAACATGAGTCAAGCCACTTATCAAGGAGACACACCATCAAGTTCACAAGCCTTGTGGTGTACGTATTGTGGAGGACCTCATGAGGCGGAAAATTGCTTCACATTTGATCCTGATTACCAATATGGTGGGCGATCTCAAGTGCTTCCATACCAAGAGTTTCAACAAGAATGCCAACCATTTGACCCGACATTTGAGGTGGAATCCGCGAAGAGTAACAAGCTTATGCACTTGATGTCTCAACTAAAAGAGCTACAAGATCAAGTGGATCAAGATATTGCTAATTGGGAATATCAAAAGGAGTGTGAGGACCTTGAAGATGAGGCAAAGAAATATTTTATCAAGAAAGCACACCACCTACTTCACAACCATTAAGGTGTATATTGTGTGTAGGACCTCATGAGGGTGAAAATTGCTTCATCTTTGATTCCAATTACCGATATGATGGGCGAACCCTAGATCCTCTAGTGTCTCCATACCAACAATTGTGCTTGCTAAATGAAGCTAATGAGGTTGATGAAAATAAAAGGGAGTTTGAGGACCTTGGAGAGAAAGATGAAGAAATATGTGATGAATGCATTGAGATGGAAATCTTTGGAAAAGGAGAGGTGATGATGCAAGAAAATGGTGACAATGAGCTACTTGAAAATAGCTCAATGGATGGCATGAACAAGGAACACTCTTCATTGGATGACACCCTCTTTGATGAAAATTTTAGAACAATTTGGGAATCGGGAGGTGTCAATGTTCTTGAAAGTGTAGGCCCCCATTGGCCAATGTTCATATCCAATGACTCTCATCTCTTATTGGTGCATGAGAAGGACCCAAGATTCTCCTCACTCATTCAAGAAAAAGAAGAAGAAAAAGAGATGAGAGTTGAAGAAGATAACATATTCTTGGAAGCGGATCGTTGCAAATTCTTTGAGGAGAATATGCTACTTGTGAGCTTAAAAGAGTTCCTTAATGGCCGGCATTTAAGGACATCTTTTGAGGGAAAAGTGGATGGAGAAAATGGACTCATATTTGTCCAAACATGCAGAGATTGTTCCTTAGAAGGTTGAGTCGAGCTAGCGACATTAAACTTAGCACTTCATGGGAGGCACCCCATGTTATCTTACATTTTCATGCATTTCCTTTTATTGCAATTTTTTCTTTATGTTTTTGTTTACCTTTAGTTTATTTTGGTTAATAATTTTCTGTCCTTATTTTGTCATGCCATGCTTACATTTTTGTTTAGATGTGTATTTCCCTTGGCTCATAGGATCGATGAGGAGTAGATCTTGATTTGAAGAGGCTTCTTGATGTACACAAGCTACTCATTAAGGGAGTATCATTATCTTTCTCTTACTCCTTGTGCTTTATTGTATTATCTTGTTCAAATTGATCCAACCTCACCCTACCCCCTCTTGTGCTTAATGTTTTATCTATTGTGCTTCATTTTCTTTTACATCGAGGACGATGTAAATTTTTAAGTGTGGGGGAGAGGACAAGTATTGAGGTAAAGTTTTGCTTGGATGACTCATATGGGACAAGTATTGAGGTAAAGTTTTGCTTGGATGACTCATATGCTTATTGTGTGAATAAATTGCTATCTAGGCTTGAAGTTGTGATTATTTGTGTGAATAAATTGCTATCTAGGCTTGAAGTTGTGATTATTCCCTCTTTGATGGTTGGTGGTTTGCTTTGGTGGAACTTGTTACAATTTGATTTGTGATAGATGAATCAAGGTGAAACATATGATTGAGCTATTCTCTTGCCAATATCCTTGTTAACCACTAATCAATTGGATAAATTTCAATCTATTGTGTTGTGCATTGCTAGTGAAGGTTTATGTGAGATACCGATGTTGGTTTAATTGTTATACCTTGTCATAATACTCTCTATGTGAAGTCTAATGATTGCATGCTTAGAAATGATTTAGGCCATTTTTGTTAGCCCGAGCCTTCAAACCTACCCGTTATATATGTTACCCTTGTTGCCCCCGTTGAGCCTTTTGATTTTTGTTAAACCCCGTTGTATTTATTTTCTTGTGTTCTTAATTATCCTATCTTTCCTCATATGCATTAAAAGGAAGATTGAGTTAATTAAGTCCTAACCTTGTCATTTAACCCTTAGCCATAACAAAAAAATATTTTCCCTTCACCCTTGAGAGAATTTATTATTTATTCATAATTTTTGTTGAAGAGATTTAAGATGGAGCATTGAATTTTATTTGCAACATTTTGTAAATATTTATGTTTGGGGTTGTCATGACAACTGGAATAGCTTATTACTCCCGTAAGCTATTAATAAACTAGAATGCTTATTACTCCCGTGAGCTATTGTAACACCCCAGACCTACCTCCCCGTACATCCGAGGGAGTTACCGCCACACCTAGAGAGAGAGTTCTATCATTCCGCGATAAACCTTACTCTAGGTGCACAGGCTAAAGGGAACTCTTCTAACCACAACAGCCACCCAACAGTTGCTTACGCACTTAGATACATATCAGCTGAAAAAAAACTTAACTAAGCAATATATAAATACTTGCACTTATAAATACATGAGTTTGCCCCCTTGGGTCAAAATACAGATTAAGGGTCAACTACGACCCGACTAGCCATGTTTAGCCATCACTAAGGATACAAAAAAATATGTACACAAAAAAAAAACTCCCAAGAACTCGACGTCTAGTCAATCATGCAGTACACGGGGCCGGTGAACTCTCCCCAGACCAGGTGCCACTCCCCCTCGTACCAGGTGATATGGTCCAAAAACCGAGAGGTGGTTATGACCATCGACCATTCCTCCCAGCAGTCCCGAGGGCTAGGGTCCCAAGGGTAAGCGTAATGCACTATGAACTCGAGGGGATCGCTACCCTCTAAAGGCTCTATGGGGTAAAAGCCATAAGTAGCCTGGATCTCATCCATAACAGCGCAAGAAACAAAAGGGGCCAACGGAGCTGTAGGAGTATCTGGGTTGACGGGAGCCTCAGGAGCATAACCATGTGCGTATCGGTCTTCACCCTCCATCATCTGTATGTACACGTCGTAATCCATGCCTTCACAAACATACTCCGGTGAACTTTCGGATTTCACCGGGCTACAGGAACTGACACTAGATTGCATCTGTTAGGAACACAGTGAAGTGCAGTTAGCACGATGGCTAAGTAAGGATATCCGCGGGTTATTCAAAACTAAATAAAGGTTTTGTAAGATTGTTACATTGAAACCCTATACCTTACTCATCGGCAGAGATTTTACCTGCAACAGTTATAAATAGCAANGACTCATATGCTTATTGTGTGAATAAATTGCTATCTAGGCTTGAAGTTGTGATTATTCCCTCTTTGATGGTTGGTGGTTTGCTTTGGTGGAACTTGTTACAATTTGATTTGTGATAGATGAATCAAGGTGAAACATATGATTGAGCTATTCTCTTGCCAATATCCTTGTTAACCACTAATCAATTGGATAAATTTCAATCTATTGTGTTGTGCATTGCTAGTGAAGGTTTATGTGAGATACCGATGTTGGTTTAATTGTTATACCTTGTCATAATACTCTCTATGTGAAGTCTAATGATTGCATGCTTAGAAATGATTTAGGCCATTTTTGTTAGCCCGAGCCTTCAAACCTACCCGTTATATATGTTACCCTTGTTGCCCCCGTTGAGCCTTTTGATTTTTGTTAAACCCCGTTGTATTTATTTTCTTGTGTTCTTAATTATCCTATCTTTCCTCATATGCATTAAAAGGAAGATTGAGTTAATTAAGTCCTAACCTTGTCATTTAACCCTTAGCCATAACAAAAAAATATTTTCCCTTCACCCTTGAGAGAATTTATTATTTATTCATAATTTTTGTTGAAGAGATTTAAGATGGAGCATTGAATTTTATTTGCAACATTTTGTAAATATTTATGTTTGGGGTTGTCATGACAACTGGAATAGCTTATTACTCCCGTAAGCTATTAATAAACTAGAATGCTTATTACTCCCGTGAGCTATTGTAACACCCCAGACCTACCTCCCCGTACATCCGAGGGAGTTACCGCCACACCTAGAGAGAGAGTTCTATCATTCCGCGATAAACCTTACTCTAGGTGCACAGGCTAAAGGGAACTCTTCTAACCACAACAGCCACCCAACAGTTGCTTACGCACTTAGATACATATCAGCTGAAAAAAAACTTAACTAAGCAATATATAAATACTTGCACTTATAAATACATGAGTTTGCCCCCTTGGGTCAAAATACAGATTAAGGGTCAACTACGACCCGACTAGCCATGTTTAGCCATCACTAAGGATACAAAAAAATATGTACACAAAAAAAAAACTCCCAAGAACTCGACGTCTAGTCAATCATGCAGTACACGGGGCCGGTGAACTCTCCCCAGACCAGGTGCCACTCCCCCTCGTACCAGGTGATATGGTCCAAAAACCGAGAGGTGGTTATGACCATCGACCATTCCTCCCAGCAGTCCCGAGGGCTAGGGTCCCAAGGGTAAGCGTAATGCACTATGAACTCGAGGGGATCGCTACCCTCTAAAGGCTCTATGGGGTAAAAGCCATAAGTAGCCTGGATCTCATCCATAACAGCGCAAGAAACAAAAGGGGCCAACGGAGCTGTAGGAGTATCTGGGTTGACGGGAGCCTCAGGAGCATAACCATGTGCGTATCGGTCTTCACCCTCCATCATCTGTATGTACACGTCGTAATCCATGCCTTCACAAACATACTCCGGTGAACTTTCGGATTTCACCGGGCTACAGGAACTGACACTAGATTGCATCTGTTAGGAACACAGTGAAGTGCAGTTAGCACGATGGCTAAGTAAGGATATCCGCGGGTTATTCAAAACTAAATAAAGGTTTTGTAAGATTGTTACATTGAAACCCTATACCTTACTCATCGGCAGAGATTTTACCTGCAACAGTTATAAATAGCAACTTCCATACGCAATAAGCAAAATTCGATATCATCTCGAATCATTTTCCCTCTTGACGAGGTCATTTGATAATTATTTACTTACCAAAAGAACGTATTGCTAGACATTTAAGCATACAAATAAATAATGGAAAAGTACAAACTCCACATTCTGCTCTTAATCGTTTTACTTAAAAGAAATCTTTCCCTCACAAGGAAATTCTCATCACTTTTCACTTTTCAAAGAGAGAAATCACCCGCGACCTTTGGGTACTTAAATACATGTCACATCTCTCTTTCCCGTAGCTACGACGTAACTACATTCATATTTCAAAATTTCACTTGGTCCTAGATAGAAAGTGTGAGGCCTCTAGAGTTCTTTCTCCACTTTTCACCACTTGGATCGTTGAACTCGGGTTCAGTGGTCATCGCCCGGTCTAATACTGATCCCCTGGACTTATAGGAGCGTTGGAATAATTCCTAGCTAGCCTCACTAGGTTCATAAGAACGACATCTACCCGAACATAGAGTGAATATACTTAAGTGTGCACACCCCCGTAGGAGTACCTTTTCCTTCCGGGTGATATAGTACTCGGCGAATAGACTTCGCCCACAGTATGAATGATCATACACATAACCATCATGCGGGAAAGGCACCTTAAGCCCATCTTTATCCCGAAGGTTAACAAGGTCCTTCACCACTTTTACTAGAACTAAGGTTTGAAAATGATTTTTCTACCTTTTCCCTTTCTTGCATCAAAAATATTTTGGACGTACTTGGGTCGATTCCAATACTCGGAAATTGATTCCCCCTTTAACCAAATCCAGAAATTCTCTTTTCTTTTGCAAAACATTTGGATAGTACACTAACAACCTTTCACAATGGCAATTCAAGTGTAACTATCATACACTTTCGACACCACATTTTTCACATAGGTATCATACTTGAAACATTTACATCTCAATGCATATAACATATACACTTCCCAACCTTAACATGGGCATAACACACAAAATACATTTATTCTTTACATGCACATAATACCACCTCCTTATAATATTTATAAGTTCACACATATGTAACACTACTTACATAACACATGTGCCTAACTACGTAGCATTACCCTTCTTACTAACAACATATATATTTACGGTTTATACATACCATATGCTTACACTCAAAATGTGACATTTTATACCATTTATATATATATATATGTATATGTATTCGGCATAGACACACACACACACATATATATATATACGCACGGCACACATACATCCGTATATATATATACATACACGGCCCATACATATATATATACACATAAATACATAAGTTCCCATTCTTCCTAGTATATGTACTCCTATCATATCCTTGCTATACAACTAAGGCAAAATCATCACATAACACATAGGTTTTCATGTACCCAAGTCAACAACAATTCATAACCTAGCTATCAATTATCTAGTTTCAAACAACCTCAACCAATTAAAGGGATTCCTTACCTCAACCTGGTTACTAGTCTCGTAGAAGACTCTTGGAGTTGATTTACCCAATTTCACCTTAAAACCCTAAAATTCCACCAACAACATAACACACAATTTAAGAAATCTTAACTTAGATTGATGTTGTAGGAGGGAAAATAAAGCTATTTACCGAATGAAATTGAAGTTTTACCGAAAAGCTTGAGACTTGTGTAGAAATTTTGGCTATGGAATGTGAAGCTCTAATGGAGAATGAAGATGATCTCACTCTCTCTCTTCTCCGTGAAATTTCGGCCAAAACGAAGAAGGAAGGAGAAAAATGGCTTTATATCTTAATCCATTTGGTTGACTAGTTTACTCCCAATATGTGGTAAATAATTGTGACAAGTGTCACTTTCCTATGGTTTGCTCTTGAAAATTATCTTAGCTTAGACTGATCGGGATTAAAACAGATGAATTCTCGGTAGAAACTAATTTAATTCAAATAATTTTCGAAACCAAAAATTTATCCCAGATTGAAACTTAAAATTGAGCTAGGTTCGGTACACCGCGAAATTTAGTGATGTACGATCAAAATAAATTTTCGCTGCTATGGGCTAATTTAATTACCTAAGAAATTCAAGAATAATAGTATGGTGTCTAATAATCCATTTCCTAGGAAATCCGAGCTGAAAATTCGTCCTTAAAAATTTTACGGTTCGTGACCGGTACGTACGATCGCAACTTATTACTAACTATCCTTACTTATAATAATTCTTTTAAGGCATCGGGAGATCATCTCATGAATGCTATAGCCTAAAGAAATAGTTTTCGAACCTTAATCTTACTGGAATAGGTGAGGGGTTACAGTCTACCCTCCATAAGAATAGTTTCGTCCTTGAAACATACTTTCTCGCATCTAGGGTGTCTCAGTAGACCGCTACCTACTTTCATGCACACATACGGCAATTAGCACATAGAACACTGCACATCAGGTATCTTAGGTACATAATAAGTAGATTGACTCTTACTTACTTGAGTTAAACAATTCTGGATAACGTTCCATCATCGCGTCTTCTAATTCCCAGGTAGCTTCTTCTGGGCTATGGTTTGACCATTGAACTTTGATCATCCTGATCGACTTCCTCCTCGTGTCTCGGGTTTTAGAATCCAAGATTTGAGTCGGCCTTTCCTCATACGTCAATGAGTCATCCATTGTTAGTCCATCCGGCTCCAGTACATGAGATACATCAGGTACATATTGATAAGCACCAAGGATAGCACTTAAAAGGGGTCTTTATTAGATTAAAATCACATCGTTTTGGCATCCAATTACAACAATCACACGCATTCCAGCTCAAATGCGATCAGTTTCCTCTAACAACATTTCTAGAAAGAGTTTTGAAGCATTTTACAGGTTGGAAAGGTATTTGAAGCGAAAATGGAGCAAAAAGATGGACAAGCCAACATGCAGTAACGCCCCACGCCACTCACACGCGTGTGAGCAGGCGTGGTCGGGCCAAGGGTTATTTTGGGAAACTTGTCCCTTTTCTTTGCCACCTATATAAATCCCTTTTGTCCCAAAACCTAAAAAAGGAAGGAGAGGATCAGAAAATTAAGAGAGTAGTATAGATCTAGAGGGTTTTCTCCCTCTTTGGGGGAAAATTCCTTCCATTCATAGATATAATAGATAGAATAGATTAAGGGCAAGAAGGAAGGTTGGGATTCAAGATCAAGGTTGTAAGATCTCCTTTTCCAAGGGGTGGTAACCATTCTCTTTAATTTCTAATTCAATACTTGCTTCTTTGAATTCCCTTTTTCCTTTCTTGTTTCTTATTATGTTAGAGTAGATTATATAGGGGATTGGTGGCCCCATGGTAGATCTATGTGGATGTTTAATATTATCGTTATAATTTGTGAATTGCTTGCTTGATGGATGTTGAACTTGTGTGGATGATGTTCTTTAAGCTTTGTGCCTTTTGTGGCCACATTAGGTAGCAAACCGGAAGGAAGTGAGTGTGCGCGCGATAGCGGCTACTCACGAGTCTCACTCACCCACATCTCCGCTCTTAGTTCAAAAGAACAAGATCCGAGAAGAGTGGTAGACAAAGTGTTCGATGAAATGCCCCAACTGAATGAGGATGTGGGAGTCCAAAGTGTGAGGCCACTTGGTAGTGTGCCACGAACTCCCTAGTCTATTCTGCGACTTGCATTCATAAAACCATCCAAAGATAAACCACATAGAAAAGCCTAAAGCCCCAATCTCCACTTCACTTTTTTTATTTTACACAACCTTTTACCAACTTTCCCCTCATACCAATGAATCCAACTCCTAGCCTTTCTAGTAACTCTTTTCATTCAACCTCTTAGATGCCATCACGCCCATTCGATTCCCATTCGCCATCCTTGAGAGACACGACACTCGGGGAGTCTTGACTCTTCGTTTTATCACCTTCCACCTTCACCTTAACTCACCCCATACAACCAACCAACGTTAAAATGGCGCCGTTGCCGGGGATGGCAAATGGTTTCGAATAGTGTTGACATCTTAGAAGTTGAATTTTAAGAGTTCTTGAATTGCTTTCTTTTTTTTTTTATTTTGTTTTCTTAGTTTTGTTGCTTGTTTGAGAAGTGAGCTTAAATTTGCCTTGTATATCTTGTGCTCACTTGCAACTACTTTTAGTTGCAATTATTGTTGTTTGTTAAGCTTTGCACAGGAAATTTCCTTCATCAAATCATTTGAAGCTTACAAACTTGTGCTAAAATGAATCCCCATGGTCACCCACATCATGGCGGACAATCCTATAGAAATCCTCTACCCCAACCATATCCCTATTATCCCCATCCTACCTATGCTTACCCTCCACCCACATACCACTACCCACCTCCATACCCTTACCCATTTCCACACCACCACTTACCACCTCCATATCACTATCCATTTCATACATACAATCATTATCCACACCCATACGAAACACCACCTCTACCTTTCCAAGAAAATTACCCTCCACAATACCCCAAATTTCAAGAAATTGACTCGTTAAGCTCCAAAGAAATATCCCAAAACATAGAGAGTAAGCTTGTGCAAATGATGAAACAACTCGAACCAAGTTATGCTCACGAGTCGAATTCCCACCTAAACACCTACTACCCACCTCCATCAAAAATTCGTCTAGAAAACAATACTACCCATTCCTTTAAAACATCACCCTCTTTCCCATATGATACCCGTACCAATCCTTGTAACTCTATCCCACCGGCCAAGGATGAAATTGAAATCCTAAAAGCGAAAATTGACGAATTCACGAGGATGGCCAAGGAGGATACGTCTAAATTAAAGGCCGAAATCAAGAGCAAACTAAAGGACTATCTCGCTACCCTCCGGGAGGAAGGACTTCCATTATAAGAGGTTGAAACGAAAATGTTATCCATGATGGAGGAGCTCATGAAAATCAATGGATCCCGAGCCAACTCCACCATCATAGATGACATCCCCACTTTGGAAGCCCATCCAAGGATTGTACAAGAGGTCGAAAACGAGCAAAATGCTAAGAAAGAGGAGAGTTTTGGAGAAATAGAGGATTGTTATGCCCCGGTTCTTGAAGAAGTTCCAATCTCCGAATTGGAAAATCAAGAGGAGGTAGAGATGAAGAGTGAGGATGAGGACATTGAGCTAGTGTGGGAAGACGAAGAGGCAAAATGTGGTAAAATTCTTAATCCTTCTTGCATTAATACTCTTGAAAATCCTTGTGCTCTTTTTGAAAACACCCTTGACACTTGTGTGGATGACTCCCTTTGCATTAATATTTCCATTACATGTGATTATGATTGCTTTAAATTTTGGGAGGATGATTCCATGAAAAGTTTTGATATATTGATTGATAATTGTAAGGATTCTATCTTGTTTGCTAATGATTATGATTGCTTCAATTTTTCGGAAGATGAATCTTTTGTCTTAGGTGAGAGTGAGTTGATAAGTGAGGGGGATGATGCTTCGTTCTACTCTTGTGAGAGTGAGAGTAATTTTTGGGAAGATGAGAGAAAGGAGTGTGAGGGAGAGATGGTGGGAAATGATAGGTCTTTCACGCTTGATCTTATGGAGAGAGTTGAGTGGAGAGAGTTGACAACACTCGAGATTGAGGAAGGGAGTGTGGAGATATGGTTTGAAAAAAATGAGAAAATCTTTAGGGGGGAAAGAGATAAAAAAAGAAACGAAGTAGACACCATCTTAGAAGAATTAAAGAGGGTGTTTGAAGCCAAAATTTTCCAAACATACATGTTGTTCTTCCTTTATTTATGTGGGTATTCAAGGATATTTCCCACCTTGGGACATTCCTTGAAGCAAAAGTTCACGGGACGCTAGGTAAGGTTCCGAAGTCTGTGTGCCTTGAAGGATAGGCCACACTATGTCTGGCCAGGAGACATAAAACCATGGCGCACTTGGGAGGCAGTCCCAATGTTATCATACTTTTTCTCAAAATTATTCTTAATTTCAATAGTATGTTTTACTTAGTTTTATTTCAATAATATTTCTATAACCTCGGTTGAGCTAACAAGTACAGATTCAACACCCGAGAGTTATAAATCGCCCGCAATCATTTGACAAAAATCATCGCTAGCCAAGGAAGAAAGGGAAACCGAGGTAGGCTTTTGCACAAACACGTCTCCACGCCACCACCACGCGTGTGGCTTGGCGTGGAAAATTTCCAGAAAGCCTCCACGCCGCTCACACGCGTGTGAGCAGGCGTGGGAATAAACCAGAGAGCTCCCACGCCTACCACCACGCGTGGTAGCGTGCGTGGACGGGCACCAGATTTTTCGCGGATTTTCGCGCGAAGTGGTTTAAAACCCTTTCCTTGCTTCATTTCTTCCCCACCACGAGCAAGAACTCTCCCAAGCTGAAAATATACACTTTCTAAGTATTTCCATCCAAGTCTCTCAACTTTTCTCAAAGATTCTAAGTCATTTCTAAGGTATGAACACACTCTTCTTTCCTATTTACTTGTTTAATGAAGAACTTGTTCTATTTTGAAGAATATATCCATGGGTCTTTCTCGTATGACATTTTTCTTGAGATATATTGTTGTGAGATGACTTGATAGACTTATATTGAGCCTACATTGCTTCTATAGACTAGAAACTTCATGTTTTAACATCTCTTTGTGACTAGATCTTGAAATTGCTTGATTTGAGTATTTTCTTGTCATGATGAGATCCTTGTTGATATAGTGAGCATGGTGGGTAAAGTTTGCAACTTTCCTACTCTATAGGCACTACATTGCTATATTCTACTAGTTAGATGGTCCAATTTTAACTTTCATGAAACTTCATTTTTCACCCTTGAGCTAGTCTAGAGGAAGAAGATGAAGTTGACCATATGTTGACCTTTTGACTATGAAATGAGTATGGAATGGTATGAGCTAGTTCTTGCATGTAAAGGATAGGATTGTTGATGAATATCAAAATGATGGTTGCATGCATTGAATTCTTATAATTTCTCTTTAAGATATGTGCAATATTGCATGCATGGAAGTGTTTTTCCTTGTGTTGCTTTGATTACCTATGATATACGAAAAGATGTCTTCGCCATATGACCTTGCGCAACAGATCGCTCAAAGGCTCCAGAGAGGGAAAGCTCCTGTAGGTGAAAACAATGCCAGGGACGCTAACAATCGTTACATAGAAGTGCCTACCGAAACTCAAATTCTGCTGATGACCGCTACCATGCTAGGTCGGTATAGGAAATTGTTAAACTACCCTATTGTGCAATGGAGGTATGTGGATTTGAGAGCATTGGAGGACTATGAGTGCAAATATGGACTGGAGAGGTTGATTTCAGAGCCATATTGGAACAACCTGCTAAGCTGGAGATAGGATACTTTTATCCCTCTAGTGCATGAGTTTATCGCAAGCCTGAAAGTTGATGGAATGGCTGGAGATCTCTACAGCCCCACCATTCAGTTTAGACTCTTCAACCAGGACTATAATATGTCAGCCAACCAATTGGGAGTTCTCCTTGGGTTCTACAATGAGGAAGATCAGTCGAAGCACTGGTACAGGAGACTGAGGCATGATTTTGGAGACAGAGATAACTGGTACAGGAGACTGAGGCATGATTTTGGAGACAGAGATATACCAAGAACATATTGGTCGAAAATTGCAAGACAAGGAGTCGATTGGGAGGGGTCAAGAGTAAGAGTCTCTCAGATTGTAAGGGAGGATTTAAAGGTTTTGTGGAAAGACATCGCTCATACTTGGGAAGGAAGACCTGAGACTTATGACCGAGTCTCAAAGGCGGAACTGTTTATGCTTTGGAGTATGGACACCGGGAA
Source organism: Ipomoea triloba (assembly GCF_003576645.1). NCBI lineage: Eukaryota > Viridiplantae > Streptophyta > Magnoliopsida > Solanales > Convolvulaceae > Ipomoea > Ipomoea triloba. The sequence continues at coordinate 15,906,982 of NC_044920.1, read as the reverse complement.
CTCGGTGAACATGAGCGCAATTTGTAGAAATCTGCTTGTCGCACAACAGCAAGAGTCAGCCAGGGCAATCTTCATAGGCCCCTTGGTGACAAGGCTATGCGTCTCCTTGGGTAATCAAATGAAAATGAATTGGTTCGAACATCGACTCCCAGGAGCGCATGTAGTTCCTTTATCTCCCGCGGACATTGCAAAACTCCACCTGAGACAGCTGGCGCGAACAAGAGTGGATGAGGAGATGGCGGATGATCACGTTATCACGCCCACGACATCCCCAGGATTCACTCCTTCTCCGATGTCATTCAACTCCCCGTCTCTTTCGGAAATGTACTCGCCATTGGATTCTTCAATGTATTCGGCACCACCAAGAGAGCTTGGACCATCTGTACCTCCACCACAACCTGAAGAGCAAGACCCCAACTCCTCTACCTTCAACATTCCAAGCTGGTTCACCCCAGTCACTGATTGGAGATCCCTCCACAATTTCCAATACCAATTGCACTTGGAGCAAATGCAAAAGTTGGATGAAATTTCGAGAGAGATCAATGAAAGTAGGAGAGCATAAAGAAAAGAAGAAACTGAAGAAGAAGGAAAAGACAAAATCCTGATGATGATGACTTGTGATCTGCTAACTCTGAACAATTGATTGTGGACAATCTCTTTACTTTTGTTTATATTTCTAGCTATATTTCTGTTTATATTTTATCTTGCACGTTTCGTGTAGCCAAAGACGTTAAACGTGGCGCTTATGGGAGGCAACCCACAAATAAAAGAAGAAAGGACCACTCCACCAACAGCAATGAAAGACCGATCTTGAAAGGGAAAATTCAGATTGCAAAACTTTTCTAAGGTTACAAATTGTAAGTATTTCTTTTTCAATGCCCTATTTTGATTAAGCTTTATTTTCTAGAATCGCAAATGAAGAGCTGCATGAAATTGTTGTGATAGATGTATTCTGTTTGATTAGAACTGTTTAGCCCAGTTCACACTTTTAAGTGTGGAAAGGGGCGTTAGTAGAACCCTTGGACATATATCCGTTTTCCTCAGTTCCCTATGGAAACATCGAGGACGATGTTTATTTCTAAGTGTGGAAAGGGTGTATGCTTCTTGAAGCAGTTAAGTGATTAAGTGATAAGGTATAGGAACCTAGAGGGTGCGTTATTGTCAATACTATTTAGGAGGGCCCCTAACCTTGTGCCAAGCATTGGATGTCTTAAATATGCTTTGAAAGTTTGCCCACTTTGCACCAATTTGACCCAAAAATTGAAAATTTTTATGTGTGCTTGCATGCTTTCACCTTGTATTTTGTTTGGACCTTAGTCAAGGATCACTCGACGTGGGAGTGTAAACCCCCTGAGTTTTAGAAAGATAAGAATTGCGAAGCCCGGAAATGGAACTAATCTTAGCAGGACATGGGGCAAAAGGAGAACCTGAGTGAGCTTTGAGTGAAAATAATCCCTAATCCCTAGAAAAAGGCATGAGGGGTCGATATGGTGAAGCATAAATAAAGGCTTTAAAAAGGGCCACTCCCAGAGATAAAAGTTGAGGGAAGTCCTCTCGCTAGGAAGTGTTCAACCATAATCTTCGAATGCTATATCTGGAGTCGGTTGCCCACTTTAAAATGTTCCTAGGAGAAGAGAAAATTGAGGGGAGGTGAGCCACCTCGCTAGGATTCGGGCACCCATTGCACTGACCTTCGAAAAAACATGGATCTCCATGTGAAGTCGGGCAACCCGATGACGTTATCCTAGGAAGTGAGAAAATAGAGTGATCGCCCAAGCCATGGCGATGAGCGGTCCATGTCCCTGCCTCACTTATTTTAATGTAAAGGGGCTTTGGCGTTAGGTGGAAATTGGCTAGGGGGTGAGCATCGTTCCCACTAGTCAGATCGGCTGGATGCCCCTAGAAAATACAAGGTGAAACCATTTTGCCTTTTGCGTGCTTGAAGGTGTGAACAAAAACCTTTTTATGTTATATCTCCTGAGACTTAACTTCCTTAGCATATTTCTTACATTTGGTTAGCACGAGTTTAGCAGTCTTGGTAGATAGTGTAGGGGATTTCACCCGCTCAACTCCGAACACCTACACATCACATGATTGGTTAACCGTGAAAGAAAGAACTATGATTGGTGCTTACATGATTAGGGCTTAGCAAAGTATGCTTGCTTGAGGACAAGCAAGGTTTAAGTGTGGAAACTATGATAAGCACCAAGGATAGCACTTAAAAGGGGTCTTTATTAGATTAAAATCACATCGTTTTGGCATCCAATTACAACAATCACATGCATTCCAGCTCAAATGCAATCAGTTTCCTCTAACAACATTTTTAGAAAGAGTTTTGAAGCATTTTACAGGTTGGAAAGGTATTTGAAGCAAAAATGGAGCAAAAAGATGGACAAGCCAACATGCAGTAACGCCCCACGCCGCCTCACACGCGTGTGAATGGGCGTGGAATCATTCCAAAGAGTCCCCACGCCACTCACACGCGTGTGAGCAGGCGTGGTCGGGCCAAGGGTTATTTTGGGAAACTTGTCCCTTTTCTTTGCCACCTATATAAATCCCTTTTGTCCCAAAACCTAAAAAAGGAGGGCGAGGATCAGAAAATTAAGAGAGTAGTATAGATCTAGAGGGTTTTCTCCCCTCTTTGGGGGAAAATTCCTTATATTCATAGATAGAATAGATAGAATAGATTAAGGGCAAGAAGGAAGGTTGGGATTCAAGATCAAGGTTGTAAGATCTCCTTTTCCAAGGGGTGGTAACCATTCTCTTTAATTTCTAATTCAATACTTGCTTCTTTGAATTCCCTTTTTCCTTTCTTGTTTCTTATTATGTTAGAGTAGATTATATAGGGGATTGGTGGCCCCATGGTAGATCTATGTGGATGTTTAATATTATCGTTATAATTTGTGAATTGCTTGCTTGATGGATGTTGAACTTGTGTGGATGATGTTCTTTAAGCTTTGTGCCTTTTGCGGCCACATTAGGTAGCAAACCCGAAGGAAGTGAGTGTGCGCGCGATAGCGGCCACTCACGAGTCTCACTCACCCACATCTCCGCTCTTAGTTCGAAAGAACAAGATCCGAGAGGAGTGGTAGACAAAGTGTTCGATGAAATGCCCCAACCGAATGAGGATGTGGGAGTCCAAAGTGTGACGCCACTTGGTAGTGTGCCATGAACTCCCTAGTCTATTCCGCTACTTGCATTCATAAAACCATCCAAAGATAAACCACATAGAAAAGCCTAAAGCCCCAATCTCCACTTCACTTTTCTTTATTTTACACAACCTTTTACCAACTTTCCCCTCATACCAATGAATCCAACTCCTAGCCTTTCTAGTAACTCTTTTCTTTCAACCTCTTAGATGCCATCACGCCCATTCGATTCTCATTCGCCATCCTTGAGAGACACGACACTTAGGGAGTCTTGACTCTTCGTTTTATCACCTTCCACCTTCACCTTAACTCACCCCATACAACCAACCAACGTCACATATCGTTTCAATTGAGAGGCATGAAACACATTATGTGCTCTGTCCAGCTCGATAGGTAGAGCCAATCGGTATGCCAGATTTCCCACTCTTTCTAAAATTTCATAGCGTCCTATAAATCGAGGGCTCAGTTTCCCCTTCTTTCCAAATCTTTTGACCCCCTTAGTGGGTGAGACTTTCAATAACACTTTATCTCCCGCCTGGTACTCTATGAATTGTCGCTTTAGATCAGCATAGGATTTTTGACGATCTTGTGCGATTTTCATTCTCCCCTGAATCACTTTGATTGCTTCAATGGTTTCTTGTAAGTACTGGGGTCCAAGAATAATAGCATCACTTTTGTTGCTCCAATAAAGTGGACTTCGACACTTTTGCCCATATAATGCTTCGTAAGGAGCCATTCTTATAGTGGCATGATAGCTGTTATTGTATGAGAATTCAATTAGATCCAACTGTTCATCCCACGAACCTAGAAATCGAGTGCACAACCTCTGAGCATATCTTCCAAGGTTTGGATTGTTCGCTCCGTTTGACCATCGGTGGCAAGATGAAATGATGTGCTCATCTTGAGTTGCGTACCCATGGCTAACTGTAATGTTTCCCAAAATCTTGATAGGAACCGTGAATCTCGATCTGAAATAATATCGCGTACTATACCGTGATATTTAACCACGTATTTGATGTAGGCTCTTGCCATTTTCTCCATTGACCAGGTTTTGTTCATCGGAATAAATCTTGCTGTCTTGGTCATCCGATCAACAACAACCCATACTTGGTCGTTTCCGGCTCCTGTCCTTGGCAATCCTCCCACAAAGTCCATGAAGATTGAATCCCACTTCCATTGAGGAATCTCCAACGGTTGTAGCAAACCTTTCGGCTTACTTCGCTCTACTTTAACCTTTTGGCAATTCAAGCATTTAGCAACAAATTATGCAATATCTTTCTCCATGCCCATCCACCAGAAATTTTGCCTCAGATCCTTGTACAGTTTGTCCCCTCCTGGATGAACAAAATAAGGTGTGTTGTGACCTTCTCTCATTAATTGGTTCATTAATTCCTTACAACTTGCAGGTATAATCCATCTGCCTTGGAATCTCATGCTCCCATCCGGGTGCAATTCAAATGGACCTTGTCTTTCATCCACCATCTTCTTTTTGATATTCTTTACCCAGTCGTCCTCTCATTGGGCTTGTTTGATCTCTTCAAATAAGGCTGGAGTGGCCGACAGGTAATATAGCTTCATCTCTTGTTCTACCTGACTACACATTTTTATTTCCAGGTTGAGTTTCTGAAAATCCTTTCATAATTGTTCAGGTAATACCCAGAGGGCATGATTTGGCTTTCGACTCAAAGCATCTGCTACCTTGTTTGCCTTACCCTCTTGGTATTGGATTTCCAGATCGTAGTCCTTGATTAACTCCAACCATCTCCTTTGCCTTAAGTTAAGATCCCTTTGAGTGAAGATGTACTTCAAGCTCTGATGATCCGTAAAGATCTTGCAAGTGACTCCATAAAGATAATGTCGCCAGATTTTGAGGGCAAACACCACAGCTGCTAGTTCCAGATCATGGGTTGGGTAGTTAGCCTCGTGCGATTTTAATTGACGAGATGCATAGGCTAGTAGTCTTCCGTGCTGCATCAATACACATCCAAGTCCTTTGTGGGACGCGTCTGTGTACAGTTCATAACCTTCCGTTCCCACAGGTAAGGTTAACACTGGGGCAGTTGTTAACCTCTTCTTGAGTTCCTGGAACGCATGCTCGCATTTTCCACTCCAACTGTACTTGGTAGTCTTCTTGAGCAGATTGGTCAAAGGTCTTGCTATCTTCGAGAAATCCTGGACAAATCTCCTGTAATAACCTGCCAATCCCAAGAAACTTCGGACTTTTGTAACCGATTTGGGTGGTTCCCATTCCATTACAGCTCTTATCTTAGTTGGGTCCACTGCTATTCCTTCCCTTGTGATTATGTGACCCATAAAGGCTACCTTCTCTTTCCAAAATTCGCATTTTGAAAGTTTTGCAAAAAGTTTCTTTTCCCTCAACATTTGTAACGCCGTCCTAAGATGCTCTTCGTGCTCTTCCGGTGTCTTAGAATAAACCAAAATGTCATCTATGAAGACAACAATGAACTTATCCAGGTATGGAAGAAAAATCCTGTTCATCAAGTCCATGAAAGTCCCTGGTGCGTTGGTTACTCCGAACGGCATAACTGTGAATTCGTAGTGCCCATCCTAGTCCGGAATGCGGTTTTGGAAATATCCTGTTCCGCGACTCGTACCTGGTGATACCCTGACCGTAAATCAATTTTTGAAAACACGCCCGCTCCCCTCAGTTGATCAAACAGATCATCGATTCTGGGCAATGGGTATCTATTCTTCACTGTGACTCGATTGAGCTCTCTATAGTCAATGCACAGTCTTAGGCTTCCATCCTTTTTCCTTACAAACAGTACCGGTGCGCCCCAAGGTGACACACTTGGTCGGATGAATCCCTTCTTCAATAACTCTGCCAGTTGAGCCTTCAACTCCTCCATCTCCTTCGGTGCCATTCGATAAGGCGCCTTCGAGACTGGTGCGGTTCCCGGTGCGAGGTCGATGGTAGACTCCACTTCCCTCTCTGGCGGCATTTCCGTGAGGTCATCTGGAAACACATCAGGAAATTCACGCACCACTGGGATTTGATTTATTTCAGGTTCTTCTATTCCAGCTTCTTGCATTAAACAGAGGTACACTTCACACCCCTTGCGAGCGTACTTCCTCAGTCTCTGCATCGTCATCAACCTTGGTTCAGGTTGCTTTTCCATTCCTCGATAGGATATCCTCCTCCCCTTCGGTCCTCGCAGGACAACCTTTCGCTCACTGCATACTATCTGGGCTTTATGCTTATCCAACCAGTCCATTCCTAGTATCACATCAATACCCTCTAAATCAAAACGAATGAGGTTTCCGGGACAGTTGGATCCCGCTATTTCTATTGTGATATTGTCATATCCCTCCTTACAGGCTACTACTATTCCCGAGGCAGTTCTTACATTCAAATCTAACTCAATAGTAGGCCTTAACTTTAATCTATCTGCAAATGTAGATGATATAAACGAATTGGTAGCTCTTGTATCGAACAATACTAAGCCAGGTACTGAGTTAATAAGAAATGTACCGGTCACAACGTCGTTAGCCTGAGCTTGCTTGCTGTTAACCACGTAGATCTTGCCTTGGTTTGCTGCGCTGCTTTCTCCCACGGGTGTTTTCCCTTTGTTGGTGCGATATGGAGCTGCGTTAGTCGGCCTCCCCCGGTTTCCTTGTTGAAATTTGCCTCCTCCATTTCCTGCCCCCGCGGGTTTCTGGCTGGTGTTCCCACCGAATCCTCCTCTTTGATTGTTTTTTCTGAGAGGGGTCTCGAAAACTGTCCATCCTGGTTTGGCACTCGTAGTACTTGTGCCCCAAGAAACCGCACTTGAAGCACCTGATCTTCTCCCCTTGGCAATTCTCTCCGAGGTGATCCCGTCCACATCTCCGGCAAGTCGAACTTCTCCTCTGATTCATTCCTCCCTTCCTTTCTCTTTGCATTGGATTAAACCTTCCCTGGTTAGGTTTCTTGTTGTCCAGCCTGAATTTCCCCTGTCTATCATCAACCTTCCTTTTATTCTTGTCGTAGACCTCATGTTGATCTAGGTACACTTGGTAGTGGTCGGATGCTCTGTCATATGTCTCCTTGAGAGTGGTGCACATAAACGGTGCAATCGCCCCTCTCACGGCCCAACCCAGTCCACGTATGAACCTCCTCGCCTTGCTGGCTTCGTCAGGCACGATGTTCTGAGCGAACCTCACTAGCTCCACATACTGATCATAATAGTCCTGCATAGTTGCTCCCTTTTGTTTCAATCGCAGGAATTCCTCACACTTGATTCCCTTAATCCTTTCCGTGTAGAATTGTCCTCTCAATTCTTCCTTAAATTCCTCACAGCCAAAGTCTGGGTCTTGCAGCAAGTCGGGCCCAGCTGTTGACCACCAGTTGTATGCCGCTTTTGTCAGATAATACACGACGGAAGATACTCGCTGATCTGCAGGACAGTTGACTGCATTGAGCAGCTTATCAAACGTCCTAATCCATTATTCCAAGATTACCAGATCTTTTTCACCCGCATAATATGGTGGCTGCCTACTTGCTATGGCTTTTGCAAAATCAACTCGCGGTTGTCTGTGATTTTGATTCTGGACTTGCTGAGCCATCATAAATCCAGCCATTTGTTCCATTGCGAGAGCCATACGGTCCATTGCCGATATATCGTCGCCCTGACCGACTGGCATATTTCGTCTAGGCGGCATCTTCACCAGACGATAGTTTCAAGTTAGTTCTTGAAGCATAAAAGCTCTTAAGGAGATAGCTAGCTACGCAGTTAGTATAGCAGCTACCCAAGTCCTATCCAGCAATTCCTAACATTTACTTCGTCATGCTTATCAACCAGGTATCTCAACTATGGCATAACAGTTAGAAACGCACTATACTTTCATGCTTACTCACAACAATTATAAGCAATGATTACCGCACATAAAGATACACAAATATTGATCAAAGCATTCTAGAATCGGGAGATTTCGCGAAATACAAATGATGAGGTACCCTTTTTTGATGCTGCCTGGTCTCCAGCTCCGCTCCAGAAGCTCACACTTAGACTCAGTTGGGATAGCCGTTTAGGTCAGTCTTAGCAAACTTAGGCTGATTCGAACTTGGGCTTTGAAAATCGAATTCTCCGAATTTCAATTCTAGACCTACAACCGAGACCACACGACCTAGGCTTCGACCTGATTCCCAAAGGTTCAACCTAGGCTCTGATACCACTTTGTAACACCCCGGACCTACCTCCCCGTACATCCGAGGGAGTTACCGCCACACCTAGAGAGAGAGATCTATCATTCCGCGATAAACCTCACTCAAGGTGCACATGCTAAAGGGAACTCTTCTAACCACAACAGCCACCCAACAGTTGCTTACGCACTTAGATACATATCAGCTGAAAAAAAAACTTAACTAAGCAATATATACATACTTGCACTTATAAATACATGAGTTTGCCCCCTTGGGTCAAAATACAGATTAAGGGTCAACTACGACCCGACTAGCCATGTTTAGCCATCATTAAGGCTATAAAAAAATATGTACACAAAAAAAACCTCCCAAGAACTCGACGTCTAGTCAATCATGCGGTACATAGGGCCGGTGAACTCTCCCCAGACCAGGTGCCACTCCCCCTCGTACCAGGTGATATGGTCTAAAAACCGAGAGGTGGTTATGACCATCGACCATTCCTCCCAGCAGTCCCGAGGGCTAGGGTCCCAAGGGTAAGGGTAATACACTATGAACTCGAGGGGATCGCTCCTCTAAAGGATCTATGGGGTAAAAGCCATAAGTAGCCTGGATCTCATCCATAACAGCACAAGAAACAAAAGGGGCCGACGGAGCTATAGGAGTATCTGGGTTGACGGGAGCTTCAGGAGCATAACCAGGTGCGTATGGGTCTTCACCCTCCATCATCTGTATGTACACGTCGTAATCCATGCGTTCACAAACACACTCCGGTGAACTTTCGGAATTCACCGGGCTACAAGAACTGACACTAGATTGCATCTGTTAGGAACACAGTGAAGTGCAGTTAGCACGACGGCTAAGTAAGGATATCCGCGGGTTATTCAAAACTAAATAAAGGTTTTGTAAAATTGTTACATGGAAACCCTATACCTTACTCATCGGCAGAGATTCTACCTGCAACAATTATAAATAGCAACTTCATGTTGGTCCCAAGGGGATGGGGTACAAGTCTAGAGGGGGGGGGGGTGAATAGACTTGTATAAGATTTTGCAAATCTTTTCGACCTCTCGTGTGTATTGAACTTAGGATGTTTAGGTTCGATACCTCACGAGGTGAAGACAAAGTTTTATGCGCAGCGGAAATATTATCCCCTTTTTGGTTAGCACGAGTTTGGATTAGTTCGAGAGGTGTGATTATATGCAGTGCAATCGAGAAGTTAGCGAGAGATAAAAACAGAAAGTAAATGCAAGAGAGATTTTTAAGTGGTTCGGCCAACCCGCCTACTTCCACTCTTCTTCCAGAAACTCCCTGGAAGGATTGCACTAAAAACTTCCTTTTCTAGTACAATAACGAGCGCTTGAGCTTTGATCACCAAGCCCGCCTCAAGCCTCAGGTTTTTCGCCCCGCTTCCAGTTACTCCACCTCTCGAGCACTTGACCTTTGATCACCAAGCCCGCGTCAAGCCTCAGGTTTCTTTCGCTCGGACAGCAGCCAGGTTACTCCGCCTCTCCTCAGGTTTTTCTCCCCGCTTCCAGTTACTCCACCTCTCGAGCGCTTGACCTTTGATCACCAAGCCCGCGTCAAGCCTCAGGTTTCTTTCGCTCGGACAGCAGCCAGGATACTCCACCTCCCTTGCTTAATCCAAAGCAAGACGTTGTTGATAGTCACAGTTGAATGTAACAATCTCCAATCTGACCACAAGCTATCGTTGAATCAACTTTGATGTAGAGCAGCTTTGGTCACCTTCTGGATGTATGACAGTTTAGCTTTGTAACTCTCTTCGAACACTAAGATGTGTTCTCTCGCTGTATTGAATATCAGGATGATATTCCAAGTTAAGCACTTTGCACTGGAACGTTTTTATCAGACACCTCTTGTTAACCTCTTGACCTCTTTCACAACCCCGTTTCTTCTGTGTCTTTACGTCCTTATATATGAGAGTAGAAGAATAGTTCCGTTGGAGGGAAAACTATTCCGTTTGAAATTGGTCTCCCACGCCGAACATGGGTCTTTGCACAATTTCAGCATTTTTCATGGAGTAGTGGTCTTGTAACTTGAGCCTTTTGTTTTGTAGTGAATATTCCATATTCCACTTTCTTGAGTTCATGCTTCACTTGCTTCTTTTGGATAAAGTTACTCTTTTTATGTTCCCATCATTCCTTGTTTGGGGAATCTGACCACTTCAGGATTGGTGCACTTCTTGACCGTTTGTGGTGGAGGTCTGACGTGTCATCCACTTCCGTCCATTTTGAAACCTCCCGCTCAGCACCTCTTCAATATTTTATCTCCATGATATTCTTCTTCTCCAAACTTAGAGTATTTTATCTGCACATGTTGGCTAACATTCAGCCTCTTGGAGAAGTGCCGGTTTATCGAGACCATAAAAGATGTCTCGACCACTTGATGTTTCAATCCCATGTATCGAGAGGTCTATCTCTCGAATATTCTTTACGTCTCGAACTCGATAGGTATATCGAGAGGTCCTTACCTCTCGAACTTGGCTTGTGTCTCGAGACTTAGTTGATGTCTCGTAGACCCTTATTCCTCCAGAGTTGTCTCGTGCCTGCTTCTGATCTATCTGTTTGCTTACAACACGAAAACTTCTAAGTTGTTCAAACAAGTTTACCTTAAGCTTAAATATTTCCCGAGTTGAGCTCAAATTACCCGGTTGTATTTTCGCTCTTAGTTTACTTATCGAACTTACATTGTTTTGCCTATGTATCGAGACTTGGGGATTCTTACTTAACAGTTGGTATCATCAAAACCTATTACATGATGTTCCTAACAATTTCCCCCTTTTTGATGATGCCAACACTTATACTTACTTATATGGCTGATTTGAAAAAGAAAAAGCATTGATTTTATTTTCAGCGCATATGGTAAGTTTGACAACTGATCTACTAAAGTAAGAATAACTAAACTCACGCAACACCCCAACAAAAGATATATATATTATCATAACAGGAGTGTTTTACAGGGCTTTAGCAGAAAAGAGAGAAGATAAAGAACAACATCAAATTCGAATGCATGTAGACATCGAGAGCTTACTGCTTATTCGCTTTCCTCTTCTCGTTTATGGCTGCTCGTGTCTTGTGGAGGTCTTCAAAGTTCACCTGCTCTAGATATTCGTTTGATATATCCAGGTGAAGGTAATTGACAAAGGCTTCACCTATGAAGTTGCCTTCAATCACCCCATCTCTCCACCATTCGATGCATTCCGGAAGAGTGAGACCGCTATGAAGAGCTAAGTCAGTTTTGGTAAGAAGACTTACTATGAGTCCATGAAGATATTCGTTTGAGTCTTCTTTGGTCCCTGCCTTGTAGCTCTGTAGGAGTAGCTTGTCTCTCTTCTCTTTGGCTGTTTGTTGTTCTTGTTTCTTTCTTCTGATTTCCTTGTCTTCTTCTCTTCTTTCTCCTATTTCCAGTGAACGCTGGATCCTTAACATATCTGCTCTTTCAGCTTCCTCCATTTGTTTTCTTGTTGACTTTGGAACTTTTGGAGGAGGAGGAGGTCCAGCTGGTTCACTTGCCGCCCTCTTCTTGCTGGTTGAAGTCCGTCCCTGAGTCTTCTTTTCCCCCTTGTTGGCATCATAGCAGAGGGAAAGTAAGGAGGACAAACCATCGAAGAGTGCATGGATTTGGGCAGGCATTTGGTGCGACAGGTCAGTGAGTATGGTTTGCATCACAACCTGTCGAAGTTCACTTGAGCGTTGGTGTGCTTGAAGTTCTGTTCGTAACTCGGCGAATTCAGTTCTCATCCTTTCAGTCTCTGCTCGAGCTACCGCAGCCTCATCCGCAGCCCTTTGTGCTGCATTCTCAGCCCACACTGCTTGTTCGAGAAGTTCTTCGTGATTGGCTTGGGAGTCACCGGAGCCAGTCACAGGTATTGCAGCGTTTCGAACAACAGCAAGTACATGCTCAAGTTGAGCCATCCTCTGAGATTGATCAGCCATGAATTGACGCACCTCGCCAATGAAAGCTCGTTCGGCCTGTTGATCAAAGTCAGAAGAAGAAGGAGAAGAAGATTGAGTGGTACCTCTAGTCGGAGGGGACTTGGGTGCTTCCAGATTTCCACCCATGACTTGCATTCGTGATTCCACCTCTCGACTGACTTCCTGAGGTTCAGCAGGGACACTGGGATCAGAGCTCGAAGGTAGCTCCATATCAGGTGCTTCCCGGTTTCCACCTGAGGGATGGATCACTTCTTGCTCTTCACCTCCCGAACCTGGAGCCTCAGCTTCAGCTGCTGGTAAGGTAGGATTGGCCAAGGTGGGAGTCTCTGCATCAGATGCTTCCCGGTTTCCATCTGATTGAGGTTCCCCCTCAACACTACCTCTCGAACCAGTGCTGGGAACGTGATCATCTACTGGAGGAGTTGATTCATCGGCAGGTGCTTCCCGGTTTCCACCTTCTTGAACCTCAACTCTCGAACCAGCAGGGTTCTCCTCATTCTGCTCTTGTTGCTCACTTGTTTGCACTTCAGTATGCTCTGGTGAATCTGGAATATCTATTATCTCAGGAGCAACTGGTGCACTCCACCTTTCCCTATTAACCATATCGATGGGAAAGCCTGGGAGTTGGAGCAACAAAATTTCACCCTCTCGAACTGTCTGAGCTTCATCTATTGCATTCGAGGGTGTGGACTCAGGTGGTGGCAGTAGTAAGACAGAGTTAGGTGCCACCTCATGTGCTTCAGAGGTCTCGGATTCACCTCTCGAAGCTACCTGGTCTTCTAGAGCAGATTCACTCACTTGGGACAAGGGGATTGCTGTAGTTGGAGTAGGAGTGTCAGCATCATCTCGAGCAACCCCAGAGGTCTCTCCTGGACCTCTCGTGTGTTCTACACTTTGTCCCAAGGATATTGCTGTGGCAAGCCTGATATCCTCTCGAAATTGAGCATCTAGTTCAGGATCTTCTTCAGGCTCGGCTTCATCTTCTTGTGCATCAACAGCTATGCCCTTTCCTTTGTCAGATCGACCAAGATTACTCCTGATTACTTGCATCTCATGGGCACGGTTTTGAAGCTCGTTGGCTGGGATTTCAGTGAGATCTAACCAGTTTAGTGCAAATCGTTCCTCAGCCTCCATCTCTGCTGCTCTTGAGATCAATTGATCAATGGGACCTGTTCTCCAGTTGATCCAGCGAAGTACTCTGGAGAAGTCGTCCAAACTCGATACATTCTCAACACTTTGATTCAATCGAGATGTGATTTCAGCATTCAGCTCATCAGAGTCAGCAGGTAGGATTTCTGTTGCTGATGCACACTCCACAGCTTGTTCAGTTATCTCTCGAACAACCGAGAGATCATGTGTCAACCCATCATTCAGAAAAGCTTGCACTGGGTTCCTGACCACAGTGCCCTGACCATCAGCAGCCACCACACAGTCTAGATCTTCAGCTCCCGGAATATCTACCTCTCGAACCACCTGTCGTGGTTCCTCAACAATACCCTGTACTGGATCACTGATCCCAGTACCTTCAACTTCTCGAGCCTCCTCTTGAGGCAAACCAACAGATTCATCAACATCCTCAGCACCATCAACAGCAAGTATATCAACACTTAAAGTTCCTGACAGGGACTTGGTAGGGGGCACTCTCTCAACCTCAGTGGCCAGTGTAGCCTGAGGTTCCCCCTGGGCTTGTGCCCTGTCCTCAAATGGTACTTGTATAACGGACGGTGTCACCTCTCGAACCTGGGTGACAGCAGCAGTCTTGGTCCTCTTGGCCTTCCTTTTCAATTCAACCCTCTTGACCGGGGTGTCCAAAAGCTCGTCATCAGAGCGCTTCTCCTTAGCTGGGGCTTTCCTTTTGCCCCTTCCCTTAGGCTTTGAGGGTGAAGATGCATCCTTAGCACCTTTTGCCTTAGCTTGAGGTTTCGTTCTACCCATATAGGTATTCCGATGAACCTCTCGCCCTTCCCTCAGTTCGAAGCCCTTCAGTCTCAATAGAAATTGAACAACAAAGCCAAAACCAACCTTTTTGTAGATTGTCAGGTCGGAGTTGGAAACTGAGCTCTGCACTTGGTGTTTGAGGCAGTCGAAGATGATGTGAGCCCAGTCCAACTTGTTGTTGTTCCAGATGGCGTGGAGGATTTTCAGAGTGTCCAGATTGACTTCGTCTGTTCCGGACACCTTGCCGAGGATGAATTTTATGATGAGCTCGGCGGCTAGGGCAAACCTCTCCTTCAAATGAAATCTGCGGAGGGCAGAGGATGCTCTGGGTGGTGCAGTCTCCAATCGGATTTTGTCCCAAAACTCCTGCTTATCCATGTTGTAGTCCGATAGGTGCTTGACTGCCTCCTCCGACGTAGCAAAGTCGAATGCTGCTCGTAAATCACCCACAGAGATTGTTATGTCTATTTCGTTGAAGCGGCTTTCAATCTTGCCCTTCGTGACCTTGGCATGAGCGAACCATTCTGTGTAGTCGAGGTCATGAATGGTTCGGTAGTCATGCGTCATGTACCGCATTAGTCCTGCCTTCTCAAATTTCTTCAAGACTCTCTCCGCCATTGTTGGATTTGGCGAGTGGGTGATGAAGCCATCTTTGTCAAGGATGCTTCCCGCCTTGACTTGTTTAATCTGAGAGCGTATGTGGTCTAGCTCTCTCTGGTATGCACTGGAGGATGAAGATGAAGATGAAGAAGATGATGATTCAGACGCCATTGAAGAAAGTTTGTGTGTTTTGGAGGGAATGTGTACAGCGTCTAAGGATTTGGGGATTTTGGGTATATGGTTTTGAGTTTGAATCCGGGTAAAGAAGAAGGATTTTGCTTTTATATTAGGCGGATTCGGGTTGGATATATGGGTAGGGTTGAGAGTTTGACCCGTGGAAGGATCCCGGTTGATTTAAAAGATGTGAGAAGTCAGAAATACCCCTGATAACGGTCAGCTTATAAGGTATTTTGGTAAGGGTATTTCGGTAAAGTATAGAACGGTTTAAGCTTTGAGACAGTGGAGTATTGATATTTTAAAATAAGCATGCTCCCACTAATCAAGATAATGCCCTTAAGTGCGAAAAACCGTCAGTAACCGATGACCACGTGGCTAGCATTTATGTCCAAAGATAGCCGTTCCACCTCATATATCCGTTGAGCTTATCAAATTCACCTTTCGAAGGTGAATGATCTTCCTCATGAGTTTAAGGATCTTCCCCCTGAGTGATTGATCCCTAAACCTCCTTATTCTTCCGTCTTGATCTGGTTAAGGATCTTCCCCCTGAGTGATTGATCCCTAACCCTCCTTATTCCTCCATCTTGATCTGGTTAGGGATCTTCCCTTTGATCCCTAACCCTCCTTATTCCTCCTTTCAGAGATATCAGTTTGTTATCTTTCGAAGTGACCTCTCGAACTACCCTTCTTCGAGACATAATGTATGTAGACAAACTGATCGGGTGACCTCTCGAACTACCTTTCGAACACAGATTGCGAGAGAAACAAGTTTGATTCATTTAAAAGATATCACTTGGAACATATCCTTAAGTTCATTTAGTGATTTCCAGATACATTACATATGAATCAATATCCTATTAAATTCCCTAGAAACTTTTGTTTGGCCTTGGTCAGCCTAATAGGAATCTATCGTTAAGGCAGGAACTAGCCATCTAAAGTCCTATTTGTCTAATAACAGAACTGGGGGTGGCTATTCCCTTTTCTTGTTCTTCTCTCCGGAGCTGCTTACTATAGTTGGGAGTGACCATCTTCATCGCTAATCCTCTTAGTGTCTTTGGATTAGTTATGATCACCCCTTTGACTGCTGCTGACCTCAGAAAGTCCCATCTGGTCTTCCTCTCCATTTCCCTTGGTTCTCCATTTGGTTGAGGAAGGCCCTTTTCCAGAATGTGCAGCAGTAGGAGTCCCTCTTGTGCAAGACTCTCCTCCCGATTCCAGTATCCCATCGTTGTGGATCTCCTCGTATTTGGGGATCCATTCACCTTGGATGGGAATAGGATTCTTGCTTGGATTATCAGGAAGCTCCGTAATCTGTTCACCCTTCGTTGATTCTGGATAGTTTTCTCCTTGAAAATCTTTGGACTTGACTGCCGGTTTCTTTCCTCTATAAAAGAATGGAACATCATCTTTTCCTTTCTTTTTCTCCATGGGAAGTTGATGGTATGAACTTCTGAAAGAAACCCTCTTATTTATAGCCCAATAGGGTTACCACTGTTGAGTCACGGGATGCAATATGAATGACCATTCAATGCTTGTGTAACTCCAAAGCTGCCATAAAGTTGATGAAACCGCCCCTCACATGCGAAACAGTTCATGGCACTAAATACAAGAAGATAAGATTTGACCATTCAACCCAACTCTATCATTCCCAATTCTAACCTTAGTTGAGAGAATCTATTTTCACATAACGCTTTTGTGAAAATATCTGCTAGTTGCTCCTCCGTTGCAACATATTCCAAAGTGATGTCCTTTTTCTCAACGTGGTCTCGGATGAAGTGATACTTAATATCAATATGCTTTGTTCTGGAGTGTAACACTGGGTTGTGGGTGATGGCAATAGCACTTGTATTGTCACACATAATTTTAACCTCCTTACACTCAACACCATAATCCATTAGCTGTTGCTTCATCCATAAGATCTGAACACAACAACTTCCAGCTGCTACATATTCTGCCTCAGCAGTGCTTGTAGCTATCGAATGTTGTTTCTTGCTAAACCATGAGACAAGTCTTCCACCTAGAAACTGACATGTCCCTGATGTGCTCTTTCGATCTATCTTACAACCGGCAAAGTCCGCATCTGAATAACCCATAAGTTTGAAAGATCCACCTTTCGAATACCAGAGCCCGACACTCTGCGTACCCTTTAGATATCTAAGAATCTTTTTGGATGCATTTAGGTGACTTTCCTTAGGACTTGCCTGAAATCTAGCACATACACCTACTGCAAAGGATATGTCTGGTCTACTTGCAGTTAAATAAAGAAGAGATCCGATGATACCTCGATAAGTGGTTTGATCGACCTCTCGACCTTCGCTGTCGACATCGATACGTAGAGAGGTTCCCATAGGTACTTTGACTGAGGATTTCCCTTCTATGTTGTATTTCCTGAGCAGATCCTTGGTGTATTTCTCCTGGTTGATGAAGATACCTTCCTTAAGCTGTCTCACTTGTAGTCCAAGGAAGTAGTTGAGCTCTCCCATCATGCTCATCTCGAACTTTCCTTTCATCAAACTGGAGAACTTCTCGCACAAGTCTGGATTGGTGCTACCAAAAATGATATCGTCCACATAGATTTGCACCAATAAGATGTGATCCCCATCCTTAATCCTAAACAATGTTTTGTCCACTAGGCCTTTGGTGAACCCACACTGAAGTAGAAAAGAGGATAAGGTATCGTACCAAGCTCTTGGAGCTTGTTTTAAGCCGTAGAGTGCCTTCTTCAACTTGTATACTTTGTCAGCTCCTACGTCCTTCAAGAAACTCGGAGGTTGTTCAACGTACACCTCTTCTTCGAGAAGTCCGTTCAGAAAAGCGCTCTTGACATCCATTTGATATACCTTAAAGTCTTTGAAGGCGGCATATGCGAGAAAGATGCGTATGGCTTCGAGACGTGCCACTGGAGCGAAGGTTTCATCAAAATCTATCCCTTCCTCCTGGCAATAACCTTTGACAACAAGTCTGGCCTTGTTCCTAACGATAACTCCATCCTCATTCATCTTGTTTCTGAAAACCCACTTTGTACCAATGACATTCTGATGATGAGGTCTCGGAACTAGTTCCCAAACGTCGTTCCTCTCGAACTGATGAAGTTCCTCTTGCATTGCTTGCACCCAATCTGCGTCGCTTAGAGCCTCATCGATCACCTTAGGCTCTATTTGAGATAGAAAACAAGCAAACATGCTTTCTCTGTAAGCTGATCTGGTTCGAACTCTGTCACGTACATCTCCGATCACTTGATCAGCAGGGTGACTTCTCAGCCATCTTAGGTCGGGTTGCGGCTCCTCAGTTGATACTTCCATTGAAGGTTGAGATATGGGTTGAACATCTATGATCTGGTTTTGATCAACTGAGTCAGGCGCTTTCTTCTTGGTAGACTCTTCATCATCTGATTCTGACTGGAGTCCTGCTACGTCTCGAACTATCGACTGCTTGTCTTCGAGAGGTAAGTTTGATCTCTCGATAGACTCTGGCTGATCTTCCTCAGCAGCTTCCGTTGTCTTTGATGGTTGATCTGTTGATGCCCTTTCATCAAAGGTAACATGTATGGACTCTTCAACCACCAAACTCCGCTTGTTGAAGACTCTGAGTGCTTTGCTTGTCGATGAGTATCCCAGAAATACTCCATCATCTGCCTTTTCTTCAAAAGTTCTTCGTTGAGTCTTCCCATTGTTGTGAATATAGCATTTGCACCCGAATGAGTGGAAGTGGCTTACATTCGGTTTTCTTCCATTCCACAACTCATATGGAGTCTTTCCAACTCCTTTTACTATCAAGGACCGATTTTGGGTGTAGCACGCTGTGTTGATTGCTTCTGCCCAAAATCCTTGTGATATGTTGGCTTGCGAGAGCATGGTCCTTGCGGCTTCTTTGAGAGTTCTGTTCCTTCTTTCAGCAACTCCGTTTTGTTGAGGTGTTCGAGCAGCTGATAGTTGATGATGAATTCCGTTCTCGTTGCAGTAGCTCTCGATTACTTGATTAACGAACTCTCCACCTTGATCTGACCGGATCTTTAGTATCGAGACTTCCTTTTCAACTTGAACTTGTTTCAAGAGATTTGGTAGGGTAATTTTTGTCTCGCTTTTCTTGGTTAAGAACACGGTCCAAGTGAATCTTGTGTATTCATCCACTACCACAAGAGTGTACTTCTTTCCCTTTATGCTGGGTGGATCCACTGGGCCAAATAAGTCCATGTGAAGAAGACTTAATGGTCTAGTGGATGATGTCTCGGCTTTGCTCTTGAAGGAGGATTTGATCTGTTTGCAACGTTGACATGCCTCACAAATTTTATCCTTTCGAAACGTCACTTTGGGCAGTCCTTCCACTAGGTTCCTCTTAGTAAGCTTGTTGATAGTCTTGAAGTTCAGATGACTAAGCTTACTATGCCAATCCCAGCATAAATCTTCCTTGCTCCTTGCTAGCATACATAGGGATGGTTTTGCAGACCTCCAATCCACTATGTACATGTTTCCTTTCCTTGCTGCTTCCAAGACGACTTCGAGAGATTCCTCGTTCATAATCTGACATTTGCTTTTGGTGAAGACAACTTTGTGGCCCTTGTCACAGAACTGGCTTGTACTAAGGAGATTGAACTTGAGCCCCTCAACGTAGGACACTCCTTTAATAACCAGCTCATTCTTTTGGATTTCACCAACAGCTCTTGTGCGCCCCTTCTTCTCGTTGTCGCCAAATGCCACCAAGGGACCTTCGATAGGTTGGATGTTCTCAAGCAGTGTTAGATTTCCAGTCATATGTCTCGAACATCCACTGTCAATGAACCACACGTCCCTGGTGTCCTGCAAGGAAATCAAGCAAGTTTAGGTACCCAAACTTTGGGTCCTGGTGGGTTAGTGAGTTTAGGCATCCATTTATACCTTGTGCCCATTATTCCAGGCCTAGGCGCAATGTAGCCATTGTACGTTTGATAATTATAAGGAATGCTAGCAAAGGTTTTAGGCCTCTTTGGTGCATAAATCAACTTAGGTAGAGACTTTTCGACCGGCTTATGCACCATGCCTTTCATACGCTGTTTGGTCATGTGAAATTGCTGAAAGTGAGGTTTCTTCCAGAACTTGTGATTTGATGACCAATTCTCACTAGATGGATAGAGTCTTCCTTTCTCCATCCGTGAGTTCCTAACTATGTGGATCTCAGACCTTCCATATTTGCCTTGAGGTGCATTATATGGAGTGTAGCTCTTTTTGTACTTGGAATGGCCTTGCGAGAGATAGCAAGGTGATCTCTCGATATTGTTTACCCGGCCATTCTTCGTAGCTTTCCTATACTTTCCATTGCTGGTGTATAGGGACGGTTTATGAATAGCTACTCTGGTCTTTTCTGTTGGTCCTTTATGACCTTTATTTGGTTTGGGTTGAGATCCTCCATTTCTTGAAGTTCCCAAACCATTGGTCTGTTTATCTCTCGAGAGATGGTCTTGATGGAACCCTAGACCGGTTCTATCACTTGTAGGTCTGTGATCAACCACCATTTTCTCCATAGCTTTGGAGGAATTAGTGTATGATGCTATGACCTTTCGAAGATTAAGCTCTCTCGTCTCTCGAGCTTTGCACTCTTCAGATAGTAGGATTACTTTGGCTTCTAACTCACTTACTTTGAGAGTCAGCTCCAAATTCTCTTTCGAGACGTTCTTAAGCATATCTCTTTCAGCAGTTAGCTTGCTGTTTTCATCCATCACTCTAGCATGAGTGCTATTGGCGATGTTAAGGTTCCTTCTGAGCGATTCCAACATCTCGAAGGGGTCCTCATCGCTTTTAAATGAAGAACAACGAGAGGTAGAAGTAGAGCAGCGAGATGTAGGAGTAGAGGTTACCTCGTTGTCAATGGCCATTAGGCATTGATTCTCCTCTTCCTCGGTGTATAAGCAGATGAGCCCCCTCTCATCCTCTGAGCTGCTGCTGCTTTCGCTGGAGCTCGACGTCTCGGACTCCTCGATTGTCCTCTCGAATTCTTCAGCAACAAGCGCCTTCCTGCGCTGATACGTCTTTGATGATCCTTTGAAGCCACCTTGTGTTGGCTTCTCCCTGGATTCCTCTATTCTCTTGGAATCCTTGCCTTCTTGGCCCTGATGCTTGCTTACTAGTGGGTAAGGGCATTCGGCCTTGAAATGTCCCGGTCTTCTACAGTTGTAGCATAGACCCTGATTTTCCTCCTCCGTCCTTCTGGATGGATATCTCTCATTTTTCCTTCTTGAAGAGGAAGGTGAACTTTTGTTGCTCTCCTGGTTCATCTTCATGTATTTCCTGAACTTTCTCACAAAGAGAGCAAACTGTTCGTCAGACATAACATTCATAGGATTAGAGTCTGACCTTGAAGATGTGGATGGTTGCTCAGCAACAAGTGCTACGTTTCGTCGATCCACAATGTCCTCATCTCTTGGGAACATCTCGAACTCGAAGGCTTTGAGATCCCGGAAGAGTTTGTCTGTTGTGGTTTCCTTCAGATCTCGGTGATCTCTCATCGTGATCACCTTTACTTCCCACTCCTTAGTGAGGCCACGTAAGACCTTCAGGTTCAGCTCCTTTTGTGGGATCTCCTTTTCAAGGTCACTGATCTCGGTTGTGAGCTTCATGAACCGAGACTCCATGCTGTCGATGCTCTCTCCTGGCTTCATCTTGAAGTCTTCGAACTTCTTCATGGCCACGGTGAGCTTGTTTTCCTTTTCCTGTTCGTCACCTTCACCAATTAACATCAAAGTATCCCATACCTCTTTTGCCGTTTTGCACTTCCTCACTTTTGGGAAGATGGTTTCGTCTATAGCTCTGAAGAGAATATCCTTGGCAATATTGTCCAGGTTGTTTCTCTTCCTATCATCACTGGTCCATTCTTCCCTAGGTTTTGGGATGTACTTTGGTGTTTCTTGGGTTTGAACTGCAGCAGTATTAACCATTAGGATCTTGACTGGTCCAGAAGTTATAACCTCGGCCATCTCATCATGGAGGGCTGATAAGTACGCAAGCATGCGTGTTTTCCAGTCGTCAAACCTGCTAAGATCAAAGAGAAGATGTCTCGACAACATGCTGTCCATATTGAAAAATTATCTCGTGCTTTGAAAATATTTAAGAAGATTTTTCAAAGAAGGATCTCTAGGCAATATAAACAAAGGTTTATATCGATCAGAGAACTTGCTCTGATACCAATTGTTGGTCCCAAGGGGATGGGGTACAAGTCTAGAGGGGGGGGGGGATAGACTTGTATAAGATTTTGCAAATCTTTTCGACCTCTCGTGTGTATTGAACTTAGGATGTTTAGGTTCGATACCTCACGAGGTGAAGACAAAGTTTTATGCGCAGCGGAAATGTTATCCCCTTTTAGTTAGCACGAGTTTGAGTTAGTTCGAGAGGTGTGATTATATGCAGTGCAATCGAGAAGTTAGCGAGAGATAAAAACAGAAAGTAAATGCAAGAGAGATTTTTAAGTGGTTCGGCCAACCCGCCTACGTCCACTCTTCTTCCAGAAACTCCCTGGAAGGATTGCACTAAAAACTTCCCTTTTTAGTACAATATCGAGCGCTTGAGCTTTGATCACGAAGCCCGCCTCAAGCCTCAGGTTTTTCGCCCCGCTTCTTGTTACTCCACCTCTCGAGCACTTGACCTTTGATCACCAAGCCCGCGTCAAGCCTCAGGTTTCTTTCGCTCGGACAGCAGCCAGGTTACTCCGCCTCTCCTCAGGTTTTTCTCCCCGCTTCCAGTTACTCCACCTCTCGAGCACTTGACCTTTGATCACCAAGCCCGCGTCAAGCCTCAGGTTTCTTTCGCTCGGACAGCAGCCAGGTTACTCCACCTCTCTTGCTTAATCCAAAGCAAGGTGTTTTTGGTTGTCACAGTTGAATGTAACAGACTCCAATCTGACCACAAGCTATCGTTGAATCAACTTCGATGTAGAGCAGCTTCGGTCACCTTCTAGATGTATAACAGTTTAAGCTTTGTAACTCTCTTAAACACTAAGATGTGTTTTCTCGCTGTTTTGAATATCAGGATGATATTCCAAATTTAGCACTTGCACTTGAACGTTTTAGACAGACACTTCTTAAGAATTTCGAACCTCTTTTCTTTTTAACTCCTTTTTCTCTCTTTTCCCCTTTTTTCTTCTGTGTCTTTACGTCCTTATATATGAGAGTAGAAGAATAGTTCCGTTGGAGGGAAAACTATTCCGTTTGAAATTGGTCTCCCACGCCGAACATGGGTCTTTGCACAATTTCAGCATTTTTCATGGAGTAGTGGTCTTGTAACTTGAGCCTTTTGTTTTGTAGTGAATATTCCATATTCCACTTTCTTGAGTTCATGCTTCACTTGCTTCTTTTGGATAAAGTTACTCTTTTTATGTTCCCATCATTCCTTGTTTGGGGAATCTGACCACTTCAGGATTGGTGCACTTCTTGACCGTTTGTGGTGGAGGTCTGACGTGTCATCCACTTCCGTCCATTTTGAAACCTCCCGCTCAGCACCTCTTCAATATTTTATCTCCATGATATTCTTCTTCTCCAAACTTAGAGTATTTTATCTGCACATGTTGACTAACATTCAGCCTCTTGGAGAAGTGCCGGTTTATCGAGACCATAAAAGATGTCTCGACCACTTGATGTTTCAATCCCATGTATCGAGAGGTCTATCTCTCGAATATTCTTTACGTCTCGAACTCGATAGGTATATCGAGAGGTCCTTACCTCTCGAACTTGGCTTGTGTCTCGAGACTTAGTTGATGTCTCGTAGACCCTTATTCCTCCAGAGTTGTCTCGTGCCTGCTTCTGATCTATCTGTTTGCTTACAACACGAAAACTTCTAAGTTGTTCAAACAAGTTTACCTTAAGCTTAAATATTTCCCGAGTTGAGCTCAAATTACCCGGTTGTATTTTCGCTCTTAGTTTACTTATCGAACTTACATTGTTTTGCCTATGTATCGAGACTTGGGGATTCTTACTTAACAGTTGGTATCATCAAAACCTATTACATGATGTTCCTAACACTTCATACGCAATAAGCAAAATTCGATATCATCTCGAATCATTTTCCCTCTTGACGAGGTCATTTGATAATTATTTACTTACCAAAAGAACGTATTGCTAGACATTTAAGCATACAAATAAATAATGGAAAAGTACAAATTCCACACACATATATATATATACGCACGGCACACATACACCCATATATATATATACATACAAGGCCCATACATATATATATACACATAAATACATAATTTCCCCTTCTTCTTAGTATATGTACTCCTATCATATCCTTGCTATACAACTAAGGCAAGTTCATCACATAACACATAGGTTTTCATGTACCCAAGTCAACAACAATTCATAACCTAGCTATCAATTATCTAGTTTCAAACAACCTTAACCAATTAAAGGGATTCCTTACCTCAACCGGGTTACTAGTCTCGTAGAAGTCTCTTGGAGTTGATTTCCCTAATTTCACCTTAAAACCCTAAAATTCCACCAACAACATAACACACAATTTAAGAAATCTTAACTTAGATTCATGTTCTAGGAGGGAAAATAAAGCTATTTACCGAATAAAATTGAAGTTTTACAGAAAAGCTTGAGACATGTGTAGAAATTTTGGCTATGGAATGTGAAGCTCTAATAGAGAATGAAGATGATCCCACTCTCTCTCTTCTCCTTGAAATTTCGGCCAAAATGAAGAAGGAAGGGGAAAAATGGCTTTATATCTTAATCCACTTGGTTGACTAGTCTACTCCCAATATGTGGTAAATAATTGTGACAAGTGTCACTTTCCTATGGTTTGCTCTTGAAAAATATCTTAGCTTAGACTGATCGGGATTAAAACAGATGAATTCTCGGTAGAAACTAATTTAATTCAAATAATTTTCGAAACAAAAAATTTATCCCAGATTGAAACTTAAAATTGAGCTAGGTTCGGTACACCGTGCAATTTAGCGATGTACGATCAAAATAAATTTTCGCTGCTATGGGCTAATTTAATTAACTAGGAAATTCAAGAATAATAGTATGTTGTCTAATAATCCATTTCCTAGGAAATCCGAGCTGAAAATTCGTCTTTAAAAATTTTACGGTTCGTGACCGGTACGTACGATCGCAGCTTATTACTAACTATCCTTACTTATAATAATTCTTTTGAGGCATCGGGAGATCATCTCATGAATGCTATGGCCTAAAGAAATATTTTTCGAACCATAATCTTACTTGAATAGGTGAGGGGTTACAACTATTCTTGTCAAAAATTGAGAAAAAGAAAAAAAATAGAAAATGAAAAAAAAACAATCGAAATTTTTTTTTTGTAATTTTTACTTTTCATCC
Source organism: Ipomoea triloba (assembly GCF_003576645.1). NCBI lineage: Eukaryota > Viridiplantae > Streptophyta > Magnoliopsida > Solanales > Convolvulaceae > Ipomoea > Ipomoea triloba. The sequence continues at coordinate 15,881,713 of NC_044920.1, read as the reverse complement.
CCTTTTGTAGAAATGTTGCCTTATTCTCATTTGTAAAATGCTCCTAAAAATTCCTATCTCTTCTAAATCCTATTTGTGAATAATTGTGAATTTTCTTTCTTTTTGATTTCCTTACCCTTCTTTGTTTAAACCTTAACCCCTAGTCTCATTATAAGCTTAATAAAAGTCCTACTTGATATTTGCATGCAATCTTGGAGTTGAATTAGAAAGAGTATGAAGGACACACCACTTTTGCATAAACTCAACTTAGAATGTGCACACTAGATTCACACAAACTTAAATGGCAAAGGTGCTCGGTTATTGGCTTGAAAATGGAACTTGTGTGTCAATCTAAGGTAATTCTTGAAACAAGCTGAGTTGTGGCAAGTTTGGTTTGTGGTATGATTGGTTGTACAAAGAGGAGTATGAACAACTTCAATTTTGATTTGCAATTTATTCTTTGTGTTTGCTTGAGGACAAGCAAAATCTTAAGTGTGGGGGAGTTTGATACACTCTCATTTGTACCTATTTTACTTGTGTTTTTATGTAGGATTTATAGTTAATTGTGTGATAAAATGTTGTGTCTAACGCTTATTTCCTTGTTTTCATATTTAAAATCGCATAATGCTTGGTTTAGATGTTTTTTATGTGTTTAGAAGTGCATTAGAACCATTTGGGAGCAAAAGCCAATCCAAAGGAGCCAAAGAGTTGTAATTCCCGCTACCATGGCGACACCTCGGTAATTGGACCATATCTCTGCCTAGGAATATCCAAATGAGGTGATGCTTGAACCATTAGAAAGAAGACTTCAAGGGCTACAACTCCTATGAAGACATCAAAGTGTGATTCGAAAGGGAAAAAGGGTCAAAATTAGGCTGCAAGTCGAAACTGTGTTGCAGGCAGATTCTTGACGCGTCGAGAGTTGGAAGAATGCCAACATTTTAATTCTGTAATGTTTCGACGCGTCAAGAAATCGCAGATCTGAAATTTCTGCTGCTATGAAATGTCTGTTTTGCCCCTCATTCTCCACCCATTATAAAAGCATCATTTCCTCTTCAAACCCTAAGCTTGGCTGCGGATTTTGGACAAAGGAGAGCAAGAAAGGGAAGCTCTCATCTTCTCAAAGATCTCAAAAGGAAAATCAATTGGAGAAGAGAAATCAAAGAAAAGAGCTTGGAGGCATCATTCGGGAGAATTTCTTCCTCTCTTTTCTATTTTAAAGCTTTATTGTATATTTGTTGAATCTATTTTGGCCATGATAGGCTAAGCTTTCATTTGGGATTTTTGGATTGATAAGTGTTTATGAACCTATGTGCCTAGTTCTTTAATTGCTTGAATAAAATATTATTTGGGTTTATTACTTGTGTTGTAATTGTGGCTTAATTTCTTGATGCTTATAGTTAAGGATCCTAATTACTTGTTTCATTGCTAAATTTGTCTATGAATTAGAGCACCCACAATTGCACTTGATTCTTGTACCTCGAGAGAGAACATGTTGATTAAGGGATTTATTGTGAATAGCTCACGAGAGTGAGTATTCCAATTATGAATAGCCCACGAGAGTGGGTATTCCATCTATTGCTTGTTCTTGATTATATGTTGTGAATAGCTCACAAGAGTGAGTATTCCAATTACCTTATTTTGGGATTGAATTACGAGAGTAATCTTTCCCTTTTAGATTGCAATCATCCACACTTGTTGAACCCGAATGATTATTTCACTTTAGATTGGCACTAGGTGATTAAACACTTTGACACCCAAAAATCCCGCTCTTAATCTCTTGTATATAAAAGTCCGTTTACCTTGCTTCATTTATTTTGTTTTCATAATTATAGATAAATACCCATTGTTAACATAGGAATAGCTTCTCGTTAATTAATTAGTAACTAGTGTTTGATACCCCACTTCCCTGTGGATCGATAACCCCGAAATACTCCGGGTATTTGCTTGTACCTAAAAAAATGCTACGACCAAATTGTGCCTATCTCTACTTACAAGCTTGCAGACGTTGGGACTCGTGCCTATCTCTACTTACAAGATCACGAATCCCTCGGTCTCTATTGAGTCCCCTATAAATCCAAAAAGTGGGGTTCGTACCTGATAAGACTCCGAGATACCCTTATTTCAGACACATTTTAGGTTGTTTTATCACGTCTATAGCATCCTTACTTGGTAAATAATGTTCATAAATGCTTGAAAATCATTAACTGATGCACAGAAGCTAATTTTAGCTTAAAAGAAGTAAAACAAGAGCATCGGGAGCAAATATGACCAAAAGTTGAGCTTAAACAGCAAACCAGGCAAGAGCGGAGCCCCGGAGGACCAAACTGGAAGGCCACACGCATGTGAGCATGCCTGAAAACTTTCCAGAAGCTTCCCATGCACGCTCACACGCGTGTGAGAGGCGTGGAGACGGTGATGCGCGAATTTCAGCTAGGGTTGTCATTTCGGAGACTATTTAAACCCCTTTGATGAACTTTCAGGGGGAGGTTCCCAGAAATTTAGTTTTCCTTTTCTTAGTTTTTCCTTTGGAGAACTTTCTCCATTTTTCTTAGCTTTTTAGATTAGATCAATCTCCATTGTAGCAACACAACAAGCTTGGATTGAAGATCTTCTTCTCTCTAGGTGATCTCTATTTCATTTCTATAATTTTAGCTATCTTGTTCTTGGATTAAATTAGCTTTTGCTTGCATTTCATATCATGAGTAGCTAATTTAGTCTAGGGATTTGGATTGTGTGATTGAATATTG